>NW_020799102.1:2460751-2585525 GCF_003259725.1 Athene cunicularia
CCGCGCCCGCAGGCGCCGCTGCTGGGAAGGCGGGGACGAGCCGAGGCCGCGGGCTGAGGGGTCCGCTCGGCCGTGTGCCCCCAGCGATGCCGTTGCCCGGGGTGGTTTGAGCAGCCTCCCCCGGGCGGAAGGTCTGCGATGCCGCGAAGGACGGCAAACTACAGAATGTGTTGATGTCTCGGCACCGTAGAGATCGCAGTCGGATGGCCTTTATAAGGTGCTGCTCATAGCTAAAGCATCCACTGTGTTGGTAGGTGGCTGAAAGAAAAACAAATCACAAAAGACTTACCCCTGTGGGTGATGGCAAGTTGACTTGAGCATGGGAAGATGGAAGTTGCCCATAAGTCACAGATAATCATACGCGTGCCCACCTTTACACTTGCATATGATTGTGTTAGCTCAGTTTGGTTATCTAATATCCTGGTGCCATGACTTTCCTGTGAAGTATATATGTATTCACCTCCTATAGATGAGTCTGCTGGATTTGTTTTTTAAAAATAGTTTGATGTAACTTAAATACACTTGAGAACAGAGAACAAGCCAAACCAGTAGAGTAGGAAGGATACAGAGATAACCAGGAGGGGAAAGAAATAAGAGATGTGTTTATTTGGCAAAGTGGTAAAAGAGCCCTATGGTTGGATGCCCACCAGAGAAGGCAGTGGTAGCAAGAAGTTTTTTTACACTTTTGAATATGATCAAGTGTAGAATGGAGAAATGATACTAAGGAAGGTGAAGGAATGTGAGTGAGACTATCTTTGATACCTTATCAATAGTATTTTAGACCATCCAGATTTGAGGAAATGATTGTTTAAAATAGCGTAGAAGAAAAGATTCAGCAATGTCAAAATAGGTGTGTAAAAAATATTTCATCTTCCAAGACTTGGGAGCAGTGGAAGATGGCTGGGAAGCAGCAACAAAACTTCATGGTATATAGTAAAGACTTCAGTATAACAGAAAGAAAAGCCTGGAGATTATATGGAAAGGAGAGTTGAAGGATTACACTGAGAATGAGGAAGGAGCAAGAGAACTGACCTATCTTTCAGGAGAACTGGAAGAGAGGTGGGAAGAATTGGAGAGGGTCACTCTCAAATGTAAAGTGTACTCCATCCTTATCAGAGTCCATTAGCAGGTGGATTGCTGAGTTCAGAGAACCTGACAGAGTTTGGCATTTGGAAACTGAGATCCTTGTTGAAAATGTGCGTTCTACTTTCTAACGTGGAAACTTTCTCAAGTGGGCTTTGTGGCTCATTTACCTTCAGTTTCCCTTAAATCAGCTCTTTAAGTATCACTAGTTTGATATTTTATCTGAGGTTTATTGATGAGATTTGTGCTGTGCTGCCATATTCCAGTTCCAATGTGTGCTGCACTTCCTGGCAGTACTCATTTCTGTGATCCCTCCAAAGCCCAATGAGAAGGTGATGACAATATTTCATGAGTTTCCCTCCATGGATCTAATAGTGCTTTATGATAGTAGTCAGCATCCTTATTCTCACTGTATAAACAGAAACTCTGTGCCAAGAATTAAAGAGTCCTGAAAGATAGGTCCGTTGAGTCTCTATTCAGCATGACAGTCTGGATGTAAAGTAATCATCCTACATGGAAAAATTTCTGACTTGGTATTTGTCAAGTACACCAACGGAAAGATGTCAATGTTATCTACACCCTCTTAGTCTGCTCCTCTTCACAGAATCACAGAATCATCTAGGTTGGAAAGGACCCTGGAGATCATCTAGTCCAACCGTTCGCCTAGCACGGTTCCCACCTACAGCATATCCTTAAGCTCTAAATCGACCCTACTCTTGAACACCTCGAGGGATGGGGACTCCACCACCTCCCTGGGCAGCCCAGTCCAACGCCTAACAACCCCTTCTGGAAAGAAATGCTTCCTAATATCTAGTCTGAACTTTCCCTGGTGCAACTTGAGGCCATTCCCTCTTGTCCTGTCGCTTTCTACTAGGCTAAAGAGGCTCAGACCCAGCTCTCTGCAGCTTCCTTTCAGGTAGCTGTAGAGGGCGATGAGGTCTCCCCTCAGCCTCCTCTTCTCCAGACTAAACCCCCCCAGTTCCCTCAGCCGCTCCTCGCAGGACATGTGTTCCAAACCCTGCACCAGCTCTGTAGCCCTTCTCTGGACATGTTCGAGTAACTCTATGTCCTTTTTGTAGTGAGGGGCCCAAAGCTGAACACAGGAATCAAGGTGCAGCCTCACCAGTGCTGAGTACAGGGGTGAGATCCCTTCCCTGTCCCTGCTGGCCACGCTAGTGCTGACACAAGCCAGGATGCCATTGGCCTTCTTGGCCACCTGGGCACACTGCTGGCTCCTGTTCAGCCGGCTGTCAATCAGCACCCCCAGGTCCCTCTCTGACTGGCAGCTCTCCAGCCACTCCTCCCCAAGCCTGTAGCACTGCTGGGGGTTGTTGTGGCCCAAGGGCAGCCCCTGGCATTTGCCCTTATTGAAGCTCATGCAGTTGGGCTCAGCCCATGGCTCCAGCCTGTCCAGGTCTCTCTGCAGACCCTCCCCATCCTCGAGCAGATCAACACTCCCACCCAACTTGGTGTCATCTGCAAACTGACTGAGGGGGCACTTGATCCCCTCGTCTAGATCATCAATAAAGATGTTAAACAGGAGTGGCCCCAAAACCCAGCCCTGGGGACACCACTCGTGACCGGCCGCCAACTGGATTTAACTCTGTTCCGCACAACTCTCTGGGCCCGGTTGTCCAGCCAGTTTTTAACCCAGCAAAGTGTGTGATTGTCCAAACCTCGAGCAGTCATTTTTGCCAGGAGAATGCTGTGGGAAATGGTGTCAAAAGCCCTGCTAAAGTCAAGGTAAATTACATCCACAGCCTTTCCCTCATCCAATAAGCAGGTCGTTCTGTCACAGAAGGAGATCAGGTTTGTCAAGCAGGACCTGCCTTTCATAAACCCACTGACTGGGCCTGAGCCTCTGGCTGTCCCTCATGTGTTGCGTGATGGTGTTTAGGATGAGCTGCTCCATCAGCTTCCCGGGCACCGAAGTCAAGCTGACAGGCCTGTAATTTCTCAGATCATCCTTGTGACCCTTCTTATAGCTGGGAGTCACATTGGCCAATTTCCAATCAGTCGGGACCTCCCTGGTCAGCCAGGACTGTTGGTAAATGATGGAAAGTGGCCTGGCGAGCACCCAGCCAGCTCCTTCAGCACCCTCAGGTGTATCCCATCCAGTCCCATAGACTTGTGTGTGTCTGTGTGATGCAGCAGGTCACTGACTGTCTCCTGGATTGCAGGGGGGTCGTTCTGCCAGTCTCTGTAGTCTGGCTGTGGAGGCTGGATTTCATCAATACAACTAACCTTGTTATTACAGACTGAGGCAAAGAAGGCATTAAGCACCTCAGCCTTCTCCTCATCACTTGTTACCACATTTCCTCCTGCATCTAGCAGGGGATGGAGACTCTCCTTGGACTTTCTTTTGCTACTGACATATAAACTTTTCTTGTTATCCTTGATTGCAGAGGCCAAATTAATTTCTTCACTGATGAAGACAGCTTTCTGGGCTATGTAGGCTGTGATCTGTCCTGGCACATCCATTTTTGTGACTTCTGTAGCTTTAGATTATGCACATTGCTTTTTATGATAAAGCAGATGATGTAAAAATTAAAAGGCATAACTTTGGGGAACTCTATAGCATCCTGAATGTACTGCTGGGTCACAGTGTTTAATGCAGCGCTCACCTGTGGCATATTTACATTTTGTTGCATATTCCCTGCCTTGTGCCATGTGATCACATCTCAGTACATTGCCCTCTAGTATTGCCTAAATAAATATAAGAGAAGTCAGCTTTAGAAACGGAGTTATTTTTACTATTTTCATGTAATAACCGTGAGCCCTGCAGGCCTAGTGCTGGCAAAATACCATAGATTTGTCATTTAGAAGCAGAAATTTCTGTATAATTTCCCAAATAAAATTTTGGTCCCCTCTGCTGCACTGAATTTGTTATTGTCGCATGTTTTTCCTGGTGTTTCTAATGAGCTGTTAATGAGCTGCTAACTATGTATGTAAATTAAATGGGGTTAGACATTGAAAGGTTATCAAGAAATAAAATGCCATATAATACTTCAAAGTGTTATAAAATAAATTAGTGTCTTTAATTTTGCTGGCACAGAGTTGATATTTAATAACCTATAGTCTTAATTCTTCAAAATTATGTTAATATAAAGCATTTTCAATCTGTACCCTGAGTGACATAGCAAACAAGTTCTTTCATTCACCCTTCATGACTAAGATATATCTATATTGCATGTGTGGGTTCCCGTGTGCCTCAACTGAACAATCAAGTTATTAAAGACAGTTCAAGATCAGTGGAGCTTACTGTAAATATTTTTGTCACAATTAATACGGCAGGTAAAGAATGTGGCAATGTTAAGTGCTTTGGCTATTGTGATCTTTTAGAAACTATGATACTGGCAGCTCCAGTTATCTTGCTTGTCAGTTGTGGTTATGTTTTAGTACCACAATAACAACGTTGTGGAGCAGGCTTTACACAACACGAGGGTGCTGTGGGGAAACTGCCTACTGCAGGCCTCCATCACTTTTGCGAAGAAGGGACAGCATGGCCTTTCCTTTAATGTCGCAGCAGACTGATCCTGAAGAGCTGGTGAGGCACAGCTCTGGAGGTTTACTGATGAAATCAAGATATATTGTGTAAATATGAAGATTTCTATTAGATGTGTTGGTATTGCAGGAAAAACAGTTTCTTGTTCTCTCTCAGTGCTGACCTTGGAACTCACAACTGAGAGCTCAAATGTCCTCCTCACCTGCGGGAAGCTGACCACCTCCAGGTACCAGACTGGGCAAGCCTTAGTTGAGCTGAACAACCTGTACTTTAATGCAGTTTTCACCTGGACCTTGTGGTATATACAAGGTTAGTACTGAGCAACAGGCATCAGCTCAGGCCTGTACTCCTCTCAGTGTGATAGGTATAAACCCAGTCCAGAATAATTTTTATTTTGGTCAATTAGGAAGCTGTGAAACACTACCAGAGTCAAAAAAATCTAGGATTCTGCATCACAAAATGTAATTTAGTCATTTGTCTGACAAGTGTAGTTTAGCTTAAATAATTTACATTAATACTTGAGAGTATGCTAGCAAGTGTTCTGCAGTATGTTTTGTGAAATTAATGAGGTTGTGGTAATGTAAGACCTCACTACCACACTTTGTCATTAAATGTTTCCTTAGAAGTAGGACATAGCACAGTTCTTTCTGGTGGTTGACTTGTGGAGAAGTCTGGTCAGTCTGCTAGGAATCTGTATTGTTCTGCCAGACTTCAACGTAACTGGGTATTTGCTGTCTCGTGTTGAATACTACAGTTATGTACAAAGTGTTTAAGCCTGGCCTTTCTTTGTCATGACTTCAACATTAAAAGGTTTTGTGGACTGTTACAGTTATATTAGTAGTAGTATTTGAATTCTTTTGGAAAACAAAATAATTAGTAGACAAAAAGAAAAGCATATATAAGCATGATGTGTTTGCTTGTCTTTGTTTCACAGAGTAGCTGAAGGAATGTCACCATATTCCATGATGTCTCATGCCATACCATATCTTACTACCATACCTAGCCCAGAAGGACGGACTTGTTCTGAGTTTCACTTGACTTGGAGGTCTGGGATTAGATTCTTAACTATATTTTTCAGTCCTTTCATGCAACTATCCATGAAGCAAAGGGTAATTTTATTTTTCTTTTTGTACTGTGCCATCAATGTTCCTTGAAGAAAATAAGATAAATAATTTATGTTCATTTCCCAGGGGATTGACAATTTTGTCCTAAAAGCCTGTAGGGACTTCAGTACTCCAAAGGCTAGTAACATAAAGCAGCACTCCACTGCAGACAAACTAATCCTCCAACAATGTTTCATTCAATCAGAAAATGCTGCAGATTGAAGGTGTTATTGCATGCCTGTGTTTTCAAGACATTATTGTGAATGAACCGTATTTTTCCACTGAATAGTAACAGCAAAACAGCCTACTCATCTAAATGTTTCCTGTGGTAATTTTGCTCTAAATGAGCAAAGATTGGGAAACAAGTAATTTTTTTTTTGTCTTAACCTTTCTCCCTTTGAGTGTGTGAATAAAAGCTGTTGTGAAAAAAAAAAAAAATTGTGGTTTAAATTTCTAAAGTTAAATTAATTTTATATTATGTGGTGCTAGTCAGTTCTTAAGCTGATTAGATCCTGAAAACTGTATCTGTTTTTGTCTTGGACTAAGCGTGAAAAAAAATTGCTGAGAAATCTTGTTATGACACATTTGAATTCATTTTGCAACACTAATCTCTAGAAAGCAGCCACTTTTTCCCATGTATGTGTTTTCCTTTGCAAAATCAATACCTGATTGATCTTTTCCAGTGTGCACAGTTTTCTACAAAATTTGCATTAACAAAGCATTCTGCTTTGGATAAAATCATGTTTCTGATATTGTGATTGTAGTGGAGTGCCCATATCCTGCTCTTTAGATGCTCAGCTATGTGCTTTTGTGTCTGAAGGCATTTGCGTGTATCCTGATGAAAGACCTGAATGTTTTAAAAAATCAAGTTCTGTCTGCAGAAGGAGATAGTGGGGCTGTAATGCCTCCGTGGATGAGATGACGGGTCAATTCTCAGTTCTGCCGTTCCCTTCATTAAAGAGTTGAGGCTATCTGAGGGGGCTGACATAAGATGTGAGGTGCGTAGCCTGGTGCTAGTCACAAGATAAGATGAAAGTTACTGCAAGTTCTCCCCAAAAAGGTCTGCAGTGAAATGCACAAAGATAGGCGATGGTCCTATTGCCATTCCCAGTGAACGCAAAAAAATATTTTTTTTCCCCCCCCATAGCAAAAATCTTGACGCCCTGCAGTTACTGTCAGATATGAAGGGGACCCATAGAGTTGGCTTATGGGCTTGCTTGCATCCCCCTGTTGAATGGCTTTTCATGTTGGGAAAAACAGGCTTGTCAGGTGTGTCTGCTTTGGTGAATATTGAGAAGTCAGACTGGGTAGCTAACAGCTGGATGCTTTATCACAAACCCATAGTTCATTCTTGAAAGAAAAAAATCCAAGGTAATGAAACCAGCCAAACAGCTAATCCAAAATCAGGGATGCGTTGGTACCTTGTGAAATCCATGTTACCAAATAAGCTAAGGCCACAGTGACTGCTTTAGCTGTGGACTGTTCTTTATTTCTATTCATGTCTTACTGCTTCTTAGCAATTAAATGTTTTGTTTGTAAGGTTCAGAGCCCAGCTTCACAGAGCAGAGGTGAAGTTTCAGCCTAGATTAAAAAGGTTTTTACTGTGAGGTGCCATAAAGTACTGCAACACTACAAATGGACACTTACAGCTTATTAAACTGGAAACAACTCCACTGATGCACACCATCCCATTTGGCATTTTATATGGCTGTGATTGAAGATGAGGGGATAAAGGTGTGATAATAATGAAGGCAGTGGGGGTAGGGGTGATGATGAAATGTTTGCACTGGTAATTGTTTTATGAAGAAAACAAAATTAAAAAGAGGGGAGAAGGAGAAAAAGAAAAATTAGTGTAATGGATGGTATATTTATGAACTGAAGCCTTCTTTCCATAAAGTGAGGGGGGGAAAAAGGGTCTTTTAGCCAAAGGAGGTCATTCCATGCAAACCTCTAAAGGAAAGAGGATTTTGTAACGATAAAAGGAGGGGAGAGTATGCTTCTTACACTTTAATGATTTCTTTGCTGCTCAGAGATAGGAACTGGAACTCCACACTATTAGCCACAAATGGCATTTTGAAATGACTTTTTTTTTTTGGGCAAACCCAAAAGACATTGCTAAGATTTACATTTTCAAATATATGCTGACCTTTTTTTCCTCTTTCTTTTAGTTCATTTGTCATCAGTATGTAATTGAATCAATATATTTCCTGATCAACCCAAAGATTGAATAAGGTCATGGGAAGCCATGTGTGGACATTAAAAATCATTATTTTACTCAAAATGAGCAGAGATGGCATAGACCATTCAGAGTTCCAAATGAAATTCTATTAGATTCTATTACACTTTTACAATTATAGAGACGTTCCAATATTACAAGGGGAAATGAAGTCATAATAAAAAAGCCCAGAGGTGTATTACAAAGAAATGGGCATACTATTTTTCTAGTTAAAAAGTTGATGAAAGGAGCTCTGCTACTTTTCAGTTGCTGAGATGTGACCTTGTTCTTAAAAAAAAAAAAAAAAACCAGGAGCCAGTTTCCTTTTTACTCACCCTTTATACTTCTTGTTTCACAACATGTTTTAAGGAGGCCAGGACATTTAAGCTGTATTTTAGTGTAAATATATTTAGAGAAAGATGCACAGTAATAAGTTTGATATATTTACACATGTATCATTTTAGTATCTGTCTTTGGAAAAGTAGTTTGGGAGGGCTGCTTGCCTGTTTATGGAAGTTGAAAAGATAAGAGCTTTTGGCACGTAAGAGACGCTAATTTGATTATTTTATATGCTTTCCCTAATGGTTCCTCTCTCCTTCATCCTTCCACCATCATTAAAATGTTTGGTCAAGCTACAAATTGTGGATTTATATGAACTTCTTTTGATTAGAATTTGTTGGGAACCCCCAAAGCAGTGTCTATAACAGAACCCATACCTACCTCTAGGAACACTTGCAGCTAAGAATGAGGTTCCTGTAGAGTTCTAAAGGCACAGTCATTATCTGACCCAGGGTCAGCTCGTCTTGGCATTGCATGGAGAAGCATGGAAGAAATCAGTTTGTTTTGCAGATTTTTTTACTCCATTGCAGAACTGCAGTAATGGGGCAGGATTTGGGTGTAACCTTTTTCCAAGAATCAAACACACTGTTTGCATTAGTTCTATATCTAAATGTTGGCCTAGATGTTAGTGAACTGCTTCTCTACTACCGCACCCAAAGAAATAAGGCAAAGTATTGAGACTGTTCAGAGGCAAGTTAAATGAAAAATGAAGCCGTGAGATGTTGTCTGAGATAACATGAAAAATGATATGTTCCAGTCTCCTATCTATGTAACAGAAAGTTACTAACACTAAGGAAATACAAAACTGAGAAATGGCAATATAGCAATAGCATAGATCAAGCATAAAGTTGGAGTCCTACTCCTTATGTAAGGTTTCTGGGCATCTGCTGAGAAAATTAGGGTTGTCCTGGGAAATACTCTTTGGTATGTATATGGATGTGTGTACATACAGGACTCCAGACTGATGTAGGCTGCAAAGGTAGCTCGGTTTCCATGGGGGCATGAGGAAGAAAACAGTCTTCCACATAACTTTTCTAGACTATGTCAGATGACAACTTCAAAGGGCATCTATTAAACCCTAGAATAATGCCTATTACCCACCACAATAAATTATAGTCACTTTTAGAAATGAACACTTCAAAGATCACCAAGTGGAGCAACTGAAGGAGTAGGATAAGAAGCATAGTATCTTCTTTCCAAGGTCGGGGACACTAGCAGAACCATTCTGGAAGAATTCATAGTAATCAGGTCACTACTTGTTTCCTTTCTGCAAGGTTAAAGGCAGAAGCTGTGATTCAAGACAGAGGAAGTACTTGAAGAGCCCCCTGGTAATGTCAATGAGTGCTAGAGTGTTAATCTTCCTTAATGTTTCCAGTGTTACCCTTTACAATATTCCCTTGGTACCTGAGCTTGTTTCTGCAAGTTATGAAGTCATCTAGGGACCCTTCTAGTACTTTCAGCGTTACTACTAGTTTACACAGACAAGGCAACAAACAGTGGCCGTATTTCTAAAGGCAACTGAACTGTGCTGCTGGGTGGGTGCTTTCTGAGCACATACATGATTTAGCCTTTATTTTTAATCACTACATCAATTGAATGAATTCCTAATTTCAGGATATAGATCACAAGTTTCCACTTGTCTCATTCTGAAGCTACCAAGAAGTCTATTTAAATGTGCACTGAAAGATAAGCTCTCTAATATGGTTCAGTGGTGCCATTAGAGGTTTTTTTCCAGATACTTGTTATGTATGCGGGAGAGTAAACATCATCCTTTGGCTGCTGCTCTTAACTGACTTCCTTTCAGAGCAGTAGCTGTTGTCTTGGGTTTGCTTCTTGATAGCCACCCTGTATCTGCCATTTTGACCTCATGAACTGCAAATCTACTTTTATTCATTTTTTTTCTGTTCAGTGGTGGTCCTTTTGTCACCTGGGGAAGAGACTTACTCACAGCTTGGTGTTTTTTGGCACCTCCTCAGGATTTAGACAACTTCACAGCTTTCAATCAAATAGTTGCAGAATATGTGTTAGCGGTACAAGTGGCTATTGCAAATGAATACAAATCTAGATTAGTTCACCTGTCTTATGGAAGTGGTTTACAGTGGTAATCTTGATAATGTATTTACACTTTTCCTCTTAAAGCATCTTGCTTGGACAAATGTATTTAGAACTGGCATTGGTTGCATTATACCTTAAAGTCCTGTGCTAAGCCTGTCAGAAGGGGTTAGTACAGAATGCAATGAGGAGGAGGTAAAATCTCTTAATGAAGTGTGTAGTCTGTATTAAATTAGGTTGAAGTCACCTCCAAAGCAAGAGCCTGATGTTGAATCTTGAGCATAGATTTCTACAGGTTACCTCGAAGCTGGGTGGTGAGGTTTGT
This sequence comes from Athene cunicularia, assembly GCF_003259725.1. Classification (NCBI taxonomy): domain Eukaryota; kingdom Metazoa; phylum Chordata; class Aves; order Strigiformes; family Strigidae; genus Athene; species Athene cunicularia. Next base: position 2,471,374 of record NW_020799102.1, read on the forward strand.
TTTAAGCTGGTTGTGTAATGAAAATATATGCAAGTGTCCTAGCAACGTTTAAATGGGTAAGTAATAATTGATGAAACAGTCAATTGCTAGAATGACCTCCCCAAAGCCTCCTAGCAGTTACTGAGACATTAAAGTGACAGAGATGGGTTCAAGCTGGCAAATAAGAATGTGCAAATCTGTCCTCTCTGAATGATTTCCAGTCTGAGCAACTATTTTGAGCTCAGTATATTGTGCAATAAGTTTGAAAGCAAATGCCTAATGAAAAATTGCATTTAAATGCCATGACTGTTTAGGGGGCTTTTTCACCTAAAAATATTTATCATTTTGTCATTATTCTTACCCTCTTTGTTCATCTGTCAATGTGTTGTTTCTATAGGGATAAAATGGAGAAAACGGGAAAATTTAGAGTAACGTGTTTGCAAAACTATTTTTATTGTGTGCATTTCCAAAAGCTTTTTTCTCTTAAAACATACAACGTCCTCTTTTTAGCCAAAACCATTGTCCAGTTCTATTTGCTATTCTTCATTCTTTCCAAATGTCATCTACAGTAATTCATTTTGGCAACTACCCTTCCGAAAAATAGGTGAATATTTTACACTAGTTTCACAGAAGCTGACTGATTTGAAGGGCAAATTTTGCTTTCCTCTCTTGTACTGCGTAATACCTGCCCTCCTTCATGAGGAGAGCTATTCAAGTCTGACCTTAAATGATATGTTGAAAGCCAGAAAAGGAGTCAGTGTTAGAGTGGAGGAATTTTGGCTTCTAATCTAGAGTTCAAATGACTAAACCATACATCTGATAAAACGAAACTTAAACCTGTGATACTGCATAGTGTACAGCACATTCAAAATGCATTTACTTCCCCACCCCAGGAGCTTCAATAGCTCCAAAATAACTTTTAAAAATAAATTGTTTATTGAAAGATTAAGAGCATTTTATTGACTTTACAGTTATGGCCAATTTCAGTGCATTTTTGTGACAGTATCTAGTCACAGATAGTCTCTTTCCTACGTGTGATGGTTTTATTATGTGAAAGAAGCCTACCTACTGTTTATCCTTTCCTTGTTCTCATCCTCACAGTCTCCCATGTTCCCCCAGTGCTTTGTATGTCAAACGATCTCCCTGTCTCAATTCAAATCCCTCCTTAAGAGGTGACTTCTGTGCAGATTTCCTGTAATGATTCCCCCAAGATATCCATACTGATTTGAGACAGGACTTTCATCTATTGTAGCATGTGTGGTTGATGACAATTTCTGAACCTAATACTGCTGTGTTCAGAACAATTTCGAAAAAAATCTTTAAGAAAAAAAATCAAACACTTTTTTTTCCTTTTGCTTGTCTTTTTTTTTCATTGTGCCTCTAACAAAAAAGCTTATTTTAAAAGCATGGTAAATGAACAGATCAACTCTAAATATGCAGAATAAATGATAATTAGTTCACAAATAATTTAAAGATGAGTATCTTTCTTTATTAAAATCTTGTCGTGCCCTCCACATCCAAGTGCATGCAGAACTGCAGTGAAACTGAATGCCTTGATAAAACTTGGCCCTTTTGAACTTTCCTTTCCTCCTTTCGCAGCATATATATCCCTGTAAGCTCAGGGGTGGGTGGGTGTGTTCAGGGTTGAGTACGGTGCTGGGGTGCTTTTGCAGCCAGTGCCTACATCATGAAGAACAGGGGGAGCCTGTCTTCTGTGGGAGGTTCCTGACTTGGGAGTTTGCTTTTGCTCATTTTTTTAAAGTCATGGTTTAGTATCCTGGAGTGTGGTGCCAGATCTACCTTTTCAGCCGAGCCTTTGCCAAACATTAAATTAAAATACTACTTTCCTTTCTTACATTTTACTTAGCTGATTAATTTCTTCTTTCCCTACTCTACAGACTTTTGTATTATCACAGATGGATTAATACTTTCTTTTAAACTAATATGGACTGCTCCCCTTTTGTGAGCACAGGTGCACAATAAGTTGTGAAAGTAAAGGGGTAGATTATTTGGTGGTTGCACATATGACTGTATTGAACAGTCTTCTAAAGCACCTGTATGCTGCTAATTTCTGTAAATGAGAGAGAATTAATTGAATTTTGGTCTGCTCTGGTATGGCAGTTACTATGTTCAAGGTACTTTCTGGTAATGTGCGACATGAAAACACAGAGAATGAGGCGGGGGAAAAAACTCTTGCAAACAATTTTTGTTCTGTTAGTTTCTAAACTGACTCACTTTAAAAAAAAAAAATGTACATTAGGGAAAAAAAAAAAAAGACCAATAATAGTAATGATGCAAATGGTACCTTCTCCTAACATAAACTGGATGGATATTAAATCCTCAGGAGCCCAATAAACTCAGATTTCTGTAAAATGACATGTTGCTGCATGTGGGTTTGTGACTTATGACCACTGTGCACGTATGAACAAGCACACTTTGTGAAATTATGATAATTTTTAATCATAAGCTTAAAATCCTTATAATATTTCAGTCCACTCATTGAATTTTTGACTCGTGTCTGTCCTGAAGCTTCTGTTTGGAATAATGTGCAACAGAAGTGGAGTCATGGCTTTTCAATTCCAATCCAAGAAAAGTTAGATTTTGGCAGGTGGTCTGAAAACAAGTAAATCACAGCACTCTTTCAAAAAAAAAGATTCCTCCCCCACACCCGATTTATTTTGGATCCTTTGAATTGAAACCTCTGAGGTAATAGGTGTATCATGGATATAGATCTATAATCCATGACCTTATTACAAGTGATAAATTAATATTTCCAAACGTAATTGCCTCACTAATGTGCACCCACACCTGTCCTAACTTACTACTTCCATTTTTCAAACTGCCAGTGAAAGCAGCTGATCACCATTCTCTGCTGAAACACATCTACATCTAGTAGGCAGAGTGAAAAATAGTATCTCACACCAACAAACAAAAAATGCCATATGAAATGTAGACAGAAATGTTCTGAAAGAAAAGTTGTTTAACCTAAAATCTTTGAACAGAAAGCTGCTTAACTTACAGGCTTCACAGATGTACCACCTTGAAGCTAATGGACCGGGACCAGTATAAATGAGAGAAGAATCTGGTCACTTGTGTCAAAATACCCAGGACCCATATTCTCTTGTGTGCTGGTTTCATTCCACAATGAGCGGTACTTGGCATCCTTCTCTCAAACTACTGAGGCTGCAGCCTCTCCGATTCCTACCTATGCCTTTCTCAGACAAGCTCACATTATAAGTCAGCAGGAACCTGACCGAGTAAAATTTGAAACAATAAATGTTCCTCTGTCATTTAGCAAAGCATGTCTCTGCAGGATTTGGTCCTGTTAGATTTCCTGAGTGAAGCTGAATTAAATCACAGTGTGGCCTCTGTGTAACCTTTCAGTGATGCAGCAGGTTTCATAGTAGTCATATCTCCAGGTTTCTCTTTAAATATGATGATCTGTAATATTGTGGTTCAAGGAAGCACATACTTTCCTGACTGCTTCTCACCTTGATTCTAGTCCAGAAATCCAAAATACTTTTCAGTTCATTTGCATATGATCGATATGGCTCCTCATACATGCAAAGTTTGTTTTCTCTGTCTTAACTTTGTAAAACAAGTATTAATCCCACTGTGCAATGTTTTCTCTAATGCTTTTTATTCTCCTAAAAAGTAAGTGTCTAGTATGTATATTGGTCCCAGTGCACGTGCTGTTTGGGACAAAGTGATAAATGGGAATACATTGACTGGGAAAATCACTAAGCTCGAATTTCTCAAATGTCACTGAATAAGAGATCACTCTCATGTAGCAGGACTGTCTAGTTCAAATACTTTCAGGATTCGTCTGTAATCCCAGTGTTCCATTCAAAAAATTAGTATTCTGTTGTTAATAACTGAGCAGGGTGGTTATCTCTTCAGTGTCTTCAGACATCCTTCCCAAAACCAAACATGTACCATACTTGAAAAACAAACAGCAAAATGAACAAACAAAAAAAAAGTAAACCCCCACAAAACCACCCTATGTAATATTTCACCCTTCTGCTACAGTCCTTAAAAATGGAAGGATCTTTCAAAACCACAACAGATATGAAATTAGAGTTGGGTTGGAAATAAAGTGCAGAGGAGTAGGGTATCAAATGAGAGTTTCCATAAAGAAAGTTGGTATACTTGCAGAGGCATACAGTGGGCTCTTTTAAAAGCTGACATTGAGAGAGAGCAAGATATAGAAAATCAAAGCAAGATAGTTAGAATCCTGTGTGTAAAAGCCACAGGTGATTCTTAATAGGCAGTAAATTAGCTGAAGGATAGAGAAAAGTACTTATTTTTGTGGTGATAGCAATGCTGTCATTTTCCAGCAAGTTTTTAACTGAAAAAAATAACTGAAAAGTAATGCAAAGAATAGGAGGATAATTGTGAATTAGGAGCCAAATTATGCCAGGCACAATTGAATAAGTTCTGACTTTTCTTACTGACAGACATGTATATTAATAGTTGGCACTTATTGAACCAAATATGAATATTCATCTTCATTTATATTTCAAGGCCTTTCATTCCTCAAGGACCACAGTGCTTTTGACCAATTTTCATCCACATTACTAAAATGACAGCTTTCACTCCTGGGCCCTGACAGAGGTCTGCAGAATTCATTGGAGGTCCTGGGAGGAGGGAACCAGCTCCCGCTCCCAGCTGTCCACAAACACTCATTAAGAGAGGCAAATATCCAGCAGAATCTCTGTGAGAATTTTTAATCACGCAAAGGCTCTGCTAATTAGGTAGCTGATGGGGCATAGAGAGCACAAGGACGAATTCTTTAAACAAAGGACTAGAAACTTTAAGAGCTTTAATTACTTGGGCACAGAGTTCATTTCAGAACTTGGGAGCAAATTATTCTAATAACAATAAGACCAAGCAGCAGGCCATATTAGTGAGAATTGTGAAGAAAAGTTCAATTTTCTTGGGCTGTCACAACTGCGATTGGAGCATATTGGAAACTGAGGGAGCCATAAAGGTATTAATAATAAGCTTTATTGTGAAATGGATTTGATGCAGAAGATTTCCTATCAGTGTGCATTCTGTTCCTCTTTTCTGTGAGTACTGCTTTGCCAGGGAATATTGTGCTGTGTCCTGTACGTCCAAAATGCTCGTGTAGCTCAAGATGTGGATACTTTTCCACAAATGAAGAACAATGGCTATTTTCAAACCCAAATCCCCCCTTTTGTTTAGTGCAGCAAACTGCCTCCAAAACCTAAAAACTGGAAATATGTTGCTTTCTTGCAGGCTGGAAGAAAATCCATTTCACTGGCTGAAAATGATGGGTTTGTTTTTTGCTTGCTTTGTAAGTGCTTAAATAGCACGGCTGTTTTGTATTGGACACAATTTAGGCTGGAACAATTTCCAGGATCCCTTTCTCTTAGGTGGAAGAAGGAAGAGACAGAAATTGCTAAGGAGAAGGAAAAAGCAGAGAGCTTGAGGATCCAAATTAGGAAACTGTGCTCTCCTACCTGTCAAGACAAGAATATAGAAAGTATACAGCTCTCCCCTGGAAAATGGAAAACAGCTGATGTGCTTCTCTTGTCATTGCAGCTGAGAAATCGTAGCAAGCGTGTCTATAATTGAGCACAAGGGGCACATCCTGCCTGTGTGCTGGATGAAAAGCTGATTTCCTTTGAGCAGAAACTGGGGGGACCAGGAAGGAAGGAAAGGAGGCATTTGTTGTCTGCTGCAAAAGGTTTGCTGGCTTGGCCACCTATGCAGTCAGGGTAGAGGGAACCACTGCGCGGTACACCTGCTGTATATTGGAAATTTTCTGTGAAGATGCACGTTGAATTTTCTTCCAGTTTTTAGGAAGGGACTGTAACTTGTCTGGGGGTCAGTTTCTGACAAGGAGGAGGCTGATAGCTTTTACTGTGTGTTTATATACCTTTAAAGAAAACTAGGTTCTAAGCAAGAGCTTGTTTTTCAGTAGATTTGGTGCAAACCACACACAATGATTACTCATATGTTAAATGCTAATTAAAACTTTAGTATCCAAGAACAAATTTTATAGCTCAGGGACTCTACTCACTGCTGGTGGGGAAATGGGCTTGAACACTTCAATTGAACATGCAAGAAGTTCCAGGGAAGTTGCAAAGGGAGAGGTGAAAATGTAACTTGTGATAATTGAGGGCTAATTATGCTCAGTGAGCAAGTGGCAGACTGGTGTTCAGAGTTGCAGAAAGAGATTAGAGAAGAAAGAAAGATATATCTCGTCAGAAAATTGGTCTGAGATAAAGGTTCCAGATTAGTCTTGAAACTTGAACAGATCTTCTGCTTGCGTTTGGTATCGCATTTACTGCATGTTTTAGGCACTGCAGAGGAAAGGCATTGCTGAAGAGAAAGTGCTGCAGTCTGTGGTTGTAGACAAGTTCTCATTTTGCGTGGACTTTCCCCACGTGAATAAACAGAAGTGTGAGTGCGGTAAACGTAGCTGAGTCGTTCCGTTAGGAAGTCATCCCGCCCACTGTGTTCCCTCGGCCATTTGTGAGAGCAGCTAGAGTAACAAAATGTAGTACTGACAGAAGAGCTTTTCCTTCATTGTGGCTTTTTGGTTTTGTTTTAATTCCCAGGAAAGCAGGGCTAAGCTGATGTGCAGGAATAATTCTGTCACCTTAGTTCCTAATATTTCTGACAGCAGTTACAACAGAATAAACAAATAGGTGAGGGAGAAAATGTGAACAGAAAATGGGGAGAGCAGAGCCCCATATAGTGTTTTCTTTTAAAAGAAATCCTTTTGTAACTTTGAAAAGCACTTAAGCTTCAGGTACACTGTGCTGCTGTTCTCTGCTGGATCTGTTGCAGGAGTGGGAATAAGTGTAGTCTGATGCTCACTTCATGTGTTGTTTTTCTGGCTGTTTCTCTTACCTACTTGCAAGTCTGATCTTGGACATGCAGCACACAAAGTACTCTCCCCAGTTCAATCATACTGTATTGATTTTTTTTAAAAAAAGGTTTTAATGGCACATAACTTTTAAACGCCCATGATTTAGCAGTTCTGCAGAGCTTAAAGGCCAGAATCCAGGAACCTAGCTGAAAGTAAGGTATTTCTTTTTGCATAAAAATATATGCAGTGTACTTCTAAAATAAGTGCTGTTATAAATATTAAATATCTTAGTCTCAAAAAGTAATGCAAGACAAACATTGCATATTTATGGTTAACTTTTTTTTTTTTTTTTGGGGCAGTTTAGCTGTTATGACTCAGATCAGAAATAAAGTTCCAGTGTTTCAGCAGTTCTACACATCAGATCTCATTACAATTTCTTTTCTTTATAGTGTAAACTGGGTATTTTTATTCTTTCAGCTTTTGTTTAGTACAGGTATTAGTTGCCCATTTTGTAAGTGTACTCTGAAGCTATGTTCTTTCATCATGTAGAGATCCTTAGCAGAAAGAAAAATGTGTAAGAGAAGACATACAAAGAAGTGGTTTATCAGCACTGCACTGAAGTTTTAAGTGGATCCATTTTAGACAGATTGTCAATATCAAGATACCAAAATATGAACATTTTTGCTCAGAAAGGTAGTTGTCCATGCACATTTGTCAACTGCTACGTTCTGTTTTCTATAGGAAAAAGAATCATTAATCATGTTTCAATCACTGTCTAGTGCAAAGCTGATCAAGAGGCATAACCATTAATTCATATCTGTCCATAGATGTCAACTCTAAAGATGCATGTAGTTCATAGGAAAATAATAAAAATATTCAAATAGTTGAATAGAAGAGTCTTTAGAAGCACCCTCATGTAATTTTGAGGGAATTTACCCTGAAATGGGAATGTGAAGGAGCTAGTTTAAATCACTGCATGCTGGGGAAAATAATCTTGAAACTGCAAATGGCTCCTGAATGTGGTCTCTTAGCTGGAAAGGGACATAGAAGAGAGATTTCTCCTGATATTTTAATGTATTTTGCTAGTTTTATGTCAAGAGCAGCTCTGACAGACTTTCATGATGCAAAAATGCTAGAATTCCTAATGCAGAAAGAAGAGCTGCTTTCATATTCATATCCTTACCAAAAAAAAAAAAAAAATATCCCCCCCTCCATTTTAACAGTTAAAAGTTAGATAGTTAGATTCTCTTCAGGAAAAAAAACGTTGAAATTATGAATATCAGCAAATTCATTGTCTGATGGCAACACTGAAGAGATCAGCAGGTTTGTGTGGACAAGGCAGACCTAATGGATCCCATACTATTACGTGTTTAAGAGGCTGATTGGGAAGAACTTTCACCCTAACTGATGGGATAGTCCTATTCTTCTCCTCAGTAGGATTTCCCTCTCTCCATTTGGAGCTGTGACTGGGCCTTTGACAAATGCTCAATTTGGAGTACTCAGGCTTAAAATGGAGACTTTTAAAAATCTTTAATTGGGGCTAAGCGCTAGTTCCTCATGCAGTTCATTGTTTTGAACAAGGAAGCAGGACTAAAGAGTTAACTGCTTCCAATTGTAAATACATCAGTGGCAGGCACATTACAAAGCTCTATACAATCCTGTGGAGTAAATGGTGGACAGCTCATCACAATTAGCCATGGTCATAATGAAGAGCCAGAAGAGAGAAAAGAGGGCATGGGGAAAAACAGACCTTTTACAAATGTTTTATATGAAGAGAAATTATAGCTAAAAGGGATAGTTAATTAGTTTAAAGAATAGGTGGTAATGCCTTCTCTTTGCAGAAAAAGAAAACTTTGAAACCATGGAAAATGGGTGAGTTTCTAGCTGCTGATCTGGAAAAGGAGAAAACAATTCAAAGCAATACTGTACGTGGGTGTTTCTCAAAAGAGACTGTGGTGGGAAGTGTGTGATCTGAGTAATTTACTCTTAGCAGAGACAGTAGACACTGTTGTGTTTAACAGAGACCCTGCACGTAGCCTTGTTTTCACTGGAACGCATCTGTATTATTACAGGTGCTTATCAGAGACATAGATGCTTATGGTTTGCTTCCCAGTTTTGCATACCGCTTGGTAAGGCGAGAACCCATCTGGCTGGTGCAAGCTTACAGTAGAGTTTGCTCTGTAGCCTTTCTGCAGTGTGCTGTCTAAGCAATCACCTGTAAAACAGCGTGCATTCCGGGATATTTGGGGGAGAAATGAAGAATAGCAATAATCTGTATCAGGCTACTGAACAAGTAAGCACATGTGATCTGAAGTATTGTGGTGCTTACAAGATACAGCCTGTGGGACACTACCTGGAGATGAAGGTTTTTTAGCATCAATGAAGTTTGCAAGTGTCTCCTCCTACCACAATTCCCACTGTGTGTATCTTGGATGAGATGGATCTGTGTGTTGTGAACAGAAATACATACACTCCACACAGACCCTCCGGTGTTTGGATATGCATATACTGCAGTTATTTCCCACCAAAGTCAGTTGAGTTTCATGCTGCTGGGGTGAGCTTACTTCTTGGATATTTCTGTGTTATGCCACACGTGTTTCTGAGAATTGCAGAGTAGATGCAATCTTTACTTTGTAGTCTGGGATTTTGGAACTACAGTCGTTACTCCCTATGACAACTATGGAAACAATGCTGTTGGTTAGCACTGCCTGTGTCTGTCACATAGCACAAAATAGATTAGGTTGTAGCTGTGAATGGTGTAAAATGATGATTTCTCAAGTGTTGCTGCATATAGTAGTATGTGTGTCGTGCCTTGTGCTCACAAAGAGGAAACATTCGTAGTAAAAGCCTGATTCTCTGTTGGTAAGTGTGTGACTGTTAGGGGGCTTCTTCAGTGCCTGTTGTCCCAGGGAAAGAAAAATGGCATGTAAGGAGGAGGTTGGTATTGCAGTTGTGTTTAATCTGTCTCCTGGCTCACCTGAGTTCTTTCAGTACCCCTGTGACCTTGCTTTTGCAAGTTCCTACTTCTACCACCTCCCTCAGTCTCCAAGGGTAAATAATATTCAACTACACATCCCAGGACTTGTGGTATTGCCTCAGCGACCCGTAGTTTCTGTTGTGGGTTTTGTGGTCAAAGCTGGGATACATAAGACAGAATTTTAAAAAGAACTTGGTATTAGTCTGGCTTTAGTGCTATCGAGATTAGTGGTGAGACTTGTGTGGGAACAAAGTTAGGCCTGTTTTTAGCACTTCAAAAAGCTTCCTGTAAAATATGTTATTCTTTTTATTCATTGTATGTATTTGCTTGTCTTGGCTTCATAGACAATGCTGTAGCAAAAAGATTGTCTTTCAGTATTGTTCTCTACAGACCCAAAATCAACATTTTTGCGACTGCCCTTTTCTTTAAATCCCCCATGATAAGGTCTGCTTTAGCATTTGAATATGTGCAAATAAAATGGATTCATGCCCCCAATTACATTTGTCTTGTACATGAACAAACAGTAGGATTAGAAATTTAAAGGATAAAACCTGTATCAGTGGATTTATCAGGAGTTTTGTGAATAAAAGCCCTTTAAAAATTACACTTCATTGGTACAAATGGATGTAGAAGGGAAACCAGAACCCCAGAAGCCAGGTGTACTGCTGAACACTCAGGAGGGCAAATGCCGAAGTGTAAAATTGCAAGTAGTATACGAATTAGATTTTTCAGGTCTTTTCAAACACTTCTTAAATTCTATTTGTAGGAAAAAAAAGATATATTTCTATCATATAATTTAAAAATGAAGCAAAGCAACATTTGCTGGGGTCTCGTGTTTGTGTAGATTTAATATAGGGCTGATGTAGGCTGTGGGATATTAAAATGGGAAAATGGAGGATGCTTCTAGAAGAGTAACAAGCACACAGTGTTATTCTGAAAGAGACTTGTGTCCCTAAAATAATATTATGCGGATAAAACATTGGAAGAAAAGCCTGTGTGAAAATGCGGAAAGAATGAATAAGGTTTTATACCATATTAATACACATAAAATCCTAGGGTAAAATAAGAAGTTGGAAGAAAATGTATTTTTCCACTCAGCCTTCTAAAAGTAAATTATTATTGCTTTCATAGCTATGGTTATGTAGAGACTACAATTTCAATAATTTATTCAGCTTCTCTGCAGGAAGGTATCCTCAAGCTGTAAAAAAAAAATCTCTTTATCTCCAGTCTTTAGGTGGGTAGTGCATCTATACCAGCTCAGTCCACTTCCATCATTTTACAGAAATATCCATCTCAGAATGGGAAGACTTTGAACCTTGAGATAAGAGAAGGAAAGCTGTTTTGTACACCATCCCGGAGCTGGGACGGGAGCTAAACTTCTTTAGAAGATTGTTTCTGTGAGGTTTATTGTTTCTGTGAGGGTGTTGGTTTTGGTTTTTTTTTTAACTGTATGGTTAATCAGGGAGACAGTTGGAGGTGGTCCAAACCCAAGAATATGTAACATAAATTACCAAGGCATATGAAGAATGTATTTGAAAAAGAGCAAGAGATGGGAGCAAATAATGAGAAAATCTAAATTTTTTAAAGGTCATATTGACAAGGAAAGGTAGCAGTTGAAGAAGGCCAGGCCTATAATACTTCATTGCAGTTTAAACAAAGTTTTAGTGAGTTCTTCCACTGGTCTGTGAATTAGATATGAGGTATTTTGGGAAGATCCCCCAGTCAGTTGTCTGGTAGAATCTCAGTGCAAAGATGGCAGAGATGAATGGGTCAGGACAAGACCAAGGTCTGTGGATAACAAAGTCTCTTCTGAACTGCACCTCAGCTATGGGCAGTTGCAATGCAGAAATCTGTTACAAAAAAATTTGGCTCTTCTGTGGGGTTATTTGGTAAGATAGGCTGATCACTTTGCCTCTGTCGTGATGGTTAGTGGTGTTCACATTGTTTGTTGTATCAGAGTGTGACTGCAAACCAAGTTTTATCATGGGCTACCATTTACAGATACAGTAATATTCCTGTTAAGCTTCAGTGTCTGAAAATGCTAGCCTTTAAGTGCTCGCCTTTAGCTAGAAAGTGTTCTTTGTGACCAGGTATCTTTGTCACATCGAAACCTATCAAAATTACTCCAACTGTAAGATTTATTAATAATTGAAAATTTGTTATTTAATCTAGAGTTTAAATGTAGTTACATATGCCAACTTAATGCCACAAAATAGCCCAAGAATATTCTTAAGCAGTATGTCAGCTAAATTTTATTGCAGGTCCATTAGTATTACCATTAAGCAGCTGACTAAAGGTCATAATGAATACTTACTATTTTATATCACCCAGGAGGTACTAAGCACAGCTGGAGTCTATTTCACTACTTGAACACGTATAATACTCGACAAATTGTCGATCAGTGGATACGTCCATCTTATCAAAGTACTTTGCCCAAGTATGTAGCAATTCCTCTAGTGTGCATTGCATAATAGACTGTGGGATTTTTTAAAAAGAGAGTTCTTACTAAATGACTAGTTGTTACAGTTGTATTTTAGGTACTGCCTATAATTTTGTGATTGCACTGATATTTCAGAAACCCAGTCAGATTTTACATGATTCTTTCTGACCAGTTTAACAAGTGGAAAAACAACTATTGATATTTCTGATGATCAAGATGATGAAAAATGACTCTAGAGTTTTTATGGTATTGATGCTTTGTTGATATTGTTTTTCATATTTTCCAACCATATAATTCCTCCTACTGATGTCACGTTCTGCTGGAACAGCAAGAAAATTATGCTCGTATTGTAAATTTTTTAACAGCTGTTGCAAAATAGGCCTTAACCCTTCACAAATCAGTTCTGTGGGTTTAGAATGGCTTTTCTTTGTGATAGTTTGAAGAAATGACCAAAATAGATGGCTTACTTTTATATAATGACTTGAGCTTACTTAGCTTTTCTTTCATGTGAGAAGATAAATATGATCATGCAGATTTGTGCGAGCGGGATGGACTTAGGATCTCTTCAGCTGTTATTATCCATCTAATGGGTTCTCTGTAGTTCAACATAATTTGCAACAGGAAAGCCCTGACTTTAAAGTAAAAATACTTGATCTTTTCAAGTACTAGTTTCTGCTGTTTCCAGTGGATTTTATGAGTACACAGGTACGCAGGACAAAGGGACAACTTCTTTATGAAAGAAATATTGCACAATCCTCTTGGTCCTATTTCTTTTCACTACAGAAAGTCTATGAAACTTCAGACTACATTCAATTTCCCATTCATTTCAGTGGCAATGACACTGTAAATGTACTCATATCCTACAGGGCTTTTGCAATATGTGTTTTAGCACAGACTTTCAGCAATGACTGACTTTTGATCTAAAATAAACTAAAAATACTTTATCAAAAATTGTGTGTGTGTGTGTGTGTGTGTGTATGTGAATGAAGGAGAAAAGTTAGCACTCAGCTGTGTTTTGCTTGAGTCTCTTTTGACATTAACTTGTTCAAAAGAGAATAATTTACACTCAAATATGGTTATATTAACAAGCAAGAATAGGATCCCCATTCAGAAGTTTATGCTGTAAGGCCATTAGGTGTGTGAATTTCTTTCCTCTTCTTTCCTAAATGCTACTTTTTTTTTTTTTTCCTGTCACACCTCTTTCCTTTTTATGCCGTTAGCACTAGGCAATGTCTTGTTATTAGTAGCAAATTGCAAGGTAAGAAAGAGTTAAACTATTATAAAAGAATACTGCCTTGGTCTTATCAGTCTAAGTAATTAGATAATTCAGCAGCCACAGTTTAATGGGACTTAGTGTTTGAATGTAGCTGTTCTCTACACCTCATCCTGGCTGAAGCTGGGAATGTAACTGAGGTCACAGAAGAAAAGGGATGCATCAGAGCTGTCCTAAATCTCACAGTTAATGCCAAAGAATGTACTTGTCAGGTGGTCAGCATCTCTGGTGGTGGATAGCCGAGTTATAAGTTGAAATGTTGCCTTCCTGTAAAGGGACAGAATAGATGTGTCTTAGACTTAAAACTTACTTCCTTGTCAGGATGCTCTAAACTGAAATATCTTGATCTGGGGAGAATGGTGAAGTTACATTGAGATGCAGTGGAAATTGAAGAATGCAGGCAGAAAAATAGGAATTGAAATTGAGTTATTTTAAGAGTACCAGAGACTGAAAAAGCCAGAAGTTCTGTTCTGTATCAGAGAGAAATAGAAGCTGCATTCGTAATAAATGACTGTTATGCTATATATACACTTATATATCAATTGATATCTCTATAAAGTTCTTACAAACTAGTAGTACTGAAGTGTAAAAATTGAAAAGGCATGAAGGATCCTGCTGATGGGATCAAAGACAATGGGTTTTGTAGCATATTTAGAGAAAAAAAAATCATCAAACTATCCGGAAACCTGAAGAATTGTATAGATCATTCACTAGATGGAAACTTCCAAATTCTTAATACTGCAGAAAAAACCCAGATACAATTAAATAGATACTTATGCTGCATTTGGAAAGAAACATGGTATTGTGTCCAAATACTGTATCAATGAAATGAACAACTTTAAAACCCATTAATAGATTCGTTAGAGAAGGTCTTTTAATAATACTTAAGTTCAAGCAGGCTTAGGTGACCTCAGTGCAAGAGTCCTAAAGGACTTTGCTGAGGTGATTTCTAGTCAAACTGTTCAATAAAGTATATGATTTTGTGCATATTTTAAAAGAGAAGTGTTAATATTGTGCTAGTTGTCACAACTGCAAGCAGAACGGTTTTGATTTGTATAGATTAGTCAGCTTGCTATTGATTGCAGGTAAACTAATGGAAAAGCTGATAGTGAATTTAATAGACAAAGAATCATAGAATGGAAGCCTAGTTAATGGCTGTCAACATAGTTTTATGATGAAAAGACCTCATCAAAGAAGCTTTCAGTTTTCTCATGTGAGAAGTCTAATGAATGTACGTGCAGACATAGAGTATTTAGGCTTCAGGAAACTCTTGATGCCATGCTGGAATTAAGAGGAACAGGAGCACTTCACACTATCACTGCAGTATCTAACAAACTAACTGAAAATGGCCTCACTGGCAGATGCCAAAGAGTAGTTTTCAGTGAAGGATCCTTACTACATGGGTTGTTTCCAATGGCATTCTGCTAAGACTAATTCTGGCAGTGTTTGCTGTCATCTTCAGTGACTGGACACCAAGCCGCATCAACTTGGCCAAGAACATTTTTGGATAAAGACTGGTGGCGAATTATGAGGGAGAGCATTCTCAGGTTTTTATCACTTCACATCACATAGACTGTCTTCTTGGAATAAAATGCCTCTTAGACACCCAAGTATAAGGTTGTACAAAGGAGACAAGTGTCAACAGAAATGGCAACTGCATCCCGTGAAACAGTCATTTTAAAAGATTTTGAGGTCACAGTGGCAAGAGTGCTGAGCTGGAGGTCCTAGGGAAATGTGCTCAGAAAGGCCAGTGGGATCCCTGGATGTGGCAGTAGTGGGCTGGGAAGGAATTTTTACCTCCTACAACTGAGTAATTGTTTTCCAATCAATAATTTTCTAACTGTTCTCTTACAGAGCCTTCACATTATCTGTGGAGGCATCTTGTCTTTGTCTTTCATGCTTCTTTAGCTCAGTGTTACGGGCAGAATGTTATGAAGCAGAAAAACTAAGGCACACAAGCGATTTCTTGGGGAAAAAAATAAGTACAGAAGCATTCCCCTGAGATGGTCTGTGGTCAAGGCAGTAAAGGAAGACTTACGTGTCCTGGAGCTGTTACTGGTTTCACGCAGCTTTTCTGCATGACTTTGAGTCATTTTTAACATACTGGAAGGTGCAGTGGTGGTGAGGGAGAGGAGATTCTGATCTCTGCTCTTGGGGTGGATTTCCTCTGGGATGCTGTAGAAATCATACTCTGTATGTTGGCTTTCCATTTGTAAAGTAAGGCCAATGCCTTTTCCCAGTCCTGAAGGCAGTCTGAAGGTGAACATGAGAGTACTGCAGCAGTGAGCACCTTGGGGAAACTTTTTAAATAAATGAGAAGAATGTGTTGTGTAGAAGGATATAAATGAATCTGCTTAAGAGGAACCTCTTCCTCATAAATGCTACAAATACCAGCCAGTCTACCTGAAACCTGATGACAAGTTTGTTTTAAAGGTATTTTTAAATGCATGAGTTAATTTTGAATAAATTGGCATTTGTGTATTCATAGAAATGCTTCAGTTCTTTTTAAGCATTGGATGTCCATTTACATTCAAGAATGTATAACTCATTTATTAAATATATACTCTGAGGACCTAACATACTGGTTCCGAGTAATAGTTCTACATTCATGTGTACTTTATCCCTTCTGAAACATTTAGTTCCATGTAAAACCTTTAAGTCCTTTGCTCTCTGTAAGTGCTGTGGTAGCCATGTGCATGGCTAGAGAAGACAAAGATTAGATGTTTATTAACATGTTAATTAATGTTTTAAAACTCATCAAGTCTTTAAGTGATATAGATGCAAAGGCATCTTCATACAAAAATATTTTTGGACTAAATATAGTTTACTGAAAGACAGTAAGCATATGTATGTGGGAAAATAATGCTCAAACTTGTCAAAATAAGGTATATATTTGTCTTAAAAAATGTTTACTGGTAAAAATTCTGATGTTCATTTCTTGCTTGTAGGTAGCCAGAATCTTCTTATTAGCATTTTTCCCAGATTCTTTGCAAGGTGTAGTAGCTAAGTTATTTGATAGCTAACTGACAATAATTAGCCTATTATGATGATTAATGCTTATTCAGGACACTTAATTTGCATGCTATAAGCACAGTGAGACAGCTAATTTGAAGTTATGCCAAATGCAGTATTTAGTTTTTATATAGAATGTTTGTTTGGCTTTCCCAATGTAAAATAATTGACAAGAATAATCATAGCCATGGATGTTAGGTCAGCAAGTTTTCATTTCTCCTTTTAATAGCAGTGATGTGTTACTTAGTGAACCAATTAGCAAGGTAAACTTTACTTGCATTAAAAAATGCGTTACGGCTAAGGAAGAATTTCTAAATTGTAGTTAATGGAATGTCAACCAAGATGCATATTCTGTCATTTTCGCTCAGGTGAAAGCCATCTGTCCTAGATAGATAGCATTTCTCCAACTCCTCACAAGGAAGAAGGAAACAAGGTCATTTTTATGCACCTTGTGATCAGAATTGTCTTTATATATTTATTTTTTTTAATTTATGAATGTTAATTAAACTACTAGGCCTGAGCCATAGGTTCAAATAAATAGTGAAAGAATAAATTTTTTTAATCATGGCTACAACAAGTGTTCGCTTTTTTTTTTCTCAGGGAAAGCCCACACATTCATGTGGATCTTGCGTCTTCTTTAGCAGGTTTGGAGGGGCAGAATTTATTTGCTGCTTCTGATTGCACAGGTTCTTTGAGCCAAATAGCAAAACACATTTTGAAATGTGTTGCTCTTTACCAAAGACTTCAGTGTTCCTGGATTTGAAACTGAATTCTCCCTAAGTGTGCTCCAGAAGAATAAACCAATTGGGGAAACGTACAGGGGCTTGTAGGGAAAAGAAAATGCCTGCAGTTGTGTCTGGAAAGCAATCTGATGCCTTTAGAAAATAAGGGAAAGACACGTTTCTTTGCTGTAACTGTTGACATTTTCTTTAAAGTCTTTCTTAGGTTTCAGCCTTTGAGACAGAATACATTGCAAGTCCTCCATGGACATCACAGAAAAGTAGATAACACATCTAAATCCATGTAACAGCCAAACCTATAGTCTAATCATCTCTGCTTAGTAAATATTTCTGCTTGTTTTCTACAAAAGGCATTTCTGGCTGTTCTCTCCAGCTAAGCAAATGGCACTGGCTGGACTGTGGGTCACTGATGGGAAGCAGAAGAATCTATCTTTTGTGAAGTGCCCTAATTTACTCTTTTTTTTTTTTTTTTTTTTTTGATATTTGTTCTTGTTCATGCCATTGTTTCCTCAAACTGCTGAGAAAGCAAAGTGTCTGGATGCTTTCTGACTGAAGAATAAGAGGAGGAAGAGGCAATTGTTCTAGAGGTGGTGACAAAACCCAATGTCTCTGTCACTTGCCCAGGGTCCTTTTAACCTTTTGTTATTTGGAGGAAGCTGACAGTCTGCATTAATCTGTATAAAAATAGTGGACCTATTTCTGTCCACTTGATCTCCCCTACCCTGAAATGATCACAAGCTAGTAGCGCAGGTTATAGCCTGCATTTATCCCAGCACTCCCACTTTCTTGCTGAAGCACAGTCATAACATTTACCACCTTGCAAGGAGCCAATTAGTGTGTCCCGAATCCAGTTAAAGTAGAATAGAGGAGCTATGTCTGCGCTAGTAAACTAAGCAAGACCAGGCATGGCCTCGAACGTGACGCTACAAGCGTTCATATGGCTTCACTGCGGCCACATTTACGGCATAGTTTCTGTCGATGCCAACTAGCCCTCTCCTCGATGACGCCCAGGTGGGTCAGGGGTATGCCTAGGACAGAGACAGTTTCTAATGAGCAGGATGAATGAGGGCTGCCCCCGTGGTGGGGGTGGGAGGAATTTGGCCCACAGACAGGAGCCATGCCACACCACTTGGGCCTTTGTCCCTTTCTGTTTACAATTAAAGCCATAGACAAATGAGAAACTGTTCACTCTCTCAGTCAGAACATGGGGAATCACTGGTTATCCACCACCTACTTAGATCCACTTAATTTTCTTTTTCTATTAGCATCTCCCAATACTTCATTACCACCTTTGTGACTTAGAGGAGTGCAGGGACCAATTTAAAATCCATTGAAAGAGCCTTCAGCTTTCTGTAGTGGATCCTGGATCAGGGCCAGGGGGTATAAACTGTTAGTGGCAAGTTTACAACAGTGCTCCCATTGTGGGTGCCACTGCTGGGGCTTACTGAGGTGCCTGAAGATTTTAACAAAAGTGATTTTGCAGATTAACCCTGTGACAAGCTGTGTGTTCTCAGTGGGAACTGTTCCCAATTTTTACAAACAATTATAGTTCCTTATCCGTGTCTGCTGGACTGTTGTATACTTCCAACATAGGGAAGCGTCACAGAGGAATTTTTTGGTGGCACTGAAGCTCCCTGTCTTTGTAGTCTAGCTAATCTAACAAGAGGTTAATTTGCCTCTTATTTTATTAGCTCCATATTCGAACACACACAATGCAGCTATTTTTTAGGCTTACTTCTGAAATAGATTATAGCAAGGTTAAAAAAAAATAGCCTCTTAACATTGCATATATTTTCACTTAGTACTACATTAGTCGTGCATTAAAAATACTTCTGGTCTGGTATTACCAGGGAGAGTTAACTGAAAGGAAAAGTGGTGCATCTCACTTCAGTCTCAATCCTACTCTTTCAGTCTTGGATTTATTCAGATCTAGTGACTAGCGTAATTTAAGTACAGGAGTTGCTATTTTGGTTCTTACTTGTTTAAAGGCAAAAATAATAATTTTCTTAGTTTGATAAAAACTGCTCTGATAGAAATGCAGATCTTCAGGAAAAGCACTGACATGGTTTAAATAGTCCATTGCATATTTCTGATCACTTACATGGGGCCAAGGACTACTCCAGTAGAAGCAAAGCTCTCAGTTAAACCAAAACATGAAACATGCTCCTGGGAGAGCAGGTGTCCAAGAAGTCAGTATTATATTAAATTCTACCTATGCTGGTAGTTGGAAAGGAATACGGTTACATTACTAATAAATAAATCAAACTGATGAATTATTGCAACAATTTCATTTTTTAAAAATTGAAACAGTTCATATTTGAAACATATTGAAGCTCAGAGAGTAGGGCTCACAGTAGGCTTTCTAATGAAGGATTTTTATTTTTTTTTTTATTGTTACAGATGTGATCCTTTGTGGCCGAGTTTCATTGTTGTTGAAAACTTAGCTCAAACTTGTCCTTGTGAAACTTGGAAGTGTTTGATGTAGTTGTGTAGCCTTGAATTCACAAGCTAAAAATCCAGGGAAGTGAAAGTTATGGTGATGATTTGCCGGTAAACTGGTGGCTTGTGGCTTACAAAACATTTTTTTTTTTACTATTTCAGTTCTGATGTGTTACGTTTTGCTCTCCTTTTTAAAATAACACGTAAAGGTCCCTTCTTGTTTGTGTATCACTGATACAATTCTTTTTTCAACAAAAAACAAAAGGAGGCACTGGTGCTTTGAATAGAGGGTGCCTGATTGATAAGCTAGTTGCAGCCAAACCTGCTCTGGCTAATTGTCTTTCAAATGCCCTCATTAATCAAACAGAGGAGTAACTCTGACAGGAGGGCTGTCACTGTTTTCATGATTTCCTACCACTCACCTCACAGTGTGAGACCTGGCTGCGTACCCAAATCATGGCCTTTAAAGCAGTTTTAATGCCTGCCCGCTGCAGAGCACACCTGGCTTTGGTGGGATGGGGGCCTGCTCAACTCCGAGGCATGATCTATCCCAGGAGACCAATTTAGCAGTTATTTAATGATTCATAGCTTGATGTCTGGAAATGAGTGCTCCACACGATAACATACATAAACAAATTTAATTAGTTTTTGCCTTTTTTGCATAAGTAGCCACCAGTGTATTAAAGCTGCAAACAAACCAGGTAGGCTGCCTGCAAAGTCATTGAAGCAGGTTAAGAGCCGATCTTTGAAAAAGGCTGTGGTGATTTCTTTCATCTGCTGATAGTCACCGGTGCCTGTTTGGTGAGGTCCTGATGTTGCCCGGTTCACTTACTAAGGAAGAGGGAAGCAGCTATTGCAATTATCTTCTACCTAATCTACAGGAAAAATTGTCAGTCGCTTGTCCCCTTCCATTCAAAAGCTACAGAATATAGCATTTTCTTGGAATTGTTTTAAAAAGACGTTCTTTATATACTCCAAGCATTATTCAGTAAACATCAACCTGTTATTGTTCAGGTATAGGGTTTTTTATACTTTTCAATTTTTATTGAACATACATGAAAATATTATAAAATTATTTCTAGTTATTATTATTTCTGCAGCTAAAAAAATAGGGTGAAATACTCAGTGCTTAAGAAAGCAAATTGAAAGCTTAAGGGACAGAAAGGGTTTTTTTGCCTTTTTTTAACTTCTTTTGCAACATTGCATAATTAGCACTGGTGATGCGTAAAGTGTATGGGGATTTTGTTTCTCTGCTGTTAAGTGTTTCACATACTCTGTGGAGTAGAATTCTAGACTTGATAGTCCAGAGTAATCTATTGTCATTCTCCCAAGCAATATAAGTGAATATATTTTGCATGAAAAGAATGTTGTATTTTGCATATATTCATATTAAGTTAAATTCTTACTTTAATAATATTTCATAGGGCTGAAAATTATTCAGTGAAATGCATAGAAATATTTTATACTGGAGGGTTCTTGTGAACTTCAGACAGCAGAACAATATAGCTGGTCTGGTTGTTTTCATTTGGGAATAGCTTCCACCCACCAAATGCAATATTTACTCCTATGAGAGGTGCCTTTTTCTCATACAGCCTAAAACAGACACCTTGCTTTCCTGAGCATGAACAGGAACACCACAGCATGGAACATGCCACTTCCAGGTATCCTGCAGTCATCACTTCATAAACATGCTGGATCTCAGACTTGAGCAAGGGGGACCAAACCTTGATATTTTACTCTTCACAAGTGAAATTCTGTCTCCAGCAAGTTCAGTGGAAACTTCTTCATTGAGCTCGGTGGGGCCAAACTTTATTTCACATCTTTACTATTGTCAAGGTATTTGCCAACACGAAAGCAATTTGGACTGGGAGAGAAGGTGGAGACTGGGGACAAATTACTTTTGACCACGTTCTTTTATACATTTAAGAGACCGTTAGCTCATTTGTGCCAGCACCTCCCAACACCTGTCAGAAAAAGTATTTTCTCTGAGTCACTATTAGTTTTATATCAAGGCATTCTATTCTATTCTGAGAGCCAGAGTTCCAAGTGGTGCGATTAACAGATCATGCATACCTGGCCAGATACTGCCTCCTCTTTTTCTGTCCTCAGTAACCCACAGCAGAGAGCTTTACAGGGATATAATAAAAACTAGGCACCTGCTCCTAAAATTTGACTGACTTTAACTAAGCCAGTAGCATGTGGGTAAACATTTCCAAATGCCCATGATTAATTTTGCAGATTCATTCAATGCCTTTAAGTTGTGTTCTATGGACACTCCTAAGGATTTCTAATTAGTGTCATCATGCCCCCTATAATCTGCATTCTGAGAACTTTATATCTTTTTAATAAAAACTTGTCCTGCTGTGAAAAGTCTCAGCATAATGGCAGAATTATTATTTTTATTGCATTTGAAAAGCAGTTCTTGCGTCTTGCTCCCATCCTCCAGAAATATAGTCTTTATTTTTGTTCTGTAAATAACACAAACACAATACATTTGTGATTTTTTTAATTGAAATTTGTAGGCCATTAGCTACTATTGTATTAAGAGTGTGAAGGGGAATCAAACCTAAAGTCATCTATAAAAATAATGCTATGAACAAAATAGTTGCTGCTTTTCTTAAGAAATATATTTGATTGTGCATTAGTGCTCAGAGAATATAACACCTTCAACAGACAGAACAGAGATGAGGGATTTGGGAATGTATAGGAATGACAGACCTTAAGACAAAGGAACAGTTTTGCCAAGTTCAGTTGTTAACTTTAAGCAATCTTAATCAGCATACGCTTCCTTTCTCCTGTAGTTTTTTGTGGGCTGTACAGTTACAACCTGGTAACTGTTACCTGGCTGCTTGTACTGACCCCTGGCAGACTTAGTCTATAGGGCCCTTGCTGGGGAAAAGCTGTCTGCCTCTGCCTCTGTTCTTGTTGGCTCCTGCAGACTTGGGCTCCCAAAATTGGGATGGCTCTTTAAGATACAGTGAAGAATCAAACTTTGTGTTTAAGTGTTTTTTTCAAGAGCTATGAGAGCTCACTCCATTTTAAGCCTTTGCTCTGATGTGCACTGGAAGCCCTTCCAGGCTTGGTCATCGAAGTTTTGTATATGTTGAATTTGGCCGATAGGTCTGTTAAGGAGCACAGAGGTGATGATGATGATGATGATTATTATTATACAGGATCCACTAAAAAGGCAATATAATTGCTTTTGAAACTGGACAGAGCCCGATGCTCTAGGTTGGTACAGGTACCACCTTGACAATTAGATGTACCTGCTCCTCAGGGAGGTTTCTGACTGCTTTGAAGGCTGCTCTGGGGAATGGTGCTTGACAGCGCTGCCTCCAGTGTAACAGGTGATGTTTTCACTATCCAGGTAGATGAAGAGTTTATTTCTGTTCTGTCCAGTCTCCTAAATTCAGCATGTAGTGGTAGTGATTCCCCCTGATAACTATGTAACCAAGTAAATAAAACATTTGCTTTGGAAATAAATTGTTAGGGTTTATGTTTTAGATCTGTATGTAGAGTATTCACTTGTTTTGTTGTTGAGGAAAACACTATGGCATTCCCATTCGAGATCAGCCATGGGCTTTCAGCTAAGCCTATGCTTTAACTACGTTTCTTTGTGGGACTGTTATTATGAATCATGGCAAAAATATTGCAGAGTGCTTCCTTAAAAGTACTGTTAAGGGCAGCTGCTGATTGCAGGTAGTTAAGGACAACAGTGTTTAAAATGTGCTAAAATTCAGGAAGTGAATAGGAATTGGTAGATGACAGTTCCCATTTCAGTTAGACGTCTAGAGCTAGCATCACTCACAGCTTTGCACACGCTGGGGTCTGGATTCTGCCTTTGTGTGAGTGGGAGAGGAGAATCTGCCACAGGGTAACTGCGAGATGATCAGTAATCAGGTACCTAATAACTTGACTGACTGCTGTAGGCACATTTTTTGGCAAATAGATTGCACTGTAGCAACAGAGTATAGAGCGATATTGTAGGTAAGGCAGACTGAAATAAATGGATAGACTTGAATGAAACAGATTTTTTTTTTTATTTTTAGTTGGTCGTGTCAAAACTCATTTTATTTAGTGATAATAGTGGTGATATGTTAAAAATGAGTAAGATTCTAAAGAAGCTCTCATTAGTAGCAAATAGAGTATTTCTTCTTAGTTTTCCTTTTCCTTTTCCCATTTAGTTTTTCTTGTATATAATTTACCAACTATTCTAGCAGTTATTTCATTGGCTAGAGCTTTTTTTTAAAAAAACAAGAAAAAACTTCCAAAACATATATAAAGTGAACAAGGTGGTAATATAATACTTAAAGAAACATTTTATGTTTTTGTATTGCAGAAACAGTGTTGCTAGTTCAGATCCTGTGAGAGAGATGGGAATGCATCTGTGGAAAAAGACATATATGGTAAGAATTTGTTATTAAAGGAAAAACATATAGGACTGTCATTTAAGTTAAATGCTGATGGATCATGGATTAGATTCTATCTGATGGGTCATTTAGCCTTAAGGTATAGAATATATCCATGAGTACAGTGCTAATGGTGAGTATTGCTCTAACGGATCGTCTGTCCAAAAATAATAATTGAAAGGACCTTTCTGAATTTGTAACATTAGCTTATCCCATGGGAAAAATGCGTAGCTGGAAGACCTCTGTTATGAAAGGAAGATGCATGAAACAATTTCTCTCTTTTGATGGTGTCCTGTACTTAATTTGTATGTTGCTGTGAAGGTATGAAGGATAAAAACTATGAATTGAAATTTCATGTCAGGCTGTTGAGCAGAAAAATGTAGTTAGGAAAGATGCTTGTTGCATTTTGGTTTATAATAACAAAAGTATTTGTACTGAAAGTGCTTCACTGATGGATTCAGAGAAGTTGTGGAAGTCAGGTCTGAATAAGAAGAAACCAAAGCATTATTACTGCAGCAGAGTTAAACTAATTTTTGCCTTTTATTTTTTTTTTTTAATGTATTAATTTACTGGCTTGAAACTATGAGTGGCAGTGTTTTTATAGGGGACAGGATTATGAAAGTCAACTGAAATATAATCTGGGAGCTTGTGAAAATTTCTGTTTCAAGGAACAGGTACTTAACACTGCTAATTTGTCAGAGATGCTGGGTTTGAGCTCTGAAATTTGTAGGTGAAATTCAGATGTCTTCACCAGGGTATCAGAAATGTAGATATCGAAGTCTGGGGAAGTCACCCTAGATTCATGTTACAGTCGATTGAGGAAAAATGGGCACCTTCAGAGAGTGATTCATCTTAGCCTAAAATAGGCAGGTCAGAAGACTTGCCCCCTGGAGATACCTGCTTCTCTCCATTGACTGTAGAAAAGCCTGCGGTGACAAACTCAGAATTAAATGTCTAACCTTTTGATATCTAAAGCTAGGTTAGATGAATTTCACCATGTGTTAATAAGGACAGGCTCTGCCAGCCATACTGGTGTTGAATAACGGCTCCCTCAGGGGTACTCCAGTGGGGCTGTTTCTTGAGGGAACTGAGGTCTGACTGAGAAATTCTGGGGTTCCCCAAGCAGAATGATCCCAGCAATGGTTTTAGGTTTTTCTCTCCTTTTTAGATTCATTGATAGTAGATGTTTTTCTTTTAATTGGAAAAAGAAAATCCCAGGGTTTGTTACTGTGGAATCTTAAAAGCGAAGGTTTATTTTATTCTGTTGAGTGTTAAAAGTTGCTGTGGGACTTTTTCAAAAGCAGATAACTCTCTATTATGTGTTGCCCAAATTTCCTTTTCCCATCTGCTTTGTTGCAGAGTGTAGATAGATAGTGGCTACCCTGCTAGTCTGGTAAACATAGCAAAACAGAGTGGGAGAAGAGGGAGTTTTTTTAAAAGCTAGAAAAGGATGCTGGTCTTGGAGAACGTCTGTGAAACTGAACACCTAGCTACATTTGTAATCAAAATCCTTGCCGTATTTCAGAAAACACATCTGTTTAAACACCCCCCCCCCCTACTCTTATATAATGGTTGCTGTTAACAGAGTTAATCCAGGAAGGATTTAATGTTACAAATATATTTAGAGAAAAGTTATGATTGTGTGTAGTTTACAAATTAGAAAAACAAGAACAATGAGAAGACCTTTGCTTAAAAAGGAAATGGCCTGAACATTCAGCCATATTATGATAGATTATTTTTAACCTTTTAGGTCACGGGATACTTTTCATGCTGAACTACTGTAAATACAAACCAATTTGAACGTAATAGAAGTAAGAAGGCTTTTGGCTTCTGCCAGAAATCCCCAGACGTGGGAGAATGAAAAAAGTCCCAGTAGTATCTACAAGTTCTTTTATACTTTCTGTTGTTCAGAGAACCTGCCAAGCATATAATAATTAGAACTTTGTGCTTGGGGTCGTACCGGTTCAGTGAATTTATACCTGAGCTGATGTTTTCGGTTACAGGCTGTTCTGAATTTTCTGACAGTCATAGATAGAGCAAAGTGGTTCAATGGTTCAACATAGTTGTGACCCTTCTTCACCTTTTTTTTTTTTTTTTCTTGTTTTGACAGATTCTAAAAATAAAACACAGATTGTCCCAGCATCTTGAATGTACCAGAGGATTTTTTCTTAAAAAAAAAACCCAAAACAAACATCTGAGCAGATACATAGGAAGAAAGCTTAAACTTTTACAACTCTAAGATACAAATTTGCACCTTCTCTTGCTTCTATGTCCACCAGCTAAGTCTCTTCTTATTTAAACATTGTCCAATATTACCTACCATGTGAAATACTCTCTGTGGAGAAATATGTGTATGAGTTTGCTTGCAATTTCCAAAGAAAACAAGAAAAATGCATAGAAGGCAGGGTTCATGCTTTGAATGGGATTTGTTTGATGACTTCAGTAATAGTAATAGGATCTTTAAAGAGACAACATCAATAAACCTTGCTATAATTCAAATTGAACTGTGCTGTATAACACTCTATAGCCCTCTTTGAACAATTCAGGAATTAGGCAGTTTTGAGCACTTGCTAGAGTTGCCCGCATGTTGCAAATCGATCTGGTGTGTACAACCATGTTGACGAAGGAGGTCCAGCACTTCAGTGAGGAAGTCTTGCATTAATAAAAATGCTCAACAAAATCATCTCCATGCAGTGGGCTGTTTCACCTACATTTACTTTTCAATTAGCCCTGTGTTAAATCCTCAGAAATAATCTTTGAAGACTGTTTTTCACTCCTATCATCTCTCTTCGTTGAAAATGGGTGGCCACAAAGAGAACTAGAATAGAATTCAGACTCTTCTATGTAAGAGCTTTTAAGAACTGAAAAAACTTGACTGTAATACAGCTATGTGATAATATTGCTGTTATAAGGCACCTTTTGACCACATAGAAAAACAACTGAAATGTAGTCTGGCTTTTAAATTTCTGTTATTGAATCTATTTCTTATCATGCAAGGCCTTCTTAATTAATAGGGAAAATCCTTCATCAGAAAGATGAACAAAATGGAATAAAACTAAGTATATTAATCTTGTGAAAGGGCAAACTTCCCTGTACTTCTGTGGTCATTACTATTTGCAGTCTGGAGGCAGGTAAGAACTGTTGAAATAGGAACATTACTTTCAATGCAAGTGAAAATGGTGGAGTGGGATAATTCTTTTGAGAGTAAAGAAAAGCATTTTAATTTATCTAAAAATCAGAGATTGTCTTCCCTAGTTTGGGATGGCTGGCCAGAAACTTTATATACCTATTTTTGACTTGGCTCACTTGGAGTGTAACTTATTTCCTTGGAAATTGTTTATATGGGAACATATTGGAGCCTTTCTAGCTACTCTGAATTTCAACACAGTGGCAGTCTTGATGGCCTTCCAGGACCACCATGATCAGAAAAGGTCTATATTCTGATTTTACTGAACATCTTCCTGAATTCAATACCATAATAATCACAGCGCTGTTATGATTTGAAAATATGTATTTGCATGGGGTTTAAGAGATATTTCAGGGCCTGATGTCCAGTGAAATTTCTTAGGCTGTTGAAAGGATAGTATGAGCAACACTTTTAGAAGCTCACTTAATGCAAGGGCATGGTAATTTTTGCCCTCACAAGAATGATGACAGGGTAAGCCTGTTAAGAGGGCTGTGCCGTCACTAGGCAGGTATTTCTTTGTTGTGGACCCTCCAGGAATTGGAATATTCATTGTTTTGAGAATATACTCATCACTGTTGTATTAACCATAAAGTTTAGTCTTTTTTTCTGGTGTTATTCCAATGTTTTGTTGATGGAAAATTTCTCTATTTCTTCCGTGTTGATCCAGTGACTGCATGTGATTATTTTCCTATAAAATCCTTTAAAAATTATTTCCTTGTGTAAGTGGACTTATCTCTATTCATTATAGCAAAGAATAATGTCATATGTTTAGAAGCAAGTGTATTCTGGGTATAGAAATTGAATACTCAGGCTTGACAAGGTTACCCTGGAAAAATTGTATACAGCATGGCTGCTGGCCTAATTACTTTGTTTTTGTTGAATTCAAATTCTATCGTTAGTAACTGACTCGAGCAAACACAATGGAAATTTTCTTGAAGAAGCAAGACAAGAAGTGAAATGGAAGGATGTATACTGCTATGTTAGTTGTTCTAGCGAAGGCAGTATTTAAATGACAGCAATCTTCTAAGTCCCAAAATTTTCTCTAAGAGTACATTTACATTAGTGTTTACTTCAGGTGAAAAGTGTGCTTTGTTCTCACTTGCCCTGCTTTGGTAGTAGTAAGGAAGCCCTGGAAGTAAAATGACCAATACATCCATGTGGGCACAAAGCCTAGGAGACCAAGGTGAATTTATAAGGGCCAATACAAGTCACCTTACTGCATGGGTACTGACTGTCAGATCTCATTCTCTCTGTGCTTAGCAAATAACTGTTTTGAAAGACAGACATCTTTGTCAGTGCACTTGGTTATCTTGACCCAAAACAATCTTCAAACTCACGTTGCCAGATGTGATGGCTTGACGTTCTCTGTATAGTATTCCTTTTTGTGCCTCATAAAGGGAATGCAGTACAGGGTGAGCTTCTAGTGCTTTAACTTACTAAACATGTTTGTTTTGCTTCAAACACCACCTACCTTGTTTTTTCTTTTTTTCCTTTTCCCCATCTTATCAGATTTGTCTTTCATTAGCACGTGTCTAAAATATATTTCCAAGTGAGCTTTGAAAAAAAACCCCACAAACAACATAATATGGGAAAAACTTTGAATGCAAAGTTAATTTATTGCAACTTTTTTCTTGAACATAATTGTCTAATTTCTGTATAAGGTTGCTGCTGCAGGTACTGCAAAATTTTGCTGTACGTTGCCATGATGTTAAATGAAGAAGTCAATAGTTGAAATGTAATATAACTGCCTGTAATGAGAGAAATGGAAATGGGCGAATACTGACGATACAGAACAGAAACAAGTTCTTGGCTGAGAAGAGCAATAAATCCTTTAAAAGTAGATGTTTTAGGCATTTAATGACCTCTAACTGCTGTCTACCTGACAAATATAATCTAGTGCTGGCTAGAACTCTTGACCACCTTTTTAGTTTGTAATAAGGGAGGATCAGTTCCCTTATCCATAGGCACAGTGTGAGTTGTAAAGCATGTTGCTGTCATTTGGGAAGCCCTGGTGATAAACACTTTGGTTAGTAACTGGCAGGGTGGGGTGTAGAGAATCTTAACACTGAAACGTGTCTATGGCCTTTTCTGCAAAGCAGAGTGTCGAGAAAATTTCCAATTTGTTGGATTTTTCTGAGAATAGTGGTGAGGTAAGCAGAATGGCTGTTTTCTCCAGGAAAATGGTCAGTCTCTTTTTCTTGTCTGGTAAAGCCAAAGGGTGAGAAGTTAGCTGTTTCTTACTGGAGTGGTCTTCATCAAACACAAGTCAACATAAGCCCAAGCTATCAAGTCCTTCAATACAGAAAGTTTTTTCAGGACCTTACAATAAGTATGTGTTCAGATAGTAATGTATAATATTCTGTTCCACTTTGGACTGGAGAATATGAGCCCATAGCCACAACAGTACAAACAGGACAGATTTTTAAGAGCAAAACTTCATAAAATTGCAGTATCCTTTTAAAGTTGGAATTGTCACAGGCAGAAATGTCTCCCTTTGCTTTTAAGGCCTTTGTTGTCCATCATCTTAAAAAAAACCCACTGCTGGTCCTTGGAAATTGTCTGAACCAGTTATTTATCCCCTAATGTGTTAGGATAAGTGAAAAATAGCGTTGGTGATATTTTTTTAGGTGTGCTGATTCATGATAGGGAATAAGATGCCAGTCAAGCTGCGTCATTCCAGTCTTTATAACACTTCTTTCTTGCCTGCATTGATCATCCATGAACTGACTGCACTGACATTTAAATTACCAGTATTAGAATTCATGGCTAAGTCTCTGCTGAAATCAAGGAGTCATGCCAGCCTTTCCTGTTTTGGGTGTGTGCAGACTAAGTTTGGTTAGGAGATTTTCTTCCCAACCAGTTCTAGAACTTATTTGGAAAAGGGAAATACAATAAAATAGACTCTAAAAATGATCATAAGGATTGAAAGCATACAGACCAGACTCTCACAAAAATACCAACTTTGAAGACTTGGTAAATAATATTCTAGGCTTATTGAAACCAGCAATAATTCTGTATTTTCAGAAATGACAAACTAGTATTTCATTCAGATTTGTGTTTGAAAATTCATTTTGGACTAATATTGATTTTTTTTCTCTTTAATGTTACCTTATTTAGCTGCAGTTCTAAATCACTGCATGCTCTGGGTTTGTCAGTGAAGTGCTAAGTGTCACATTTTGTTCCTACTGAAACTCGTGTATGTGTTTGTGTGTAGCCTGCAGTTTAACATGCTGTCCAGAGATGGAAGCTGCTTGCTTTGACAAGGTCAGGTTGGAAAGGTGGCCACATTCCCTGCATAAGGAAGGCAGAAGGCCAGAGCATGCCATTTCATTAGACAGCCCAGGACTCGCTTCTCACAGAAAAGGAGGGAGAATGAATGCTATGGAATTTAAAGTAACTATTTCAGCTCTTCTGTAGCCTAGAAAATGTTACTCTTGGGCAATATTTTGTTAATGACCGCTATTGGGCCAGATGTTCACCACATGTAAACTAGCGTATTTCCATTGACTTCAGTGGAACTAGGCCAGCTTACGCCAGCTGAGGATCTGTCCCCTCAGCTTTCTTTCTAAACCAGTAGTGACTTTAAATAAGGAGACACAGTATTATATGTCATAGTTCCAGTTTCTAGCAGAGGGGAAAATGAAAATTAATATTCATGTTTTCCTCATCAAGTTAAGAACAGATGAAACTGTGACAAAGGATCAAAGTAATTCAAATAATCAAATTTAAGAATGCTAAATGTAACAGACTTGCTTTGTTTTGCAATGAGTGTTTTCTTTGCCAAAACAAAACTAGTTTCGGCTAGTTCTCAAAGCTTCTGATATCACTTAGACTAGTGGAATGGAATAAATTGAACATATTAACCTGAAAAAGATCCCAAATTTTTGTTGTTGAGCTTTTTATTTTTTTTTTTTTTTAAGTGTTAAGACAGACTCATGCAGGGACTCTTAAGAAATGGGACAAGCTCTGTGAACTGGGTGCATTCCTTCTGCCTTTCTATTCTGCTCCCATTCAGCACTTATAATGGTAATGAAGTCTAATTACAAATGCATGTGACTGCCTGTTGTAATCTGTCAGTGTGTTTCTGAAAAACCTTGTGCCAGTTCAGTATTGGTCATTAGATAATAAGGATTGATAAAACGTAAGGGGCAAAATGTTAAAAATGCTACTATCGATTAGAGCGCACCTTAATAATGAAACCATGGGCCTGGGGACGAAAGCCATGGATCATTTTGACAATTCGGCCTTAGATTGTGGATGAGACAGAGTGGGGACAATTAATCCCTCAGAGCCACAAATCACAAATAAAGTAGTTGCAGCTCATTACAACCTGACCTTGCTAAACGGCCTTGAAAACATAAGTGACCTTCTAGAATTTGAAAAGATTACAAAGCTCTATTGAGAATTTTTTTTTTTTTTTTTAATGTTTGGGAACCACACGACTTAATTTTAACAGACCTGTCTTGATGAAAGAAGCTTTTAAGTTCACCATCTTTCATGGACTAAATTGTTAAGAACTCATGGAACTGATGGCAATACTGTAGGGGAATGTTCGGGAAAGATCTTAGAAGTCAGAAGTCTTGCTCTGTGCAATTAATCAGTAGAAGATTGTGCTACAATAGCTTTGAAGAGACAATAGTTTCAATGAGCAATCTAGTAATTCCACTTAGGGCTTTTATAAATGTTCTGTTATAGGAGCAATAATGTTCATTATTGCACTGCATAATTACAGGAAAGCATACTCTTTTGCGCATTGCAGCCAAATCCAATCCCAAAATTTGGGAATATGTTCAGCAAAGTATTTATTTCATGAACTCTCCTCGTGTTCCCACCGTAAGTGGGAGTAAGGAGAGGACACGCGTTTTCCATTTCTGTCCATTCACAAGCACTGCAGTTGTTCTTTGGCTAAGTGAAGTCACAACTTGAATGCCTTGTCATGGGCTAGTGTGTATGGAAATCACAAGGTATTAAGCTAGCTTATTGCATGTCTAATCAAAGATGTCATGATAAATAGCTAGATTCACATCCCTAAATATTCTGCTTAGAACTGTATACAGAGATCTGAGTTTCTAATAAAATGGTCCACCTTACTTTGGCCCTTAATATTGAGTCAGGTTCAGCTCTTGCATATTCTTCCTACTGACTGTGGTAGAGGGAGACATTCTTTCAGTTCATTCCTGAGAAGAAGTAATGACCACAGTCCCTGATGTTGTCTTAACTGTGCAGTGAGTTTGCAGTGCTAGCTGATTTCCTTGTGCTTTGAACTAGGCCCATGTGTGACTGCTTATTCTTTCCTTTCAATGTATCCGAATGAGATGCTTCTAAATGTCCTCATTATACAGGAAACTAAGCCTCTTCCCGAGTAGTGCATCCTCTCCACAACATAAATGCAATTTCCCGTAAGACCCTACTTCTCTATAAATACAAGACACTTGTAGTTTTTGTGAGGATCAGTGGTTTTTGCCTATTCTAGACAAGAGGGTCTGCTATAGCGCTGAGGGCTACTCATTAAGAATGCTCTACCTGCACACACCTCATGGTCTTGGTAAGAGAGATGCAACTATCATGACTTCAGTGATGGCTGTGTGGCTGCGGGAGATGGAGGAAACAGCTCTAAATTCCCCAGTTCTTCAGTGTTCAGGCAAAAGTATCAGGTTTCTTATGGTAGTGTGGAACCGCTATCATAGATCATAGATCTACTGAAGGATGCTGGTCTGAAAAATAGCACTTGATAGATAATATTTTCTGCAGAAGTAGAGTTTTCAAGATAACCCTAAAATGCAGCCCTACATAGAGGACATCGTAAAAAAACCCTCTGCTGAGTGTATCATGAGTACAAATGAGAATTGTGCATGAAGTAAATTACTTCAGTCCTAGTTGTGTAGGAAGTGAGGTGAAGGAATCTCCATGCTGCTGCTAGAGGAACTGTGATAGCCCACTCTCACAGCAGCTGGATTTGGGTGCAGCTTCCAGGTTGTTTCACTCTGGCATTGCCAAGACTGAGCTTCAGCCATGGTAGAGCTCTTTCCTTGACACCCCTGGGCTTGGATGACAGTGCTTTCCCCATTTGGAGCGACAGAGAGAAGGCTGTGTGGTATCCCCGTATGTAACATACTGATATCATCTCTCTGCCTCTCTTATCAGCCTGGAAGACAGATGAACAAAATGGATTCTTCTGAAGCTCCATTTAATAATTTCACAGTGACAGCCAGGGAAAAACTCAGCCTATCCCCTAGATGTAGCAGAGTTCCTACTTCCGTTCAGAAAGTGACATTTTAACGCTTCAGTGGCTGAGCAGTCCCAGTTTTTGAGTTAATATTTCATCTTCTGACCTTCCAGTGAGAGAGCAACCCCAGGTGATATTCAGACACTTCTCCTCAAGAGCTTCAGCTGGAGTAAAATTCTCACAATGGCCATAGTCATGACTGTGCACTTGTAGGTACACACAGCAGGGTGTGATACAACTCAATTATTGGAAGTAGGATTGGGAATCAGCTGGAATAAAATGATTCCTTTTAAGATAAAATCATGCAACCATTTATTAAGTACAGTAAGATGCAGCAGGTAGTCTAGTATAGAAGTGTGTGACCAGGACAATTACTTTGTCACAGAGCTATTATTTTGACCCTTCAAACTTTTTGAGTGGGGATTTAGACAGTGTTTAGGACAGCATCAAAGCTGATTTAAGAATCAAAAGAAAAGTTTCCTTTACCTTTCTTACTTAGTAGCTCCACTTAGTGGCTAACCGGCTAAAACACGTTTCTTTTAGCGTCTGTGTTACCTGGTGCCAGGGTGCACATTGCTCTTTCCCTCAACCCTCGCATCTTCTGTAGACACAGGGTGCTGATGAACACTGCAGTAGTGTCAAAGATGGAGAAGTGCTCTAACTGCAGAGCCAAAAAAAAAAAGCTCTGCTGATTCTCTGCTGAACTGAGTTATCCGCGTATCAAACCTTATGTCTATGAATGTATCTGTATTGAGTTCTTGAGTAGTTCTAGTTTCCTTTGCAAATTCAGCAGCGGCATGGAGCACTGCATCACAGCAGCTCAGCACGCAGCCTTCCACCTTCATGAATGACACTCTGCTTGCATTCAGTCCGGCCTCCTCTGCAGGCTCTCTGCTATTTGAATCCTTGTGCTTCATTTGATATCTGTCTTCCAGGGATTAATTTGTCTTTCTGTATACTGAATTTTCTGAGAAATCCAATTTTTAGAGATATTAGGCATCCTTGAATTATAGAGCTTTTGGGGGACAAATTCTTCAGACAAGGAGAGAGTTTATGGCTTCAGTAAGGTGAGGTGCCAGTTTGTTCATCTCCTATAAAAGCCTGAAGTACTACTTCAAAGCTAAAAGTAGAAATAATTGAAGCAGATGAGGAATTTTGGTGTTTCCAACATGTGGAAGCAGCTGAGAGTGATTTTCAGGTGCATATATGTGGGCATAAGTAAATACTGGTCTTTCAAGTATGTGATATCTAATTTCTCCAAGCAGGCAAACTCCTAATAGCTTTCCTTACGAAGTGGTTGTTTTAGAGAATGGAGTTAGTGTTATAGGTGTACATTTGGCATTTGTATGTATATTCTGCCTATGCTCTAAGCATAGCTGCATATGGCTTGCTCTCTAATTCAGGTAATGTTCAGAATACTGGCTGTGTAATATATAAAATATTTGGGCATTATGGAGGCTCTGTAAATTACTGTAATGAGAAGGAATTACCTTCTCCTTTGTATTTAAGCACTTGGCTCTCTTGTAGTGTGATGAAGCAGCAAGGCAAGAAGGACTAGTGGCTCCCAGGTCTAGTTGTGTAACCATACTAGTTGTCTGGATCATAGTGTCTCAGAGGAGCAGAGGGCACACTGGAGGTAGTTCCCCTTGCTAGCTATGGGGCCTTACTGGAAGCTCTGGGCATCCTCTAAGTTGGTATTTGACCTGCATATTTAATTAATGTGATGAATGACATGGGTTTCAGGGCAGGCCTAAGTCTTGTCAAATACAAGTTCTTGGTACCTAGCTCAGGTACTTGATTTTTTTCTTATGTAAGTCTATAAATGCATATACAAGCTCTTTTTCCCCTCCTGCTTATACGTACAGTAAAAGAAGCTAATGGCATAACAGTTAATGTTGTCATAAGTGACCTATTTTAAAACATTACTTAGAGTTTCTTATTTCAGCACTATCTGTGCTGAAATTTTCTCTTCTGGATGCCTGCATCAGCCCACTTCTCTCTGTTTGAAATTTTTAAAAAATGTTCCTATTCTTTCCAGAAGTAAAGAAGGCAAAGTACATCTTGTGTGTTCTTGTATATACTTAATAAGATCCATCACACTGTTCTTCAGCCTTAATCTAAAGATTTTGTGGGGTCATTATCTTTTGCTATTCCAGTGAAAATCCATTAGAAAGAACACTGAAAAATCTGTTTTTTCACTTGATCAGTAGAAATTTGGTAGTAGCTGAATTATCTGAAAATATCGTCTGTATAGTATATGCCAAGCATCATATTGCAGGTGTTGAGCAAAATCTTATCAGGGATTACTTTTCAGAGATTTTTAGGCTACTGTGGCATCAAGTGCTGGAGGTTCAAGTGTATGCCTGCTCGGAGCAGCACAGCATGCTGCTGGGGATGCTGAGGAGAGGCAGTCGGCTCCCTGCCCTGAGCACAGTGCAGGACAGTAGGGCTGAAACCAAGGAGGTGCTCTTGGTGTTTCGAGGTTCTCTTTACTGTTGCTCATACTGAGGAGGAGGAGGAAAATCTACTTAACTGCAGAGCTGGAGAGCTGTAAAAAGACTTGGCTATGACTGGGACCTAAAAGTGAGCAAGAAAGAACTGGTGTGGAAGTAAGGATGGGAAATGCTACTGTTGACATAAGAGATGACAGGAAAATTGGAGGAGTGTGAATGCAGGTTGTGGTAGGACACAGCAAGAAAAGAGGTAGGATTGGGAACCTTAGGGTAATGTGTAGGAGAGAGACCAGAACTAACAAACAGGGGTAAAAAGAGAAGTAAATACTACTAGGGTGAATCTGAACAAGTCATTGAGTACAGTGTTAGAGAAGACTGGGATGGGAAATGGACTGGAGGAGTTTAGGGTTGAATTTGCAAAAATATTGTCATAAGGCAAGGACTGGGAGTGGGGAAGAACATGAGAGAAAAGTATTTGCAATGGAAAGTAGTAGATGGTGACCAAAGGTCATTCACCTCTAGACCTGAGAGGGAAAGCCAAGATACATGGTGCCCTGTGTTCCTGTGCTGCAGCAGGTCCCTGGGAAACCTGTGTGCCTCTCAGCCGTCCCTTCAGCCTGCTCCCTGTGCAGGCTACTGTTGATCTTCCCACTCACGTGGCCAAAGCCTCTGCTATGGACCATGAAGCACCAGCTCTGTATTTCAGTATCAGTGCCATTCCATACAATAGATTTTTTTTCAGGCTTTTTTTTTTTTTTTTTTCCTCTCCCCTTCTGTATTTTTTTTAACAACCTATGAAATTATAGATAAAAGGGTACAAAACCATGAATGTTGCCATAAAACCAAGCACTAAAAAAAAAAAAAAGAAAAAGAAAAAGAAAAAAGAATAATGCTGTCTATGAAGCCTTAATTGGGCCCCCTTGTGTGTATACATTTTGATACTGTCTCTAATTACATGGTCACACACTGCTTTTTCCCATGGACCCCTGCATCGTTCTGTGCAGTAAGTAGAAGGTGTTTGCTGAATGAGTGCAGCTTTATGTAGTTTTATTCTCACTGTGGCACAGGTAGTCCCAGGCTTGCCTTACTGTATACTGCTCAAGACCAAGACTGAACACAGAATTACTGATTTCCTTGTGGGTTTTTCATTGCATCCTGTTTTGCAAACAATAACATTTATTTTCGAAGTGCACTTGCTCTGAGATGAGTGGTAAGGCTCCCTTACTTCTGCACATGGAAGAAGGGGATGCAGGGTGGTTGAGTCTGAGGTGGCAGGAGCCTGATGTTTTCCCAGCTCTCCCCAGTGTAAGTCACGCTATGTGTTCAAACCAGGCTGCCCACTGACTCCAGTTTGCGGCTGATGGGTGCAGAGTCTGCTATGATATGGACTTCTTTCTTGGGTATGCTTTCTCGGGACACAGAAAGTGAAGCTACTGCAAATAATGAATGATATGAGAAGGTGAGCACAAATAACTTGCAGAAGGTTTTTTTTAGGAACTGGTGGTGAAGACTAGCTGTAATCCGCAAGGGCAGAACTCAAGAGATTTAACCCTGAGACCATTTGTCCCCTGGCTTAGTCCCTTGCTTTATTTATCTGCCATTTCCTGGTCTCTGCAATGAGAGAATTAAGATTGTGTATGCAGGCAGTCTCCTTCACTGCTCAGGACAAATTCAAAGTAATGGT
Organism: Athene cunicularia; assembly: GCF_003259725.1. Taxonomy (NCBI): domain Eukaryota; kingdom Metazoa; phylum Chordata; class Aves; order Strigiformes; family Strigidae; genus Athene; species Athene cunicularia. The sequence goes on from NW_020799102.1 coordinate 2,509,034, forward strand.
TTGGGATGAAGGATGTCGGGATCATCTGTGAAGAGGTGGTTGTGCAGTGAAACAGTGTCTCATCCTGGTCATGCACAGGGTGGGGGCCGAATTAAGATTGTGCAGAGGATCTTAATTATGGCACTTTAAAACTTCTGGGTGCTTGGCTTTGGAACCGTAGTGTTCTTCTAATGTAGTTTGTGTGTACATGTGTTTAATATATATGATTTTTTCACTTATAAAAAGATGTTAACAGGCTGCACTCTTCAAATACTTTTATAAAAATTCTGAGTTTAGCTTTCTGAACAGGTTTTTGAAATCAATACAGAGAGAGCCGCTAACAGGAGGTAAACTACAAACCACAAACACTTTCAATAGGATAGCTCTTTTTATATAACATTTGATATCATTTTCACAGCATGATCTCTACTTTCATACTGTGATAGCTTTTACCTGGAGTTTAGATGATTCATTTTTGTAGTGGATACTTAACTTTTATATGAGGAAAATGCAAGAGAAGCCAGCACAGCATTAAATGAACTATAGTTGCAGCATTAAATGAGCTACAGTGCAGTAATAATGTAGAATGCTCAGATCCTTGCCATTGCAGAGGGTTGGATTCATGAATGCTCTATCGATCCATAAGTGCGGAGATAGGGAGGCCTGGAATTTTTTGGCATATTTAATTCAGTTTTTAAAAGTAGATTGGGCACTCAGAACTTGTTTAGTAATTGTTAGAAATCCATATAGGATTCTGCTTGAAAATTGACTATGATTTCCTGTTGGTGTGGACCTTGGAGAATCATGTGACTACATCAGTGCATTTTCCTCATCTTTTCTTTCTCTGAAGTTTCTAAAATGAATTTAGAAATCCTAGCTTTACAGTGATTCCTACACTAACTACTGAGAGGAGGGAGAACTTTCATGTTAATGGTGATTATTCTTTCAAAGAGATCCAGATTTTTATGTGGTTTGTATAAAAGTAAGTCTCTTGTTTCGGCTTTTCTGGAAAATGATTTACTATGGTTGAGGATTTCTGGTCTATTCTGCCAAACTTCTGTTTTCATATGCTTGTAACTTCTTATGAATCATTTAAAAATGAACTTTTCTATATAGGATTCCAACCAGTTTTCATGTCCACTTATTTCTGAATAATATAAAAAGGAAAAAAAAATCATTGTTTTGATCCTGCTGAAGGATAAAATATAAAGATAAAAATTTAATAGTTTGCCTTATCTCCTCTGTTCAGCCCAACATCATCAACCTCCTCCTTTTCTTCAGGTTTCCATCACCCTCATTTCATTTTTTCCTCTCCAAGAAACACACATGTAACATGTGAAATACATGTGAAATGGTCTGACAGTCACAGGATATTAGAAATCTGTCAAACTTGAGGCTAGTCATCTGAAATAATTTCCTCAGAGTTTCTGGGGGGAAAGAATGAACTGATTTGTAGATTGGTCAGATAAGGTTGAGCTGGACTAATTTTTTTTTTTAAATTCTGGTTAAGATTTTTGTCTCTAATTTAGTTCTTGCTTTAGAAACCTTTCCTCCTTACTACAAACCAAACAGCCCTTGCTCATTTCAAAACAAACAAAAAATCTTGTAGCTCTTCTACTGTTTTTATGAACTGAGGATTGACCTGATTCTATCAAATAGTATCTTGCAAGGACCTGCATTGCACTTTGTCAAGGTGAAGGTGTTCGGTCCTTTCTACATTTGTCATAATTAAATATTGTAAAGCCATTTTAAAATGAATGAGACAATTGTTTGAGCACTACAAGCTTTGCTAATAGTTGCTGAAAGTCCCACCCTGGGGTTTCATGCACGTTTGAAAGCATCTACCCTTGATGATTATCTCCTGTACTTTTCTGTACTGAACAGCATACTGTGTCGAATCGATATTTTTTCTGCTCCCTGAGGTTCTTAATTCACATGTTCAGAAAACTTCATATTTTGTATTCCTTGAGATACACTCTACAAAACCTCAAACACACACAGAAGCACACAGAAAGGCCCCCTGCTTGCACCCCATCTGTATGAGCTTATCACCAAGAATGACTGAATGAGGTTTGGTTTACAACACGAATTTTTGTGCATAGGCACTCTCCTCCCAGCCGAGATCTGTCTCAGGACTCTCCTGTTTCTCCTGCTGGAACTCAGGAGACAGGTTTTACCTAAAGCATGTTTTCCAGTGCATGCATGACTTGCAGTGCCTGACTTCTTCCCGCTCCGCTGTTTAAGAATTGCGTATCTGAACTCATTTCTAGGAGGTTAAATTATTCCTAACCTTAGGTAGAATAATGTTCTTTCCAGAGCTTCGTAACATAATTTTTATTTCTAATTGTGTAGGGATCCTAGTCAAGGTCATAGCCTGGATATGCTAGCTGCTGTACAAACATATTATGACAGTTGTTCTCCAGAAGGAGCCGTAACTCCTAAGAAGATGGCTGACTGTGCTTTAGGGTTCCTGTCCCTTAATGTGAAGTTGCACTGCAAACACTGGGATTGGTGAAACGAGGCTGATTTACGCCTGCTCAGGCTCTGCTCAAGAACAGTTAAATCTGAGACTCTCTCAAATTTAAATTTAGTTGTTTAAAGCAACAGAAAATCTTCAGGATCTTGCAGGTGATTTACACTGTCTGCAAAATTTCTTGAAGGGAAATTGAATCCATTTCCATCAACTTATCTTTTTCTTTAGCTGTACAAATTCAAAAAGATCCTTTTACATTATAAGGCATGGACTGAGGCTAAAAGGGAAGGAAAACTTCTAGGATAAGTAAATACTGGGTTTTCTGACAATGTTTTGGGAAATGGAGCCGGGTACATATTTCTGCTTCAAGAAATGACTATGCGTGGCAGACTTAACATTACAGTCTTCCTTTTACCTTCAGAGAATCTTCTTTCCAGTCTTAACTTTCCGTGTCCTGCCTTTGCATCTCAAAAGTGTATCCAAACTGAGTAGTACTCAGGACAAGTATCTCTCTCCATTCTCTCTTGGAGGACCTGTGCTCTGGGAGGGACATTAAGGATTATTGTTCTGAATGGAGAAGGTTCTGGGGCAGAGCAGCCCATGAAGCAAAAGCTGCTGTAAGTTACTGTGCTTGAAAACAAAAAGGCAACACTTCTCTGGGAGGTTTGTGCACCCCAGCAGAAGCATGGGCTGATAGCAAACATCTTCCAGTGCGAGCAGAAGTCAGAAAGGAGCCTTGGCAGGGAAGAGGCACGTAGGTACTTGGGAGTTGGTCCTCACGGGCGTTGTCAGGGGTAGGAGCTGCCTGCTGCTGGGCCCTGTATCCCCTGCTCCAGGCTGCTTTTTCGAAGTGAGCAGCACAGCAGAGCAGCTTCACGGTAAAGCTGTGGTCAGGCCTGAAGGTTCAAGATCTACCTCTGTGATGGTTTTGCATGAGGTAGGGAATCTAGTAAGAATCAAAGGTGGCCAAAGGGGAATCCCCAAGCTTTCAAATCCTGGAATCCCTGCAGTGAGACTTCAATCACCAGTCTTAACTTTGAACAAACAGGTCAAAGACACTCCCTGTGAAAACCTTTTCTTTTAATTAGACTTCCTCATGTGATTAAAACTGCCTTTGGTATGGTTTATTAACCATTTCAATCCAAAATTAACATTTTATCACTATAAATTTGGACATTGGTCTCTGACCTCTCCTTTTTTTTTGTTAGGAAAGGATTCAAGTGAGTCTGTTATCTTGCTATAAGCAAGAGAGAATGCAGGATGAACTAAGCAACAGTGTCTTGCAGAATAGCTGCTCAGACCCTAAGGGTTAAGATCTGTCTTTTCTTGCATGCAAGGGTTCAGCAAATGGTAAAATTGTGTTATCAATGGAAGGGTAGTTTGCCCTGTTTTTTCTTTTCCCCAGTATGAACACTGGAACATACAGAGACTGTTGTTAATTGAATAAGAACTGTGTCTACACTTATAAGACCCTTGTTATGTAGATTTTAATTGTCTATTATTAAACATCTATTTTTTTGTAGAAGTCAACTATCACAACAGAACCATAGATGAAGATGCTGAAAAGCCAGATAATTTAAGTCTAAACATCAGTGCTGAGCCCTAGAACAAGATTTCAGGCCAAGTCAGAATCTACATATTCTTAAAGTCCCAGGCATCTTGATGAGATGCAGTAAAGAGGGCCAGGCACAGAGTCATTTCCTTTCATCTTCAAAAGAAGCATGATATCAACTTCACCTTGAGCTAAAATTTGTCCTCTGATCTGATCAAATCATTATTTGCCAATAAAATATGGGATGATTCTCCTACCTGCTCCCCACCCCCTGCAGTGCACAGTGGCACTCTGTCTTCAGTTAGAGCCTCATGTGGAGTTGTACCTTGGTGTGAAAGCAGCTTTTGATTGCAAGCAGAAGCTGCCACCGTTACCTGAGATGATAGCTCTGATTAACTGTCTCATAGTTGTGGCCATAGAGGGCTTGACATAGCGAATTAAGGGCAGTGTTTCACTCTCCATCTTGAATCTGCTATTTACTGACTGCATCCAAGAATTAAACTTTAGTTTTACTTATAGGAGTTGTCAATTGGAAGAATAATTTGGCTTCTGTCATCGAGTGAGACAATAAAAATATACCAAGAGCTGATGGTCAGGCTGATTTTCAATCTGATTTTCAATCAGAATTAGAGAAATTATTGTTATGGGTGTTCATCCCTCCACTTCTCTCATTTTGTCAGGTGCAGCCCCTCATCACAAGGAGAATCCTCCCTCGGGCAGAACAGCTGACAACAACTCTTTAATCTGCTGATTCTGATCCCAACAGCATTCTGAGTGAGGGGAAAAAAAACAAGTGTATTTGACCCTTAACAAACTGCTTTGCAGTGTTTACCAGGACTTAAAATGATTGTCTTTCAAAAGATTTAAGTATGAGCAGGTGTTTATGTAAATGATGATTCTTTAATGTGTGTAATAGTATTGGTTTTTTCCCTTCCTCCTATTACTCATTTCACTATTTTGCTTGTGGCATCCAGCTGTGATCCAGATTTACAATCAGACCATTGTTTTTAGTCAAGTTCATCAAAAGGTAATAATTGTATCTAATAAAGTCCAATAATTGCATTTGTATTTTTCTGTATGTAAAACTCACTTGAAAGAGCTCTGCAGGCTCAAGGTAAAGTGATCAAGAAAGGTAACAATAAAGATGACCTGTTCAGCTCAATTTGTTCAACGAAATAAGCCACGTGACATGTTGGAAAATATAGAAGCCTTTTAGCTACTAGAAACTGCTGCTTAGACAAACTGCTCTTCATAGCTCTTTTTAATACTTGTGGTGGGCTTATTTTTTGGTGATTTTTGTAACGAAGCGCATGTGCTTTTAGTTACACAGCAAACTGTATGCATCCCTGTATCCCCGATAATATCATACATCATATCATATCGACAGTATGCACTCGAAGTAGAGTAATAGGTCTGAAGTAGTTATTTGTAACTGGTGGTGTTATCATAACAGAGGTAGGTGGGCCATCACTTTGTGTTCATTTACCTGAACAGCAAGAATTTCTTTGGTCTGGCCAAGCTCATCTTAGAGTCACAAAAACTGCAACTAAGGAGAATGGGTTACACATACAGCTCTAGAGTATCCTTTTGTAAATCCCCAGTGGTGAGGCTTTTCAAGGGCTTGAGCACTGCTGCTCATCATCTTTGTCCTGAGATGGCCCCAAGCACTATCTGTTCTCTGGATCTCAGTGAAATCTGATAACACCCTTTTCCTGATTACTGTCCTTGCTCTGCAAAAAGTGGCACAGAACAAGTTCTGTAGGTCTCTAACATCACAAGACTTTCAAAATAGAGTTAGTCTTTCCAACTTGTATAAATGCATGTCAGGCACGCTCAGGGTGTGTGTTTTGGTCTGTGTTGTTCTAGATGAGATTTGACTCTCGACACCACACAGCAGCTGATGTGCAGGACAAGGTGAGCAGGCAGGGTGAGGCCTGTCCTGCTGTTCAGGAGTCAGTCAGTTGGATATTACCATTATATCCCCGGTATAACAGTTACACTGAGCTGATCAGCTTCTCATTTCATAATCATGCCTAGTCAACACAGTTAACTTTTTGGCAAGGATTTTAATATCCGGTTTTGAGAAAGTAACATGAACATTAAGATAAAGTGATTGTCATTGTGCTAATGCAGTCAAACTGCTTTTCACTCACTTTTACCAGGAATATTTTCAAAGTTTAGTTTTCATAAAAACCCAAACTGCTGCTGCCCAGAGAGATAGGGAATACAACAGAGGATATGACCTTTCTGAATGTTTTCTTATCAGGCAGCATAAGTACTGTATGTCCCACTAAGCTGCTTCAATAGAACCTTGTCAAGTTATCACATTACTCGACATGTTGCTGATAATGAATACATAAAAGCTTTAGATATTGAGGACTCAGAGGAAATAAATAAGATTTACTGAAAAACTGCTCAACATATATCCCAGGGCCACATTTTTTTTCCATGTGGGTTGTGTGCTGACTTTGGGCCCTTAGATAAATGGGATGATGCAAGAGTTTCAGCTTCTTGAAATGTAAAGTGAAGATGTGGGTAGATAAATGAGGAAAGTAAATGGTCATCTATCTCCATTGTGGAGAACTCGATCACATTGTAATCATATCAACCGATTCTCCAAAACTGCCTGATATTCTGCTTTTCTGCTACCACATGCTCCTCTAACTCTGGTTGGTATCTGCAATATCTTCTCTTGTCCTTCATTATGATGGCTCAGTGTTGGGGAAGAGTTCATATTTATCTTCGTAATTTTGTCTTAATGTAGATCAATTCTTGTGATTTTTGAGAAATTAAAGAAAAAACAACAAAACAGAATCCAGCAGACAGAACTAGGATCAAATGCATCAGTTCTCTGTGTCACTGTGGTAGAAGGCAGCCTTCAGACGTGGGTATCAAACAGTACTCACTGAGAGGCCGCCCAGGGTTTCTCAGATGATCCTTTTCTCAGCAGGAGAGAACATGCAGGATGGGAAACTTAAGGATCTGTTCAAGTGGAATAGGGTGACTTACCCCCTCACTCCTTTTCTGAAATGATGTATTGGAATGGTTTTGGTTAATTGCTCTTATGTCTTATCTGGATCTGCAAAGCGGTGTGTGTTTCTCTCATCTGTCCTCAAGACAGTCCAGCGCTGGCTGAGGTTTCATAGAATGGTTTGAGTTGAAAGGGTCCTGAAAGATCATCTAGTTCCAATCCCCCTGCCCTGGGCAGGGACACCTTCCACTAGCCCAGGTTGCCCAAAGCCCCGTCCAACCTGGCCTTGAACCCTTCCAGGGAGGGGGCAGCCACAGCTTCTCTGGTCAGCCTGTGCCAGGGCCTCACCACCCTCACAGGGGAGAAATTCTTCCTTGTATCTAATCTAAATCTACCCTCTGTCAGTTTAGAACCATTACCCCTCATCCTATCCCTACACACGCTTGTAAAAAGTCCCTCTCTGTTTTTCTCCTAGGCCCCCTTTAGGTACTGGAAGGCTGCTATAAGGTCTCCCTGGAGCCTTCTCTTCTCCAGGCTGAACTACCTCAACTCTCTCAGCCTGTCCTCACAGGGGAGGTGCTCCAGCCCCTTGATCATCTTTGTGGCCTCCTCTGAACCTGCTAGAGCAGGTCCATGTCCTCTTATGTTGGGGACTCCAGAGCTGGACATAGAACTGCAGCTGGGGTGCCACAAGGGCAGAGTAGAGAGGGAGAATCCCTTCCCTTGACCTGCTGGCCATGCTTCTCTTGATGCAGCCCAGAATACGGTTGGCTATCTGGGCTGAGAGTGCACAGTGTTGGCTCATAATCAGTTTTCCATCCACTGATACCCCCAAGTCCTTCTCTGTAGGTCGTTCCACTGTATTTGTGGATTTGCTCAGCCTGTATTTGTGCTTGGGATTGCCCTGACCCACGTGCAGGACCTTGCACTTGGCCTTGTTAAATTTCATGAGGCTTGCACTGGCTCACCTCTCAAGCCTGCCAGGGTCCCTCTGGATGGCACATCCCTTCCCTCCAGTGTGTTATTGACCACACCACACAGCTTGGTGTTGTCAGCAAACTTGCTGAGGGTGCACTCAGTCCCACTGTCCATGTGACCAACGAATATATTAAACAGCACCAAGCCCTAAGGAATGCCACTCATGGTCCCCCTCCACTTGGACATCAACCTGTCAACCACATGTTTTTGAGTGTCACCACCCAGCTGATTCCTTACCCACCAAGTGATCAATCCATCAAATCCATGTCTCTCCAATTTAGAGACAAGGATGTTGTGTGGGTCAGTGTCAAATGCTTTGCACAAGTCCAGGTATATGTCAGTTGCTCTTCCCTTCACCATTGCTATAATCCCATCATAGAAGGCAACCAAATCTGTCAGGCACAATTTGCCCTTAGTGAAACCATGCTGGCTGTCACCAATCACCTTCTTATTTTCCATGTGCCTTAGCATAGTTTCCCAGAGGTTACTGGGCACAGAAGTGAGACTGACTGGCCGGTAGTTCCCCAGGTCTTCCTTTTATACCTTTTTAAAATTGGGGGTTATGTTTCCCCTTTTACAGTCAGTAGGAACTTCACTGGACTGCCACAACTCCTCAAATACGATGGATAGTGGCTTTGACACTTCATCCGCCAGGACCATAAGGTTCTGTCGGGACCTGCAGATGCATCCCATCAGGTCCCAAGGACTTGTGCACTTTCAGGTTTCTTAGATGTCCTCAGACCTGATCTTCTCCTACAGTGGGTGGTTCTTACTTCTCCCAGTCCTCGTCTTTACCTTCTGTGTCTTGGGCGGTGTCACTGGAGCACTTGCTGGTGAAGACTGAGGCAAAATTTTGAGTACCTCCGCCTTCTCCATGTCCTGGGTAACCAGGTCTTCTGCTTCCTTCCAGAGAGGGCCCACGTTGTTCCTAGTCTTCCTCTTATCACGCATGTACCTATAGAAACTTTTCTTGTTGCCCTTGACATCCCTGGACAGATTTAATTCTATCTGGGCTTTGGTCTTCCTAACCTGATCCCTGACTGCTCGGACAGTTCCTCTGTATTCCTCCCAGCCTATCTGTCCTTGCATCCATCCTCTGTAGGCTTCCTTTTTGTATCTGAGTTTGTCCCAGAGCTCCTTGTTTACCCATGCAGGCCTTCTGGTGTTTTTGCCTGACATCTTCCTTGTCAGGATGCATTGCTCCTGAGCTTGGAGGAGGTGATCCTTGAACATTAACCAGCTTTCTTGGGCCCCTCTTCCCTCTGGGGCTTTATTCCCTGTTACTCTGCCAAGCAGATCCCTGAAGACCCTCAAGTCTACTCTCCTGAATTTCAGGGTAGCAAGCTTGCTGTGCGCCCTCCTTGCTGCCCTGAGGGTATTGAACTCCCGCATTTCATGGCCACTGCAGCCAAGGCTGCCCTTGTTCATGTCCCCCATGAGTCCCAGGGCTTGTGAATGTAAGGCTGCTCCTATCTGTCTACAGAGGGCCTCATGCGCTCAGTCTACCTGGTCAGATGGCCTGTAGCAGACCCTCACTATAACATCTCCTGTCCCTGCCCTCCCTTTAATCCTGACCCGTAAGCTCTCGCTCAGCTCCTCACCCATCCCCAGGCAGAGCTCCGTGCACTTCAGCTGGCCATTGACGTAGGGGCTGACCCCCCCTCCTCATCTCCCCTGCCTGTCCTTCCTGAAGAGTTTTGTTCTATGTTTGCTTTATTAGCAGTCTCCCAGTACACCTGGGCAATAAGAGCTGATAGTGTTGAGAAGATGATTTGTTGCAAAGAAGTATCTGAACTTTGGATGCAGTTTTTGATAGCTATCAAGGATTTATTCCACAACAACTGTTTGTGTGCCTTTGACTGTAGAAGGTAGTTTAATGCCTTCTGAATCTGATCACCACAAATTCTGACTTGGAAGAGCCGTAAAATTCATGACAGTTAGCTTCTTAAATAAATACCTAATAAAGTATTTTTAGTAATCTCTTCTTCAAAAATATGCATTCTCTTGCATCTCTCATTCCTAATTTTTCATGGTTCGATTAAATGTATTCACTCCTTTAGTGAAGATGACTTTGAGATTTACTTCAGGTTTGCTCATTTAGTAGACTACTGTATGCTTAAAGCAGAAAATAAGGAACTAATATTTTTCCATTTTAAAATGACTCCAAGCACCTGTAAATTACTAGCTTAAGAAAAGGCACCCATAGATGTTGTTCTTTATTTCCTCCTAGTGCCCTGAGAGCCATCTTTCTCCAGAAGGCTGTGCTTTCATTCTGGGCTCCTGTTGTATGTAAAGAAACGGCTTTATATCTGGTATCTTGGCTGGTAGAGATTTTTTTCTTGTGTTTAAAGTCACCTCTTGTATTTGACTGATCAGGAGGAAGTGGGAAGTGCTATTACAGCACAGTGGCTCACAGTGGCTGTAAGCAATGATATCTAACAATGCCCTAAGGAGCTAGTTAAAAAGTGCCTCGTGCACTCAGGAAAGCACTTTAATGTAACTGCATTAGAAAGCTGTCAGTTGCTTGTTGGGCAAAAGAGACTTTTTTTTGCGCTATAAGGATTATTGAAGCATTTGTTACACAGTAATTTGGAAATCATAATAAAACATTTCTAATTTTATTTCCCCCAGCAAACAACTAATGGGATCTAGCACATAGGAAGCCCAGACAGCATGCTATAGAGCCGTGAAATCTTGTTCATTCTCCTAATTGGGAGGGCAGGGGATAGAAGCTGTAGCTATTTTTTTAAAGTGTCCTTCCCAGAAATAGAATTTTCAAAGGCAGAGGTAGGAAATAACTTGGTGTCTTTTCAATTTTTCCACTGCCTTAGACTCTTGGTATGTTTGTGCAAATACATTTTAGTGTTGTTCAAATGACATTTTAAATGCTGACAAAGTGTCAGAACTCTAGTAGGTGACTTAAATGTTCTCAGTACTCCCCCGTAACAGGAACATTGGCAAAATGGTGACAGATGAATAGAGGTTAGACTTTACAAAATCCTAAGAGGGTGAGTGGCAAAAAGTGCTTTGTAGAGGACATCCTTCAGCGCTCTCTGCAGGCCAATGTCTTACACGGTTGAAGAGAAATAAGTGATACTTAAAAAAATTTCTTTTTCTAAACTGTTTCTTTAGACTGGCTAACTTGTCTCTTTACTGCATTATGATTTCCTTCATGAATTCTTTGGAATTGGAGAAGTAACAATCTGATCCAAAAATTGTGGACAGGACTTTAGTAGCTATTATAAAGCTGATGTCAGATATGCTTAGGTCCAGATACCTGAAGATGTATCTTGATATTCTTCAGTTAAACTTTAAATACAGATCTATAATTAAAAAAAAAATAAAATCCTCACATCAAGGAAGGAGAGAAGACAAGATGAAAGTAATGAAGTGTGATGATTTGCTGAGTTTCAATCTTAAATCATGTTTAAACCTGATCAGATACCACTAATAATGTCAACTGATATTGTTGTGTGAATAAGTTGTGTGAATTTTTGTGGAATTGGCATCCCCATGCATCAAAAATGTCACAAGCCTGAGGATATGGCAATGACAAAAGTACATCGGGGAATTCATAAATCTGTGCAATGGGTTTGCAGTTGGAAATCTAGAACACTTAGCTGCATCTGAGCAGAGGCTGGTACACTCCACTTATTATTCACTACCCTCAAAAATTTCAGGTAAAGTTTTCCTTTTAAAAAATTCTCTCCAAAGAACAAAAGCACCATTTTATGGGAAGATCGTTTAGAAAATAGTGATACAGAATTTTTTTTTTTTTTCGGTCACCTAAGACAAAATCAATTTATTAAATCATATATTCTGAGAAATACTGACATGCAAACTTTCTTTCTGGAATTCTGAGATTAAGATGAAAATTGTCTTATGTTATCCATCAATCACGCTTTACTGGAACAGCTTTTCCAGTAAATGAGCTAGGGCTTATATTGTTCAAACCTGGATATTACATGATCTGTAGTAGAATTTGAGTCATAGACCATGAGCATGAAAAATTCTGGACAAGCATGTATTTTAGCTAAAGAGGACGTAGACCCTTATCCTCAAAGGGGCCAGCATCAATGCCTATGTTTAAATCTCTAAAAGGCAGTCTTTGACACAGAGGACAGAATTAAAATTTGAGACTGAAAACCCTACAGTTCTTGACTGATACACAATAGCTATTTTTAAAAAATTTTAATTCAGGGATTTTCAGAAAATTTGTCATTTCAGTTTCAGTCTCTCTTTTTCAGCATGGAATTTCCAAGTAAGTTAGACTTGAAAAGTTTGGAAATACAATCTTTCATAAATTGCTTATGTTTCATGTCAAATATCACGATGAAACATAGTTGTGAATACATTTATTTATTCTGGTATTTTCAATATATGCTGTTAAACAGCGGCTGTTCAGCTAACCATATGACACACAATGCAAACGTGACAGAATGCAGGGAAATGGAGAATGATAGGGAAGTCTGGACAAAAAACATCAAATACCTGATTTTATTTTTGGATAGCAGCACGCTTGAGAGGTTTATTTGAGAGCATTGTGGCAGGGAGGAGGAGGAGAAGACAGAAGGCCCTGGAAGAAAGTGGAATCAAGTTTCTGAAAACTGCAGCCTTTACAAAGAAGGCCCTTTAGATACAAATAGCATACAGGTTTATAAGAGAGAGGAGAGGGTTTAGAATTAGGTACTCGGAATACCAGTGAGCGTCCAACAATGAATCTCAGCAAAGAAAAATACCTTTTGCTGTAGAAGCTCCAGTTGTGCCTTCAAAGTACAATGGAGAAAGGACAGAAGTGAGGAGACAAGTCTATTCTTCTTTCTATTCAGGAAAGGACTGGCCTTCCCTTCTGACAACTGCCATCTCAGTTTGTGCAGTGTGGCCCTTATGAGACCTGGAAGGATGCTTGATGGTAAACTGTCTTCAAGAAAGAACAGTTCATTGCAAAAAGCTTTAGAATTTGGGCCTCCTTAACAGCCTTTCAGATGAAAGGGACAGACCAGTCTTTCTTAGATAAGTAAGAGTGTGATCACTGAATAGGTCTTCAGGATGTCAACAAGGATAGAGATTTATATAAGACCTTTAAGAACAGAGGTTTATAATTAATTAGTCAGTGGTGAATCGGTGGAGCACTGGGAAGGAGAAGTAAAGGAGAGACCCACAGTGCTTCTTGCAGGTTAGTCTGAAGTGAAAGCTCTTGGGGCGTGGGGCAGACCAACAGAGTTCTGCTAAAAGGAAAGAAAAAGCATTAACCTGTGTTCATACCTGGATTTAATTCCACAAGACACTGCAGGACCTAAAGCAAACCAACTGGGACCTAAGGTACATCAAGTAACATTTAACCAGTTGTATGTTCTTTTTATGACTTCTGTTTGTGAGGGAGATAAATGCGTGTCTTAGGCCATAAAACATTTCCCTAGATTCTAGCAAATGGTGTTTCTTTTCCCTCGTGGGATGTAATAGGAATATCAATGTTTTATACCTCATATTAAAAAAAGCCCAAGTTTGATAAAAAATGAAACACATTTAGTAGAGTTGTTATCCCAGGTAAGGCAAAGTACCATTATACAAAGTACAGTGGATTCACTTACTCACTGTGCATCCAACCACACTTGTGCATACTACATCCAAAATCTAGATGCTGTTGGAAAGAAAGGCTAGTGACCAGCCAAAGCCAGGTGATACTGTTTATGAAGGTCACAACCGTCTCAATAAAGGCAGCAAATGGAATTTTAAGTTGGGATGCAGAGGTATATAAGGGTGGGTGGGGTGAGGAAGAAAGTATCTGAGAGTGAGAAACAGGAGAAGCTGCTCAGACAACTAATCTTGGGAAGTGTGTCCCATTTTTCTAACATTTCTAATCACTTACCCAACGGTTATGTGGATATCTGTGAAAGTCGAGTTTGTCTCCAGCTGAGTTGGAATAGTGTGTTAAGCAGATGTTTTATTTCAGGAATGTAAACATGTAAAATAGATATGCCAAAACATTTTCTTTGATGTGGAATAATAAAATCAAAAGAAAGGGTGATAGAAGCTTGCCTTTCCATTCAGTATCATGAGCTGCAGATTTGCATTCAGTAGTAGAGTTGTATGTCTTCTGGGGGAGGACTTCTTCAAGACTTCAAAGCTTCCAGGATTTCAGGTCTTTTCCCTTTCTGTGTTGTGACAAAACCAAACTCTCCCAACGTGTGCTTCCTGTCTGTCCAGCAGAGACACCTGTGCTACTGCAGCCAGAAACCCACTGGCTTGAGAGTTTGCCTTAGGGGAGGCAGTCTCCCGCCCAGGTGGTTTGGAGCAGGATCCTCCCCTCCGGAGTCCCCACCTGCAAGGTGAATGCCTTCATCACCAGCCTGCTGTGCTGGCTCTTCTGACACGGCCATCCACCGGCGAACTCCTGTGTTAGGTGGCAGCAATGGGAGAGTGCGTGTGTGGGCTGGAGGACTGTGACCCGCTGGGGCGTGCGCTTATAGGAACCTGAGGTACCCATCTCCTTTCTGCAGTGAGTGTTTAATTGTGTCTGTGCAGTGGGATAATGCCAGCAGGAGGAACTGAGGGACCATCAAAACGGTTTGGGTTTGGGTTTTTTTTCAGTCAAAGGACTTGAAGTTAAACATTTCATCTTAGGTTTTATACAAATGGATATTTTCAGAAAAAAGGAAAAAGGCAACCAGTGAACAATCAGCAGTGGGTATCCTTAAAGAGTATTCTCTGAGTTTTCATTTTAACACCCTAGAAATATTGTATCTCATTGCAGCAAATAAGAAATTTTCTGTATGCTTCTAGGGGGGCATGTGCTATATATGACAACTTGTGCATATCCCTTAACTCTCTGATTTTGCTACTAAACTAGTTCCTACTACTTGTCAAAACACTGGTTTCCAAATACCTGGTTATAATACACAACTATAAGCAGAGGTTTTGTATATATCAAGGCAGTGTTTTCATGGGTACATATTTCTGACTGGGGGTGTTTGTTTACTGCTGTTTGAACTGGGATTTTACTACAAAATTAGGCAGAATAGTTTTCATGATTAATTCTTGTGATACAAGATTTGTTGTAGTGGGTTTTTGGTTTTGGTTGGTTTGGTGTTTTGGTTTTTGAGTGGGTTTTATTTGGTGGAACAGCATTTACAGCAGCCAAGACCTATCTGGCATGGAAGAAGTTTTTGAAAACAGCACATTAGTGCAGTATTGAAAGAGAGCATGGCATAATTTAGTTAGGACCTGTGTGGGATAAAACACATGCAAAGTCCTGAGAACTGCCATTTCAGGTTTGGCATTTCATGATGCCCAGAGTCCTTTAGTCCTGCCTCAAGTGGAGTCCAGCAGGATAACAGAGATCCCAGGTTGCCAATCCTTTCTCTGCATTGCTTTTAAGGTATAAACTACAATATCATTAAAAAAAAAAACTTGGATGTAGTCTGTATTTTATGGAATATACGTAAAGTTCAAGGAACAGATTCCAGGCATTGTACATTGGCACGATTTATTTTATTTCATGTTTTATGTACGCACTGAATTCAGTATACAGTGTTTTTACGTTTGTGTGAGTTTACATTAGCTGTAAATGTGACCTCAGAGTGTTTATATGTAACGTACTAAAGCTTCTCAAGTTGACAATTACCAGGATGTTTCTCATGCTGCACTACAATTGAGAATCACAGATCCTACAAGATAAATTTGTGTGGAATTTTGTTTATCTAGAGTTGCAAATCAGCAAAACAGTTAGTGTAGCTTATCTCTTGTCAAGTTTTCTGCTATGCCAGTTGGAAATTTTTCACCGGTAAAAACTTGTTTCTGTTTAAAAAAAAACCTCGTCTTCCATTTTTGTGAAATTGAATAATTGTTTCCTGAAGATTAATCCCACAAATATTTATACTCGGTAAAGTCAATTCTGACCTACACTTTTATGGGATTTTGCCAGTAAAAAATTGAAAACCTTACAGAACTTGCAGAAGAAGCTATGAGAATAAATTTTAATATCAAAAGATGATATAGTTATGCAGAAACATGTAGCTTCTGTTTTTTTAGAACCATTATTAGATGCTGTAAGTTTTGCTCACCTCCCTCCCCTCCAAATGTTAGAACTGAGCTAAACTAAACATTATCATATTTTTTTTAAAATATTGTGTATATCGTATTTAAAGATGATCTAATGTCCTTTAGAAGAACTACTCCCTGCAAATGTGACTGTGATAGCTTGCATTCTCACTGAACACGCACTAAATTGAAGGTAAACGTGTTTTACTACCACGGCTTGCACTGCTGCTAAATTAAAGATTTATATTTTTTTTAATATATATATTTTAAAAGATAACCTCATATGTTAACATTTTTACACATTTAAATATTTGTTAAAGTCTGGGTGATGAAAACGGGCCCTTTTAGCCATATTAATTTCTTCCACTGTCTTTGAAAATCCTTTGTGAATTATTTACAGAATAAAAGGGTTGTAATAGTTTTATATGGTTACCAAACCCCAAAAATTCACCAGGATTGCTTCAACTCTGAAACTCTGCATTCACACTGTGTGTGTATATAAATATAAATGCCAAAATAGTGCAGAAGACTGCGTGTGACATCGCGGCAATGCCACAGCTACGGCAATAAAGTCACATCAAAGACTCGGAGCTTTGCCGTACCTTTGCAGTCACATCAGAACCACACCAGATAATAGTCAATCTGTAGTCGTAGCACACCACAGACACTTCACATTCATAATGCGCCACAGTCACCTATTAGGACGATCATAGACATGCTAGAGTACCATTACTTACTCTCTAGTAAAATTTTAGTTGCATCATCTAATATTTGTGTCAATCCTGCGGATTAGAAGATTTTACTTAAATTTCTTTGGGTTTGTTCCTCTGTAAATAGAGTCAAAACACCAGGTAGAAATATCTTTTTTATATAAATCAGTTGTCTTATATGTCAGTTCTGGTTTTGTTTACAGAAGAGACATTTCTATTTCAAGAAGTTTACAGAATACTGTGGTGATTTTTTTTTTTCTCCCTGTATCCGTTTAGATTTTTTTTTTAAGGAAAAGAAAAATCACTGCAAAATATGTTATCAGAAATCACA
Organism: Athene cunicularia; assembly: GCF_003259725.1. Lineage (NCBI taxonomy): Eukaryota > Metazoa > Chordata > Aves > Strigiformes > Strigidae > Athene > Athene cunicularia. The sequence goes on from NW_020799102.1 coordinate 2,526,068, forward strand.
TATCTTTTATTATAATCATTGGTGTAGAGATCCTGAGGTATAATATTTACATTTTGAATTTTTATTCAGAAATTAGAACTAGCAGTGTTTTTTCCAAACATTTTGCATATTTATTAAAAATTAAAATAGACTTTTTTTTTTTTTCTTAATGATATTTTAAAACATTTATCATTGGAAAATGCCCACCAGACTGTAGCTCTGTGTTTTAATGGCAGTGTAAGTTTCCTTGGTAAAAGTTCAGGAATATCAGTATAACTAATATTTGAACCACACTAATTTCGGATTGCATCATCCATTTCTTTTCAAGTGCCTACAGAGATGAAATAGCTCTATATGAGATGTGTACAATGTACTCTGCCTCACAGTATCTGTTACAGGATACATGCTGTCTGTGGATCAAGCAGCCACTGTGCTTTTTCTGTCTGTTTAAGGATTTCTTTTTGCTTACAGTGGTTCTGTTTGAATCTGTGGCTGAAATTTCAGGAATTCAAATGTTTGTTCAGAAATCAGGATAAAGCTGGATTTTTGTGTTTTTCAATGTAACAAGCGTGCAGAAACTTATTCATAGCAGAACAAGGCATACAGATTCAGAACCAGAAGTGCATTGAAGTATAGTACTAGGGAGTTGATAAGAAGGAAAGCATGCTTTTTCTGCGTTTTAATTTACGTCAAAAGTTTGCCACTTATAAACTAAAGCTGCGATTGTACATTATCACGTATGACCCATCAGAGTTCCTTCCAGCAGGTACCACAACAACTCTTGAGGCCACCTATGTTAAGGGTCAGCTATACCTTACCCTCTCTGGGAACAGGCAACATTATTTTGCTAATGTAATTTAAAAAAAAAAAAAAAAAAAATTTTGACTGTGTAAAGTGAAACTTTATTTACCTGGCAAAGTTACATACAGTTGAAAGAAAGAAAAAAAAAAAAAAACCCAAAAAAACAACACCACAACAACAACAAAAAAAGCTTTTCTATAAGATTTCGAAATCTTTCTAAAAATGTAAACCAGAACTGTATGTCTGTTAGAGCTCCACAGACAGGATAAAAAATTCCCAGAGAAAGGTCATCCATTTTTATTAAATTGCACAGCTCTTGGAAGACATTTTGTAGAAGCCAATTGTATCGTGTGGAGCCCGATTCGTGGTGTCGCTCTTTAACTCCTGTAGGCTTTTCCGTGAAGTTTGTTGTTCGGTGCAAAGAGCCGGGTGGCGGCTCGCCCTGGGCGCGGGGGTTGCTCTCGCCCCACGCTCTGTCCCCCGCTAATGACCGGGTTTTCACGTCTCCTGCATCTGTCCCAAGGGAGGAGCTCGTGGGAACGAGGGGGCAGGTCATTCTCAGCGACAGGCTCCTGGCTCGGCATCTCGCTCCTGCCAGAAATCTGTCTGAGCATGAATCTGGCAAAGTTTAGGAAGCAGTGTTAAATGCACCTCTTTGTTCAAGGCTTCCACTAACGGCAGGCACAGGAATTTCACTTGGCAGTCGGTATCCTGGCTACCCTTTTCAGGGTACTTCTATAGTTGTTTCAATAGCTAGGAGGGGCATGGAGCAGTTTTTGTGGTGATGTAGATTAGAGGTACGTTGCGTAAAATGCATCCAGGTACTGTGGTAATTGTCCTTGGTGATTGATTTAAATATATGTGTGTGTATATATATGATATTGGTTGACTGGTTTCTAATTTTAATTAAAAAAAAAATGCCTTTAGGTTATATAATCCTTCAGGTTATATAATTCTAGAAAAGTACTAAGCCTGAAATTTATGCAGAGGAATAAGATCTGTGTAGAGGAGCAGCTTGCAGACTTTTTATCATGGCGTGTTTTCCTTTATTACTTTGGATAAGTGCTACAACTCCGAAGTAAAGACAGAGTAGAGATTTTTGAAAACAAAATTTATTGTTTAGCCTGAGGAACGAAGGTGAGAATTGGGCATTTCATGTCGATTCGCCTTTATTTTCCTTTATAGAATATGCTCTGGATTTAGGTGCTGATTTCTGTAGTCAAAATGCGTAAAATTTTTTGCACAGGACAGATTTTCCTATGGATAGAAGCACAGTAGCATTTTGATACTGAACAATAGCTCTGAGGGTGCCAGAGCCCGCCTTGGGCGTTAGCTAATTCCGTTGCCAGAAGGAGTGCTGGTTTAGCCCTCTTCAGAAATGAGCTGATGTCTCTCTCAGCAGGCAGAAGAGCATTGTCTGTAGGAAATTCACAACGGTCCACGAGTGCATTGGGGTCTAGACATCAAAACAGGCCCTCATGGAGGAGCACTGGCATGTGCCTTTTCCAAATTCTGATTGATTTTGTCAATTCTGTTGTTATTTGTGTTTATTTCACAACTGCTAGGTAATGTCGTCAGCACACATAGACAGTGCTTTCACCTAAAAAGCTGCAAGGGTCTCTTTTGAACATTGCTGTACCTTGCTTACTCTGTTGTGACTTCGGTACACTGAAAGGTGTTCATGCATGAGCAGCATTTGTTCTGTTGCTCTGCATGTGTGTTTGTCAGGATAAGGCTAAACCGTATGAGAATAATACCTTAGGTCATATCCATGGCTAGATACAAGTCCCACCATTCCCCATCCCCCAGAGTGTCTATCCAGTAGCAACTGCATAATTCCTTACAGCTCTTGTGGCAAAACAAGATCCTGAAGAGAGGTGGAGAAGGAGAGGAAGAAGGAGAGACAAGTAGAGGGACTTTAATATTGCTGCTGTTGGCAGAGAGAAAATGCCACGGGTAGTGTTGTAAGACAGAGGTCAGACAAACATAAGTGTTTAAAATTTCCATGATGCTGAAGAGGGGCTGCTTGAACTTTGCTGTAGGGGTAAAGGAAAAGGCAAGTAGGAAGGAATGTGTCTGGGTGGCAGGGAGTTGACATAACTGACGTGACAAGTGAGCGGCTGAGATCACTGAGGGTGGGTGGAACAATTTTTTTTTTTTTTTTTTTCTGAAGTTACAGGGAAATCATTTGGAAAATAACACATCTCAAGCTTGCATCCTCTGCAACTTCTTTTCTAGCTTGAATCACAAAAGAAAGTTCAGAAATCAGAGAACAGGTTCTTCTATTATACTATTTCCAGCCTAACTTGAACCAGAGAACATTTGCATATGTGTCAAGTCCTCATGAGGACTGCAGCACAATTGTTCAGAATCAAGTATCTTTAGATGTCTCTAATCTTGAAACATTCACCCATCAAGACACAAATGATGAAATCACAATTGCTCACTGTGCTTACATCTATTTTTAAAGAACATTTTCTACCATGTCCTATTGCTTTTTCAACAGCTTTTGTGAATAATGCCTTGTCCTCATATCACAAGAGAAGCATTCTACCAGACTCCCCAAATACGTCCCTTCTCAAAGTTGACACCATCCTTACTGAGTCCAGGTACCCGAAGGATCACAGTGTGAAAAACTACTTGTTTTTATCTGTTGCTGGCAAGGAGATCATGCCCAGTCCTGTTGAGTTAAATTCTCGATCATGTTTGCACATGTGCTTTGCTATCGTGGATCTTTCCGAGGAAGGAAGCCTCATGCCCAGGATGCCAGGTTTGTTTAAAGGGTCCTAGGTGTTTAGCAGCTGGGACACCTCCTACTGCATTACCCACTGCTGACTCACTCCTCCCTGAAGACAGAATATGGTTCAAAATCTTTGCCAAGATTTTTAGACTGTGGACATGTGTTTGCTACTTTGGGACCACGTCTTCATGTGTTAGTGGGATCTTTCCTTCTTCACTGCCATCAGGAGATGGGAATCACATTGGGACACTTGTGTCTCTAGGAGGCAAAAGCTTCATAAGAGCCTGGTGAGAACTGCAGAATGCTTGGCTGGGATGATGTTGTCCCCTCCACAAGATGGCTTACCAGAATGCCAGTCTGATCCTTGTTGGGAAAAGGAACGTGGAGAAGGAGAGATGCAAAGTATTTACCTACTTGAGTAAGCAGAATGAAATGACAGTGATGTTCCTAAATAGCAATACTTCTATTTCACTCATTTCAAACAACTTGGAGGGTTTCTTCTTTTTAAGTCGTCAGTACCTATTTTTAGGTTGCCTTTTTTACTAATTCTTATGCTGACTAACAGTGCTAACAAAGCTTTTTACACAAAGCAGGCTGTCTTACAATTTGATTTTTTTTCTTCTGAATTATACATTTTAATTAGTAGTAAGTGTTATGAATGAAGATAATTGAAACATTTCATCACTACATCCTTAATCCGTAGATTTGAGATGGACCCTGGGGAAAGAGTTTGCATCTAGACCTAATGGCATAAACACATCCTTGCTTTAATTGTCAGAAAACAATTTAATGATTTCTGGTTTAGGGAGTCTTTGGTTATACACACATTTAGAAACCTTTTTATTTGACCGAAGTTTGTACGTGTGACAATGCAGTTGTCTTTCTGCATACATTCTCATCCTGTTAAATTTCGTATCATTTCTCTAGGATCTCAGTCTAAAGGATTTTTCTCTTATCGTTCTTTGGGCTTAATTTTGCTTTGGAAAATCAAGCTCTGTGCTCTTTTTGTTTCATACCCTGTCATTTAGAATCAGACAACAATAATTCTGGAATCGGAATGTGCTTTCTGTTATCTGGCTGATTTTGATGGATTGTCATGCGTCGGTTTGACTTTGCAGGGGTTGAATATAGCATTAAAATGTTTTGAGCAGTTAACTGAACAAACATGCCATGGAAACTAGAGAGAAAGGTCACTGGCACAGTGTTTGGTGAACAAAGCTTTGTAGGTTGTTTTGTTTTTTGTTTTTTTTTTAACTTGAGGAAAGCTTTGAAATAGTGTATTGCAACACAGTTTGCAGATCACTGAATTATGTACTGTACACATGGTTAACGATTTATGGGGCCATGAGTTATTTAATCGGGTAATGCATATACTTTGTACGACAAGCAAGCAGATGAAAACTCTGGAAGAAATTGTTCATCCTCTGAATGACACGCATTATATGCTGTGTTATCAGAAAATAGTATGACTTTTTCCAGCCAAAAGTTGTCGTTTCCAGTGGCCATTGTCTCATATGAAAACATCAATTAAGCAAAAATGTGTAATAAATAGTGCCTTTCACTTGGGGGGTGCTAAACAAGTGCAAGGCAAAATAGAGTGATCTCAGATCTCGGGCATTAGGCTCTTGTGTTGTCATTGTCATAAATTTTGTTGCTTTGCAGAAAGGACACAGCCTGCAACAAGGCACTTGGTTTTAATACCTGCTGGAACTGAAGTATGTTCTTGCAGTAGAAGAGATTTTAATCCTAATGAGTGGGAGGTGGTAGATAGCTGTAACAATGTGTTGCGGTACAGGATATAAAGGGTAAGGAGAACCAAGGAAAGGCATTGTACTGTTCACAACAGAGATGGCTTTTTCACAGTGTTGGCACAGCATTTAGCACACTGGGGCTCTTATTCTGGATTGGGATTTGTTGGTTACATAAAAATGAAAGGACAAGAAAAGGAAGGAAAAGAGTGATGAGCATGATGAGGTAGGAAAATAAAGGAACTCATTAGAGAGGAACAGAGGTAAGGTACAGGTGGGGGAAGGAAAGCAAAATCTCAGAAAAGATGTGTGAGGAAGAATTTCAAACGTTTTATGGTTGGAGAAAAGCCTTATTCTTCAAAATTGTGTCAGGCAGAAAGGGGGGGACTGGAAAGGGAAGATCAGCTCTCACTGCTACAAAAGGGACTGGTTTTTGACATAAGAGTCTTGGACATGACGGAGCAGGGTCTTGGCCTACTTATTACATCTCAGTGTCCAGCCCAGCAACTAAAGCCACAGATCAGATCAGACAGGATGACAAGATGTCCTTTAAGAATAAAAGCAGAGGCGTTGTGTCAGAGGAGGCATCCCCAGAGGAGATAAAGCAGTATCACAGGTTTGGACTCTTCCCTGTAGCCTAGAAGTGTGGTCTTGTGGATCCTTGAGGGCCGATCACACTCAAGAGCTATGGATATAACTAGGCACTCTGCCTTCTATGAACCGAGGCAGTCTGGGTGTCATGTTCTAGATGTGAGGAGTGTGGTCAGAGCATCGCTGAGCACTTGTGCTCACGTAGAAGGCTAGAAAGCTGCACTGAAGTGACTGGCTGTCACATATAGCAGTGATGATACGCCACTCTTCAGATACATGTTCTTTTCCTCTACTTGAAGCCTGAGGACAGTGCACAGTTTTCTCCAGTGTTGCCCAAAGCAGTGGCCCTGCTGGGTAAGTGGGAGATGTGATGGAGCAGTGCAGACAAGCGTGGAGCCTTCTCTGTGCCACAGTGTCCCCCCGTACTCAGCAGAGCTGCCTGTGCCTGCTGTGCTCCCCGCACCTTTATGTGAGCAGCTCTGGCTCATGATGATCCTTTCGGGTCAGATTCTTCTCTCAAAGCTGGACCGCTCTCTGGGAAGCAAGCGAGGTGCCCCAACCTATCAGAACGGCATTGCTGCACATGTACGTCTGGAACGGCTAGGCTCTCTTTATATTCTTCATAGAGTTTGGATTTTGTTTTTTTTTAAACTCTTGAGAAAGCATCCAGCTTTGAAATTATGAAGATGCACAAGTCTTCCTTCATTCATATTTCCAGCATCTGGCTTTAATAAAAAATCCCCGGGGTTTTCTAGTTGCACATCGTACTTTTGTGAATAATGGTGACTCAAATATTCCAAACCAATTTTAATGCTCTCCAAATCCCTCAAAATACTGCAGCTTGGTCCATGCAACTCGCTTCAGAAAGCCACGTGAAAATGCAAATGTTTGCTTTCTCAACCAGAACTGAAAAATACCAAGCATTTCTAAAGGAGAAACAGAACAGTATGTTCTACTTTCCTTATGTATTTTATAAAAAATGCATATATAAAAAAATGAATATAAATTCTTTTAGGAGCAATTGTTTCATAAAAGAAACATGAGTTTGCTTTGGCAAAGATGCCTGTGATTTATGGTTCATTCTGTAAACTTGGCCAAACAATTTCCTCCTTCCTTTTGATTGGAGAGCAGAGCTGTCGGGGGCAGGGAGTTACAGGATGGCATCTGTTCTTAGAGCAACAGGATTATGTTTATTCATGATTAGTTTATGCAGAAAATGCATCAAAGAGTTTATTTGAATTTTTGATAAATTTGTGTTGTAGAAAAGAAATATTGTTCTTAATTGGACCTTGTAGGAAAAATCCCAGTAACTGAAAATGCAAATGAGAAATAATCTAAATTTAAAGAGCTGCTTTTTCAGAACCACTAGTTCTCAAAGTAGGGTGAGGCCCTTCTCTTTACACTTTTTAATAAAATTGTGGGCTTTCTTCTCCCTTTTAATTCCATAACACGTAGCTTCTTCATGTTTCTCTACTGAAAGCAGGAGGTAAGTTGATCAGTATATTGCTCAGTAGCCTTCTTTTGCTGCTTGTTTTTTAGTGTTGAATGAGGTTGTATAAAGTGCCACCAACCATGCCAGTTTTCCATGTTTTTGACTCTATGTAAATTTTTGCAGAGAGGTAGGGAGAGCAAATGAAAGATTGACACTGTATCTTCTGAAATGTTCACTTTTTTTTTTTTTTTTTTAAGCAGCTTGATTTTCCTTATAGTGTTGCCAAAAACCTAACAGATGATGTTTTCAGGATCAGAGACAGGAGATTGAAATGTTGCTAATGTCTGTAGCACTTAAGTCATAGAATTCTGTAAAGAAATGTGCCATGATTGATCTGATTAATCTTTTAGATGGGTGGAGAGAGAAAAAGAAATTTCTTCACCATACTAAATTTTTATATTTATATAACTGCATTTTAGACACTGAGCTTCAGTGTCCTTGTGATATTCTGACATGGGTGACTTGTACTCAGCTATTTCAGTTGAATTGAGTACTCTCCCTTTCTGCTGCAAAGTTTTCTACATCAGCCTGGCTGTAATAGAAATGTTGTTTTTCACAATTCTCTCCCATGAGCGAAGTCCTGTGGGATCCTTTGGGAAAGTAAAGCAGCATGGCAGACAGGCATGCTGTTTGTGTGCAGAAGCTGTCCACTTGCTGCAAGGAGGTTCTCAGCCTTTACTCAAATTGATGGTTTGTTGCCAAAAAGCTTCAGGTTATATCTCATCATTCTCAAGATTAACTGTAGTTGTGGATGAACACAGACACTGTAGCTGAGCTGGGAAAGCTCTCTTTTAACTGGAAGTTACCCCTCCCATCATGATCTGTCACAGACTTGTGGATCAGCCTTCATTCAGTCTAACAGTCGTACCTGGTGGGTACCTCGTGGAATTGGGTCTTTCCAGCTCGGTCTTTCATCTTCAGAAGGTACAGCACTTGATAAGTGCAGCTAAAGACATGTTCCCTGATACGTAAGTTCTTGTAAGTTCTCAGCCTCTCTGGGCAGATATCAGAGGGCAATATTAAAGTTTATGTGTAGATACACCTGCACACAATTATTTCTTTAGCAAGACCATGGAGCTTTAGCAAGGATGTCAAAAAGCCAACATAATGCACTGCAACCAAAGAGCAGAACTGGTCAGATATTACAAAAATATAGCTTTATGTTGGGAGGAAACAGACCTAAAAAAAAAGTTTCTGTCATTCTCTAAACTAGTCAAAGAGCAATAAATGAATTTGTCACAAAAATTTAGAAAATTCAAAATATTTGCTCAAGTCTATTGGGTTTTCTCTCACTGGGAACCTGCTAAGTGAATGCCAATAACAGTATACGTGAGTAATAGGCTTCCATACTGTTTGAGTTCCAACTTTATATGTTATTTGTCCAGTGCCTAGAATGCCATGCCGAACTTGAAGAACATATTACAATTAATTACATCATGTTGGAAAAAATAATTTCCTAAATATACACTCTGTCATGGTGGCCACTGATAAGGAATTTAATTTGAAACTCAGCTCTTGGATTCTGAAAATCAGCTTTAACTAAATTGTCGCAGTCATTACACGTTGTAAAGCCTCTATATTTCACACTTAATTTTCTATCCAAATGGATGACAGCCTACTTCAAAGGGAAAGAAGCAAGCCTGTGGTCAGAGTGTTCACCTGAACAGCATGCTCTCCCTAGATCCCACATCTGGCAGTTGCACACATTTTGAATTCCTGCGGGTTTACAATTTAATTGGTCAAAAATCAAAGGATGTCCAGTTGAACTGTACCCCCTTATAACAGGGTTAGAGATTGGGGGATAATGTTTGATGCTCCACCTTTCCTGACATTTCACTGTTGAACAAAAATGGGAAAGATGTTTGAATGAGCTTCCCAGGCTAGAAATGTTAACCTCAAGTGTTCACATCTTGCGAACATGAAGTCTATATGGAAGAGAGACAGTTTCAGAGCACTACTTATGTGCCTGCTAGAGGCGACAGTACAAATGAAAATAAGATGCTAATTTGTACTTTCTCGTAGTCTGTAATATCAACCCAAGTACTCAGATCCTGATTCAGTCTCTGTGGATGGTGTCGGAGTGTCCAGTAGGACTTTGTCATGGAATATAACATGGTAAACATCCAAGTATTTCAGACTCCAGTGGCAGGTCTAAGTGACCCTCAACATTGTCTTTTCCATGTCCAGTCCAGGGGGACTGGTTATGTTGCTTGTTACACACACCCCTGTGTCCCTGGGTACTTCCTTTGATTTTTTTTTTTTTTTTTTTTTTTTTTTTTTTTATGTTGAGATTTTTGAGGGAAATAAGAGACGGAAGGTAGGAAATGTTGAAAGAAGATTGAAAATAGAGTTGGTAAGAATCTGAATGGAAAACTAAGGTTCGTTGCTGTCATGAGGTTTACTACCCAATTACTGTGGGCAGTTTGCTTTAAGTCACATCTTGTAAAACAGGAGCATCTTTTGGGTATACCCTGTTCATGGATCCCTGGGCAAAATGCAGTTGGTGTGGCTGAGGACAGGGGCTCCAGTCTTCCTTGCACTTCTCATTTTCATACTTAATCCCCTGGGCAGTGGGAGGCCACAGCCTGTTCCAAAGTGAGCAGAAGGCAATCATCAAATCACGCTGAGGTTCGGAGGCACGCTGAGCTCTGCCTCACCTTCCCGTTGCCTTTACTGGTCCTGTCTACTGAGATGGAATATAGCAGGAGATTTTTGCTGGTGGTAACATCTCAGCCGAGGCTTGGTGTCAGAGTTATGGTGTGTGTGATTTGTAAACAGTGAATTGGCAGGAGAAATAAAAACTGTGAAACTTTGCAGTGGTTGGCTGTGTACTGCTGTTTCACCAAATGTTCCATTTTGAGGGATGGTGTTGGCCTGTCTTCAGTTCATGCACTGTTTGTGTCAACACACACAGTGTGCACCTCATAGAAAGGGAGATTGTATTGCAGTGGGAAATATGTATAATGGCTATATAAATGGCATTTGTATGGGGACCCAAAACCTCTATTATTTTTTTTTTTTCCCCCTCAAAACTTACATTGTTTGAGACTGTTGCAACTGATATCGGTGTTCTTTGGAGACCTCAATGTCATGTGCAAGTAATAAGGACGTTGTCAGTGTTTATCTGGTCAGAGATTGATAGTCCAATACTTTCAACTTGTCTGGGCAAGTAAGGTGCAGGAACTTTTAAACTGTGTGTTTCCATCACAGAATCGATTTGGGCTGGTTATTGGTAACACTGTTCATATGTAAATGTCTGCTTTCAAAATCACATGTGTTCACATAGGAACCATTTGCTTCCCTTTTTGAAAAAAAAAAAAAAAATCATTTTGCATAATCAGAGAAGAATGGTTATGCTAGGAAATACAAATACTTAAGATTGTTAATCAGTGTTTGTACTAAAAGCGATAACATACATTTTTTGGAGTATGTGTCACAGGAATCGGCCACCCAAGACAGACTGGGTAAGAGGAGCCAGGCTCAGGTGCTTTGATTGTGTTCTCTGAGGCAGACTGCACATGCAGGAGCTGAGGCATGGGCTGTTTGCAGCTGTACCTGCCAGTGCCTGAGATGAAGAAAGGAAGGAGAGTGTGCCGAGAGGGAAGCGGAAGGCAGTTGTATGTATGGCCAGGAGAATGCAAAGCTGCAGAGCTTTTCTGGAGATCTTGAACTGCGGAGCAGGATGTGACCTGTTCTTGTATCTGTGATATTCAGAGAGACAAATCTTTTATAAATTTTATTTTAAAAAGCAAGTTTGTGTTGAACAATGTCTGTTAGCATGCACTTCCCTTCCTAAGAGCAACTAACTAGTAAGGCCTTAAATACCATTTGATTGAATTAAGAGGAGCAGCATATAATTAAAGACAAATAGGTCTAGTAAGTCCAGCTTGCAGGTTGTGGGACTGAGACAAGGCACATCATAAGAGGTTTTTAGTAAAATAAGCTTAGCATGCAAGCTTTCCAAAATTTCATTCAAATAAAACAATGTGTTCTTTTAAATATCATTTATAGGAAAATAATGTTGATTTGAAGAATTCCTGGTTTCTACTTTGGTTTATAGTCCCTTCTCCTTTACTCCCTGTTCAGACTATTCATGCAAAATCTGAGGTGTTATGCAGTAACAGATGCTGGATATTCCTTTATTAAATTATTTTTCAGGTTTGTATCCAACAGTTGGTCCTTTTCAAGTTACAACTGTTCTACTTGGTATAGCTTTCAAAAACCTAACCAACCTTGGGGTGGAAAGTGCATTATATAAAGTTGCCCTCTCATGTACCCCACCTTTCTGCTGGCCACCATTTCACAAACAGGTATTTAAACTTGGCTTGGCACAATATCATTATTCTGTAGCAGGTGTCAATTGGGAGTTTTTTATATTTCAGGATCCCTTGACCTTTCTTCTGGGCACACGTACAGTGTGTTAATGATGAACAATGTCCACACATCAGCACTAATTCAAACTTGAGCTCTTCCAGAGTTTGAAATATGCATGGATAAAGTCTGTGCAGATGGTCCTGAATTTTAATATATAAAAGTCACAGTAAAACAAAGTTAACTTTTAAAATTCTGCAATAAATCACAAAAAGCTGAATACGATCCTCTGGATATCTTAATTAGATGAATTTCTTTCACTTAATCAGACATTCAAAGTCAAAGGGACAAAAGACACTGCCTTCCTTAGACACTAAGGCCTGAATTATGTCTCAGTGGTCAGAAGGACTGATCAAATGACTTGCTGTCACTCATGTTTATATTTGATTGTATTCTTTTTCTGAATAATAACTTGAACATCGCTCTTTCTGTTTTTTTATCAGTCACAATCAAGAATATTCCCAACAGCTTTATTTCTGGGCTTCTTCCTGCCGTGCAAGGATTTGACATCGTGTACATTTACACTCAAGTATTTAAGGAATGAATAGTTAAAGCTGAACTTCAAAGACGGGTAATAGCAGAATCAAGATTATCCACATAACCCACTTTTGTAGGTATCTGTGATAGGAATCACACCAGTAGCAGTAAGAAGGGCAGAGGTGAGGACATGGGGTGTCCTCTGGGCTCGGAAAGGTGCCCTATACCCACTGCATGTCGTTCAGAGCTCAGGCCCATGGGTGCCTGAGCTTGCGCCAAGTATGTGGGGGCCTTCAGTCTTGAGCCTCTGGACTCTCGAGGACTCCTATTTAGCACATGCAGATGGCATTTTTAAGAAACTTCACATATGGCTAAATTAAGAGAAATTTTTATGAGGAAATTAATAAATGTCTGTCAGCCTCAGCGTTATCTCTATGCTGAATTCCCATGTTTGTTCTCCAAATCTTCAAAATATTCTATTTTGTTTAAAAAAAAATGGTTTGTGCTGGCAATCTCTCCAGATTTTTCTAGCCTTATTGAAAACAGCTGTGACATTTTTGCTGAAGTGGGATGTCTCTGGTTTTGTGTGTTTTGGTTGGTTGGTTTGTTGTTTTTTGTTTTGGTTTTTTTTTTTTTTAAATTAAGCTAGAGGTAGAGCTGCAGCACAGAACCATCAGTTGCAGCTATAAACTAAGTTTTGAGAAAACGGGGAAGGAGAGAGAGCCAGAGAGCAAGGATTTACAATGGGGAAGTATTAGGCAGGATTGACTCTAGGTGTCACTGTGAGCTGTGCCTATAATTCTGCAGCTCCATTTCCACTTCTATGCAGTGACCCCCACTTTCTAGCCACCTTCCTTCTCTCTGTTTCCCCCCAGTCTCTTTCTCTCTCTGATTCTTGCTCTAACACACACATGTTCATGCAGAAAAGTGTATGACGAATAATAGCTGGGAGCAAGGAAATTACTGTGACCGTTAGAGAACATGGCATTGATATAAATTAATAGATACTTAATAAAAATACCAGTTAACTGAATAGTTATGATGTGTGCTATCTCACTTATATGAAGCACTGGAAAGCAAATAATTTAAAAAAAAAAAAAAAAGCTAAGCTTTCTTTTGTCCATTTGTATATGGCTACAGGTAAGAGCAGAAGGCAAGCACCAGCAGACAAGATACTCTTAACAGTCTTGTTGATCTGGATTGGGCAGAGGCAGTGCTAGATCATTTTAGGGATTCCAGGCACAAGAAGTTCTGGCAAACTTTGAGAACGTACCCACCTGTATATATATCTGCCGAAACAACCTCTATCTCTTCATGTTTTCTCTTCCCTAATATTAAGTTAACTTCTCCATTTATAATTTAGAATACTTCCCTGTAAGATCCACTTAGAGAATACTAACTAATGACATACAGCAACATCATTAAACACTTTAGTGCCTCAGGGTAACAGACTACAATGCATCCTGCGAAGTAGCACTTAGAGGCTGTATGAACATATTCTGTCACCTTGCAATCTTTTATAGCATAGCCCTGGGAATGTGCAGGGAGATAACATGCAGCGGAATAGAACAAAGTCTGCTGGAGTCACACTCTCCTTAACGTGATGAATTATCAAGATGCCGTACGTTTCCTGGTTAGGTCCCAAACAGATGAACTTTTGTAAATGAGCAAATTTAAATGCCTTCTTATCACACATAGGCAGAATGCTGTTTTCGTGGTGTTACTAAGAGTCTGATGTTACTTTTAAGTGACTTTGGGCAGTGATCAGTACTTTGTCCCTAATTAGTAAAAGTAGTAAGAGCCTTAGATTTAAATCATATAACAGAAAAATAGGTCATCTAATATTTTAGTCACCCCCCTGCCAACCCTAAATTATTCCTAGCTGTATATATTCTAACTTTTTTTCCTGTATCACTTTAAATTTCCTAAGCAACAGCTTCCATGACTTCATGCTTTTTTAGAGTTTGCTTTTTTTACTGAAATTTAGTAGGATTCTCCTGAAGGACAAGGGCAATTCTTAAAGCTGCTTTGTAGAACTCCATTTACTTTTTGATTCAGGCTCCTCTGACAGTGCTGAATCTTGAATTTTTATAACATCCTGTGGGAAAGGGAAGGCAATCTACAAAGTAAAAATTCTCCTGGCAAATCTTGCTTGTTGCTAGATGCAACTTCTAAACCATCTCTTCTTGGTTTTCATCCTTGCCTGATGGTTGCATTGTGTACTGTACGTTCAATATGGTGATGACTCTGAGATGCACCCTGTCACTAATCTAGTCGCTCATGGTTGCTGTGATTATCCACTGTCTCTATCAAATTACTCTTGGACAGTGTCATCAGTGTAGTCTCACCTCCGAATGGAACAGCCCTTTTTTCTTCTTTTTTTTTTATATCGGGATTAAGCAGTCAGATCTGATGACACTTCACACAAGTATAGTTGTTTGAAAACATACTGTCCTTTCAATCACAGTAAGTGACAGTGTGCACAGTGTGCACTCCGCCAATGCCACGGCTGCCTTTGATGCCTGCTCTGACATGCTTTAAGATAAATAGTTCAGAGAAAAATTCTTTACAGTAGCAAACTACTTTTGCCAAATGGTTAGATCTAAATAGTTCTTTTTTTCCCCCTTATTTTTTTTCTTTTAAAAGGAAAATATAACAGGGATTAAATTGGGGGAGAGTTGAGTAGCTGTTTCCTAGGATGAATATTTTTTTTTACTGGGGACAGGCTTAAATTCCTGTATATTTAGAGCAAAGGAGTGGGTGTGAGGAAATATGTCTAAGCTCCCTGCTCCCATCTCTATGCCCAGTTTCTCTCTTATAGATATTATAGAGGCTTGAGTGGGAGTTTGGGATTTTTCAGTATGTGGGAGACAGTTAGTGGCAAAAGAAACCTGCAGAGCTAAGTAAACCACACGATTGCATCTCACTAATTTCTTCTCTTGTGCTGTCCTTCGGGTACTGAGATGGGGGAGATGAGCCTTATGGACTGTACAACAGGGAAGAAACGTCAGCGCTCGGCTGTGCTGGGGCCTCATAGGGGCTTTCCTTTGGCCATGGAGCTCCCTGAGGGCTGAGGTGCAACTGGAGCTGGATGCCACAGGCTCCAGCTGGGGTGCCAGTGGCGGGAGGCAGGCAGGGAGCAGGGGTAGAGCACCAGGAAGCCACTGGGACCAGTCAGGTTACAGTACAGACTGGTCAGGGGGTGAGAGGGACCAGCAGTGTGTGTCTCGTTGTGTGTGAGTTCCCTGGGGAAGCACAGCACGCAAGGCGTGGCATGAGGATCTGGAGGAGAAACATGGGTTTAAGCCCACTTTTCATCATCCCAGATTCAAAGACATGATCCCAGATCACAGGAGGTTCTCATGCACTGCCTGTGTCATGTAGTAAGAAGACCTGAGGTCACCCCTGCTCCACCACTGGTCTGTGTGGTCATTGCACCACGCAGAGACTGCAGGGAGAGCAGAGCAGAGCCTGCACGGACCTGGGGCGGGTTCCAAAGGCTGGGGCAATGTTTGCTATGGTTGGACTGAACGCCCAGTGCCGGGCTGGGGGACAGAGGAAAGATGCCTTCCAAGAGCTGCAAGTCCTGAAGTTCCAGGACAGAGCTATCATGTATTGTAGGAGAGATGCAGAGGTGTAGAAGATACTTCCCTACAGGTCTGGTGAAGTGTTGTAAGGCTTTTGTAGCACATATTTGCTCTTACAGCAGAGTTTGGGATGAGGAATGTTTCCAGCAGGGGAAATGAAGAGGAAGAATCTTACTGGAAAATGTTCTTAATCATAGCAGAAATTTTCAGTAAGTGTTTTTTTCTTTTTTTTCTGTAACATTTTCTGGTGCTGAGTGCAAGTAACGCAGCATTTAAATTCTCTTCATCTCAGATGATTCACTGAAGGTCAGGTCTCTTGAAGTAATATTTTCTTTCTTATCTACACCTAATCAATCATGTATAAAAAGTCCAAGTAGTTGTATCGGTGCTTTAGTACAATGTAACAATATTAGACCTATCAAAATAAACTAATCACATATTAGAAATTATTTTAAAATGATACTGAAAAAAAAAATACACACAAGCTACCAAATCACACAGATAAAATAATTCTCATTGGTCATTGCTGCACTGAAGATAGTTGCAGGGGTTTTTTTCTTCTTCTAGGATATTTAACTGACTGGCTTCTAATATTTCTTTTAATGTTTGCTTTTGCCTGGCAGGAATGTGATAAAATTATGCAAAGCTATGATTCACATTGAACAAATACAGATTGCAAACTATATAATGTTATCCTGGCCTGCTGTTTATAAAGCAATGAATATGTCTGCTAACTCCGTATGCTGATGATATTTTGCAGCCAGGTCTATATCTGGATGAATGACCTTTACTTTTTCTAATTATTATTTTACACAAGCAAATCATTTACCTTTATAATCATAAGCAATCATCAAGAAAGACCTTTGGCAGGTGCTGGCATGTTGTATTGTTCATATCAGTCAGTAAATAGCCTTTATTGGGTTTGGGTATGATTTCCAGGCCTTATATGTTGCTCTGCACAGAAATAATGTGAATTAAAACTTAAATCAAGGCGAATTATCTCAGTTGTGTATATATGAGTTGTTTGCATAAAATCACAGGCTGTCCTAGTTGCTGATACAGGCCTGTTGGGTTAAATGGCCTAATGGTTCTGACTCAGCCTCTATCAAGAATGACTGAAGAAATCAGACTCTTCTCACCAGAGCAGTTGTCAGCCTTACACAGCGTCTTAGGACTCGGAGGAAATCTGAGCGTTTCTCAGTCAATGCGCCCAGAAGGCATTGTAACCAAGTGGTCAGTTTGCTCAGCCATAGACAGTTAAGCAGAAGCACATGAAAAGGCTTGCTCAGTTTTTCTCTATTTGAGTGTTTCTGAGTGCCTTAAGGGTCAGATTCTGTTCTAAAGCACTTACAATGGAATGACAGTGACTGAATTGCTGACAGCATAGCATGCAATCTTGCTCAAGAAGTGTAGCGTTAGTCTAGAGACAACATGGGGTAGTTCAGAGACACCTGAGCTGTTTCAGCAATAACACTGAACTTTCATGCTTCAGCTCTTTCTGATACAGCTGCTTGTTTCACAAACAGGTGTCTAAAACTGCTGTGAAAGTCACTTCAGCTGCAGACTGAGCAAAAGTCTACTGACTTTTCACGTAATGGTATAGTGTCAAGTAATAATGTGCATGTTACTGTCACTTGGGAATTTCAACTTGGGAGCCCCTGATCTCTGGAAATGAGAGGAGACCAGTGCTTTGGAGGAGCTGGGAAAGAAACCTGCTGCAGGGCGCCTTTCATTTCACTCTGACCAGTTGTGCAGTTGCTAAGCTGCTAGCAGAGGGACTAATTCTGCTGTCTGTGCCACAGGATTTTTCTCATTTCTTTTCCATCTCAGGAACATAGTAACTGTTTTTTTTTTTCCAGTGAACACATAGAAATGCCATAAACCCCATTCTTTCTGCAGTATCTGCTGCTGCTCTGCATTTCTGCATAAGAGTGAATATAATAGCCATGTGACATGTTGACAAGAGTAATTATACCCAGAGGGGCTGGTAATTTGTGTTGGGTAGCAGGTGGTATCATTTCCTGGTTAGTCGGTACCCTAACTTGTTATTATCTATGGCCATCAGCAGCTAGAGTGACACCTACAGAGGAGACCTCAAAGCTCTCAGCAGGAGCCAGAGTTGTTCCATTTGACTGTAGATCGAAGGAATTCCTACCGACCTTCATACTGTGTGTAACATAACCTTTGATAACCTGGTAGGCAAGGCAGAGCGTGACTTAACTCATTGACTTTCCCCTCTTGTACATGACTGTTTTACAGGTTATGCTTGACATAGAAAGCGTTGCTCACTTTCGACCACCATCATTATGCCGCTGACTCAGTCATATATAGCACGCCATCTAAATAGTTACCGTCCCTAAGGAAATGTTTTTTACCACGATGTTTCTTTGGTTTGGCAAGTCACTTCATTGATGTTTCTGAGATGAGCAGCCCATTGTTTTGATAGCTGTACACACACATAATTAGGGACAGAGTCTTGCTCTGACAAGCTTTTGCCCTCATAAGAAAAGAGGAAAAATCTTGCTTCTGTTTTGCCAATGGAAAATGGATGTGACAATGAGGTGAGGTCAAATAAATTGCCAAAGAAGGTCACACAAGGAATCAGTGTCAGAGCAAGGAGTTGACTGAGTTTTTGGAAGAGCCAAATACTTTAGCTTTAATGACACACTCATCCATATTTTCCCTTTTTTTTTTTTTTTTTTTACCAGGCCTGTTCTGTTGGTTTGGTTTCTTTAGAATCCTCCTGAACTGTTACATTCTAGCTCAAGCAATTCATCACTGTTCCAAAACCATAGTACAACCTCCTTAGTGTTGTGAATCTCTCTGGACTCCTGAGCACATGAAAATCTAGATTCATAATCATCTTTGGGGTTTTGTCAGCTTCTCCCTTTTCTAGTTTTAGCTTTCTCACCTCATTTCTTCCAATTCTTCAATCCCTCCCTAATCCTTAAGATTCTTACTTTTTCCTTCTTCCTTCCCTTACCAGCCCTGGTAATACTGGCTTTTTCTAACTGGTGTCATAAACTTGGTTTATCTCCTCCCAGATCCCGTCTACTTTTCCTTTCCTCTATGTTCTTCTGTTGATTTTTCAAATATCATTTTCTGAACTGCCTTAAAATGTAGCCACTGTTTGTGTCATTCACTTTATCAAGTGAGAGCTCAGTGTCTGAGGTCCTGTAGGTTTGTTCTAATCCTGTTTACTTATTTAAAATCAACCAGCAGAATTTTCTTGGTCACAGGTCCATATATGTGATCCTGATTTGAGGGTATTTACAGTAGCTGTCTTTCTGCTTCTGTGTGGTTTCTGAGCTGCATACATCTGCTGTGTATGGAAATCCAAGCTAGCTCTAAACAAGTGTACCTTCTTGGTGCTAGAGCTCTGCCTAGCACCACATATACATGTCTATAGTGCTTAAATTATTCTGTAGGTGAGACTGTGTGTTCCTTAAGTAGTTGTAAAAGTTTTATCCTACACTTGGATTCTTGACATTTACCTTTTATAGCTGTTACAATCCTTGAGGTGATCTTTCTTTTAATACACGAGATGGAAATATTGCTGAATGTGTTACATATTTTGTAGGGGGTTTAGAGGATTTCTTGGAGAGATTGTGGGGGTTTTTTTAGAGAAACTATAAAAAAGTCTGTTTAAAGATAATGGCAAAGAGCTCACAGTGACTGTCAGGGATGTCTTTACTTTTTTCCTTTGCAACAAGAAGATAACATTACCAGAGCATTCACAGTATTCCTCAGGCCAAATCATGGAGTGCTTAGTATGGTGTCATCCTTTCGTTGATGTTAATTAATTGCTAATACATTAGTGACTGCTATATACTTATATAGGGTCTTGCATCCTGAATGCTCTAAAAGCATTTTACGAACAGTGGTCTAGGACAAGAATTGAGGAGCACCAATACCTCACTAGGAGCACAAGAAAAGTAGTAGCCAGTGGGGAATATATTTCCCCCAGCAGGAAAACAGGATTGTGGGGTTCACACCCCACTCTTAAAAACAGTGCCTGGGCGTTAGTAATGTCCACGTGTGTTTGTATACAACTGAGTAGAGCCAAGTGAACAAGCCATGGCTGGTCATTGCCAGGTTCACAACATGAGAGTGACATGTATCGTGTAGATGTTGCTATTCCTCTTCCGTTGTGCCATAGGAAATGGAATGCTCTTATGTGAGCAGAGAGGAGGAGGAGAAAATTTGTGATCAGATCTTATCCTGGAGAGCGGTATTAGTTTCATTCAGGACAGGTTCTTGTAGGAGTAACTTCTAGACTGAGAGATTAGGAGAATTGTCTGGCCATTGGGAAGTGTTTGACAGGCACAAAATGTCTGTGTGAAACCAAATTAAAACTGAGACCACATGTTTGAGAAGCATCATTCACACATGGAAAGACTGGGATTTCATTCAGGAAGAACTGGATCGTCTTCAGGATCCAGGATCTCAGGACTGGAGAACTGGATTAAATTTGTATTAAGTACACAAGGTCAAGTGACAGAAGTTTTTCTGTAGGCTCATAAATTGGCAATGCCAAAGGAAAAAGAAATGCATAGCTATTTCACAGGACACGCCCTCGTGAAATGGCCATGTAAAAGGCAAATGTGATCTTAAAATGTTTCAGATGAAGTATTTCTGTTGACGATAAGAATGTGAGTGTAATAGTACAAGTCCCAGGTGTATAATTCTGGGCATTTGTTTTTAAAGCAGAAAGTAGAGATGCAAGAAGAACTTGATTTTGTTCAGAAAATTTAGTTAGAAAACTAAAACCAATAAAGATTTTAGTGACTAAAATCAAGGAAGAAGAAAAATAACTAGTGACAGCAGTGACTGTGAGTAAATGTGAACCCAAATAGAAGACCACTTAGCCATTAGAGGAGCATGTTTCTTGAATATCTTACCCAAAGATTTTGTTTTCCCTGGGAAGATGGTAGTGGCAAACAGTGAGCCAGTTTTGAATGTTACAAAGTGGTTATATGAGTTTGCTGCTGCTACTGGAACCTAAACCCAGTGTCCCAGGAGAAGCCATTAATTTCTGCATTCTAGTGCCATAAACAGTTTTAGCTTAATTTAAGGAATCCACAGTATTCCAGCACTTTTTATTTGTTAGTGTTTCTTTTTGTGAACTGAATAATGATCTTGAATTTTAATGTCAATTTAAGAGTTTCCAAGCTAACTTCTCCCTTCTGAGGTTCCCCAATTTACCAGCAGTAGCTGAATGAACCATTTGGTTTTGTCTCATATTCTGCTCTAGTTTTCACATCAGGAGTACTAAATTCTGTACCAAAGCCTGAGTACTTACTGATAGTGCAGTTCCCCACAGGGACCTCTTGTAGCCCTTCTAGCTGAATTCAGCTGCAATCCATTTTTCAGTTTACATTTTTTAAAACTTGATAATACCTGAGGGAATTAGTTACCTAATTCTTATTGAATTACAATGTGAGTCGGATGAATAATTTCTTTAGACTTGTTTGAAAATCTCAGATTGTTATTCTAATATTATTCATACTACTGCATGTGTTTCATAGCTAAAAGTCTCCAATAAATAAGTTCCTGGAATCACGTTAATTACAAGAATAGTTACTAACAGAGTAATTTATAAACAAAACTCATTACCTGTATTAGGATGTACAGTTTTAAAAATAGTAGAACTGAATGGTAAGAAGTTGGAGATACTGGTTTACATAAGTTACAGACCATATAACAACTGTAATTTCCATAGTACTGAACTTTAAATGAGAGGAGACAAAAAAGTTGTGACAAAGGACATACTTTGAAGTTGCAGTACCTGATTCTGTAAACTGGTCAAATAAAGGTGAATGGCATTTATTATAAAGCAGACTAATTTTCTGTCTGGGTTGTCCCCAGTTAATGGTTTCGTCAGCATTATGGATGAGAATAGGAAGTGTGTTTGTCAAGGGAACCCTAACCTCTTAGCAGAAGGGGAACAAATGCCTAACCGTGAGTCTGCATATCCCTATTTTCATGGAATCATAGAATGGTTTGGGTTGGAAGGGACCATAAAGATCGTCTGGTTCCAACCCCCCTGCCATGGGCAGAGACACCTTCCACTAGGCCAGGTTGCTCAGTCCCATCCAACCCGGCCTTGAACACTGTCAGAAAAGTGTTTTTATTGCTGTGGGACTTGTCAGTTCTAGGTTCAAAGCAGCATGCTAACTAGTGGGAATGAAATGGAAAAGGAAGGTGAAAAGATGAAAGCACGAGATTAAAACAGTAAGAAAGGGTTCAAAACATATGATGCCTGATGAGATCTTTCTAGTAGATAACATTGTCAAAGAATAAAACTGAGCTGGGGGGTAATGTGCTACCTTTCTGTCCAGTCAGTTCACTAGAAAAGACTATATTTGATTCAAAGCTCTGTAGAGACATCTGAGAGATGCCGTTTTCCATGATGTGCCAGAAATTCTGATGGAATTAAAATACTTTTGGTGAGCTAGATTATGCTGCATTCTTCTCATTAACAAGGAGACTGACAGAATTTGATGGTGTCTCAGTCTTTGACTTTTCTGGAGATTAAGGTATTTCACATCGTTTGGATTGAAAATAGTCCTGCTCTCTTCAAGGGAGGATAAGACAGTGGATAAATTACCACCATGTGCTAAGAAGCTTTTGCATAAAACCCTACTCCCTGAATGAGAATTGCTAACAGAGATTCCAGCAGGATTAGTACTACCCTTTGCTTCCCACATTTTTTGGGGCAATCGAATTTTTATGATAGTTCATGTAGTTTACAAGTGTTCAAAAAGGACTAACGTAAAACGTTTGTCAATTAAATCACATTTTGTGATATCACCTGATAGCATTTTCAGGTCAGAACAGTACAACAGCTTTGTTCTGGATTTGCAAAGAGGGTGATCAGTTTTACAAACAGCTGGAATTCTTCCTACTGAATTTGAGGTGTTTATGGAAGCGAGTTACTTGAGAACCCCTGTCATTGCTGCAGAGCCCAGTGGAACTCACATTGCCTATATAAGTACTGCTTTTGAGATGAATTGAATTTCGTGCTGTTTAATTTAGATGAGACACCCAACTTTCAGAGGGCTGGAGTTAGGTAGGAAGAGTCCAGCAATCCAGCTCTGCAAACTGGTTTCTCTGAGACACAGGAGGTGAGGACTGGACAGCACTCACCCCAAGGTCTGCTTGCTGGATAGATCCTTACTGTATGTGTCCTTTACTGAATACGTTATCCGGACTCTGCTTGGCTCATGAATAAATCCAAGTCTTCTATCTCCTTGGACTTTTCTGGCTCAGTCCTTTATTCTGCACAGAACGTGCTTCTTGGAGTAAAAGGTTAATGATCTTTGGGGCTGGGCTGACCCAGGATCAGAGCAGCAGTTTTTTCCTCAGCTGCAGTGGGAGGTGAATTCGGGGCCTGTTTGAGAACCTGGCTTTACATGCAGCTCAGGTTTAAACAGGGGAACCTTGTGTAGTGCAAGTCCTCTGTGAAATTAGGTGACTCTATGTAGAGAGAGGCAATTTTTTGATTAAAAGAAAAAAAATCTGATAAAAGCATGTGTTTGTTTTTGGAGAACAGCACGACAATGTGTATCGTTTTTATCTGTCAACAGCCATCACCTTGTCAGGGTTTGGCTGCTGTTGATTTATTACAACCTATGCGAATGTATAATTGGTAGGCTGGTCCTCAGATCTGCAGAGGAGAGGCACAAATTTGGAAGCCAGATGTCCCATGGTAATGTGCTAAAAGAGAGAGATAATCACCAAAGAGCTGAGGAGCCCTTCAACTCATTACTCTTACATACACTCTTAGCCTTAAGATTTATCAGTGTTTGTAATGAAAGCATCTAAAATGAAAACAACATATTAACTTCACTAAAGACATCATCTTCCACTCCCCACAAATAAATCTTTTATCATAATCTGCACTGCAGAAGTCCCAGCTTTTTAGTCAGAAAAAGGGGGGAATTCACTGAGGCATGCTTATTTAGCATTGCTGTCCCAATGCCCAGGATGACCTTGACAAGGAGAAAAGCCTTTGGAGTTGTAAATTTTCTGGCAAAATAGTTCAAGCAAGAAAGTATTACACTCACTCATGGTGTTCAGGGGTTGTTCTTGGAGCTATTTCATCAGGGCTTTCTGCTACTTTTGTGCCAGTACTGAACTCATGCAAACTATTCACAGAAGTATGGTCTGCCCTTAACGTTTATATGGCCAAGCCTTAGAGTCTTGGTGTCAAAGACCATTGTACCTGAAAGGCATATCCTGCCAGATGGAAGACAAAGTAGTAGTTCTGCTGGAGCTTTTTTCCAGCTGGGATGAAGGAACATTAACACTTAAAATAGTGATTTGTACTTCTAATTCACTATTAATCACAGTGGATTTTATAACATTTGAGTTTCGAGAGGAGGCCATGGCTTTTCAAAGGTGATGCTGTTAAGATGGAACTGGTTCCTGGTGTTGGAGTACTGTCTGGTAGAGGGGAGATCAGTGAAAATCTTCTGGAGGCTGCAGAGGACTTCTGTAGGGGAACTTTGGTTGGACTGGAAAGTAGGAGCAGGAAGGCAGAGCTATGAAGCCTGTGTGTAAATTATCATTTGTCTTTTCCCTCTAATTCAGTCCTGATCTGGAGAGAGGAGAAAGCTATATGTCATTAAACGAGTCTTAGTGTGTTCCTCCTAGGCCACGTGATGTACATCCTCTATTTGCCTCAGACAACTACATGTACATCTTTCTAATGTGATTAGGCCGTCATACGGGGCACAGATCAATTTATTATTCTGCCTGAGAGCGTCATGTTCCTCTTTTAAAAATTGTTACTCCTGGAGTTGGCAATTACTTTAAAATAAATTTACCAAAGACAAAATTGTGCCTCTTGGGTCAGTAAATGACTTCCCTGTATTTTCTCGAAGAGACAAGGTGTTTATTAAAGACCTCCTTAGTTTACTATGTTGGGTTTTTCACTTTGAATAATTGTCCAATTAAATATAATTTGGAAGTCCATGCTAACCTACTGCTTGAATTGTACAAGTAAGAATATCTCTGAAAGATGTGCATTAATAAATCCCACTGAGCCCTATCTCTTTTAAAAAATGGCTTCTTTTGTTTAATTTTTAGAATTTTTTAACAGGGCTCTAAGCCTTACATTTGGAAATGCCGCTGTTTTCACACAAATAATTTATACAGTTCATTCTTTCAAATTCTATAGAAAACATTTTCATCATTTATTGTAAGCTAGCTTAATTTTTTTATTATTATTAATTTTTTTAAGCTAGTGTTTAGGTTTGGAACATATTTTAGAGTATAAAATTTTACAGGTTCTATTCTTTTTTTTTGTCTAGGGATTTCTATTCCTACTTTGCAAGGGGGAAATAATATGAAGTTAAGGGATTTAGAACTACAACCTCCTTATAACTAGGAAAAAAAAGTTGAAATTACTTTTAACAAACATATACTTAATGTAGACCTTTCTTTTTTTTTTTTTTAATTTTTTTTTTTTTTTTTTCATTTCCTATAAGATCAGGATTGACCACAATTCATTTTTCCAAACAGGTCAAACATTTTGTATGCTGGAGAACTAACAAGTGTAAGTCAGCAAAAGGGTAAAAGTGATTAAATGTAGCAATTAGATGAAGTTCTAGAAATCCATGATGGAACTGGTCAATAGAAGATATGTAGAATGCTAAAGAAAAGTTATCTTGCCTGATGTAACCTGTTCCATAGATATATATTCAGGCACAGCCTAGCAGTCTGAGCATGAGGCCGGCAGCATGACCTCTCACTGGCTCAAACATAAAGAGCATTGATGCTTCTTTACCTACTACTAAGTCACTCCAGCTCATTTTCTCCTATGGATATAAGACTTTTATTCCTAATGAGAATATAATGAGTATTGATTAGCTAATCATTCTAATTAATAAAGTTTTTTAGAACTGGCAAAATAAAAAAACATATGGTGGAAATTTTATCTCATTGATGTATTAAAATTGCGTAGCAAAAACTGCCATAAAATGAATCCCCAAAATATTTTATGCTGTTGTAGTTACACATTTAATTGTAGTTATCATTGTTCTTATTGTATTAAAAGTATCTTTTTGTCTTGATATAGGTAGGAACAGATGTGACATTAAATTGACATTAGGATCGAAATTAACTGCGTACTCTGTCCTTTATATTGTCTGCCTTCAGCCTCTAGCGAAACTAAGGAGCTGGAAAGCCTATTTGCCTTTTCTGGTCTAGCAATGCACAGAACACCTAATTTATATCGAGATCAGCAGTACAAGTTGCTGTTCCTGAAGAGTTAAGATCCAACAACCATCCATACACAAGCATAATCCCCAGCCAAGTATTTTCAGTCTGTGGCATCCAAAATAAAACAGAAGTTAAACAGTATTGCCCTCTCTAATATAACACCATCCATGGGCAGGAGGGTGCATAGAACTGCATATGAATAACTGTAGAGATCAAGTACGTCATTCAGTTCCAGCTGACATGGGGAACTGTTTAACTTCATTGAAGATTGACTGCAATAGAACTGGACTGTTGTTATCCAGTAGTTAGATAACATAATTATTCAGGGAAAAGTCCTTACAGAAAAAATAGCTTGATTGCATCATAGAATTGGGAGGATTTGGAATAGTAGGAGGCCAGAGGAAAGCGATGGAAAGCTTCAAATGAGGCGAGTTCCTTGACCAAAAAGTCCTGTTATATACCTCTTTCTTCCTTTCACAACCCATGACATGGATGTCTAAACTGGTTGTGGTGTTTTATAGGTGAAAAGCCTGGTCTTTACTGAGCATCATTACAAAATATCATGCCTTGTTTTGAGACGAGGGGCCAGTAGTTGGAGGCTGTTCTTATCCGAGGAGTACAGAGCCATGTGCTATTGTGATTTTGGGAATGGACAATAGGATGAAGAGTAGATTTTGAAGAATTATCTGTTTGGGGAGGATCTTAAGATGAGGAGAAATGGTAGAGAAGTAAAACAATTTCAAAATTTAAGAGTAAGGATGCTAGAGTTTTCACTTTTTTTTTTTTTTTTTTTTAAAAAAAAAAAAAGATACTGAAAGAAAAGGACTAGCTATTTCATTTCTTTTGCTGCGTGCTTACATATAAAGAATCCCAGTCATCTGTATTCTGCTTTGTATTGTTTATTGGTTGCATTAACTACACTTGCAGTGCAGCTAGCCACTAAGTATACTCTTCTGCAAGAGTGTTTCATTTTCCAAAAATAATTTTTTATGCTGATTCAGGAGAAAACAAGCCAAACATAAAGCCCCCAAAACTGTGTGGAAGGATTGGCTTAAACCACACCCTGATTCCTTTTGGAAACATGGGAGAACTGTACTTTTGGAACTAAATGCTTTCCTGGCTCCTTAGTTGTCTGCCTGACAGACACGAGCAGCAATGGCACCCCTTAAAAGCATCCATATCAAGCAGCACCTGCGACGTTTTCATACATCCCTGCTGTGCTCCACATCCCAAAGGCCTGGTTGTCTGCTGGGGAAAAATTGGAAGCCAGAAGTTTGTTGAAATTGTGCCATTTTTTGAAATACTGGTCTGGTAAGAAATAGGAAAATTCAGACCATATTTTTATCAATATTTTCCAGCCAGCTCTTACTTGCTCTCTCTCATGAGCAACTTTACAGAATGCATTGCTCAGTTCATGCCATGGTTACTCAGTTAATCACTAAAACCTGCCTTTCTTCTGCGTCTTCTACATAAGCATCTACTTCACAGACGTTTAGCTAAGGACGGATAGTCTGAGGTTTGCAAGACTACATAAGCAAGACATCATATCTCTGTTTATGCTGAAAAAGTCCTGCATGAGCTCTTCTTATATTTAATAAGCTTATCCAGATTCTCTGAGTAAGATTAGGTGGATTCTGACAGTACTTCTCTGAACTGAGCAGCAAGTTTCTTACTTGGAGCAGTAAGAACTTGCCAGTGTCTCATGTCAGTGAGATGCACTAGGTACTGCCTGGAGAGTGGGAGCGGATTTCTAGAATGGATTTTTGTAGGGTTGTAGACTGGGCAACAGTAATTTGCTGTTACAGACTGTAGATCATCACTGTCCATCAGTGTGTGTGGTTTTGCAGAGATGTGTGTGAACTAATAACACCTAGCAGAACTTTTATCAGTGCCAGGAAGAAAGGAATTGAAGTCTGGTTTAATACACTTCTCTCAAAGTACGTTTAGTTTCAGTGTGTGTCAGCTCTTCAGGACCACTGTTGTGCCAAACAGATAAGTCGTTTGTTACTCTAGACAAGACTGGCGCTGAGGTTGTGTGTCGTGATTATTGTTAGTTTTTAATGACTGGGCCAGTTGACAACTTGTAAAATTTTTCAGTTTCCAAATTAGCAGAGTCTGAGCCAGTCTAGGATAGCTTAATGGGTAAGTGAATAGAGACAAAAGCTCCCTCATTTTGTGTTTAGATCCATTTATACAAGGTACTGGTACAACGTTAGGCTTGATTGTAAATCAAATGGTTTTATAATTTTAAGCTCAAGCACAGACAGTGATTAATAGGCAACAGATGCAGCAGTTTGCACAGCAAAGGGCCACATGGGTGATTAAGGGATCTGAGCATCTGACATGAAGAGATGGGATTGCCTAGCCTAGAGAAGAGAAGTCTCAAGGGGATCTTATCAATACATATAAATAATAGAGAAGACAGAGAGAGGCTCTTCTCAGTGGTGCCAAATGATAGGACAAGAAACAATGTGCACAAACATAAGTACATGAAAATCCATTTTCACATGAGAAGTTTTCACTGTGAGAGTGGTCAAACACTGGCACAGGTAGCCCAGCCAGGTTGCAGAGTCTCCATCCTTAGAGTTACTCAAAACCCAGCTGGACACAGCCCTGAGGAATATGCTCCAGTTGGCTCTGCTTTAAGCAGAGCAGGAGCAGACTAGACAGTCTCTAGAGGTGGCTTCCAACCTCAACAGTTCTATGATTCTGTTTCCTATCACAGGCCACTTCTGATGTGTAATTCAGTACTAACTGAAGTTGACTGGTGTCTTTACATCAGCTTCAGTGAACGTGGTTTAGATCAAGAATGAGAGGGAAAATTATATTAGTGGAGATAAAAAGTGAGACGAGATCTACAACTGGATCTGGGAGCAGAAGAATCAGAGGTACCAACATGAGCAGAATAGCTGCTAAAGATACATGCAAAAAGGTCACCAGAAACAGGTATTGAAAGAGATGCCAAAAGGGAGCAGTGCTAACATTTCTGCTCAGTGTAGCTCTGTTGTAACAGAAGGACTGGATTCTAGATCCCAACCCATTTTGTTTTCTTGGCCTCCTGGGTCTTTTGAAAAGCAGCTTCTGTGCTGAACAGCACTTCTACTTGACAGTTGATCAAGTTTGTGACTTTTTAAAAAGTGGGTGACTTAAAGAAATTTCCTGAGCACCAAGTATGTCTGATAGTATGCTTTTTATAGGTGCTAGATTTTCAGCCCAGACTCCATTTTAAGTTCTTAAATTACAGCTAACATAAAAAAAGGAGCTGAAGTTCTTATTTCATTCAGACCTGTACTTTATTCAATAAAGCAGCTGAATATGTGTTTACCATTAATCTCATTCTTGGTTGCAGACACTTTTTAAAATTGAGGACAACAAATTTTGACCTGGTGCTTAAGTCTAATCACAGTTCTTAGGCATTTTTTGAGGACAAAGATTGTCTTAAACATCTCTCAGAGCTTCTAGGGGACCTACTGGGTATTTGACTTCATTTGTTTCCTTGTCATGAATGTGCGGCTGAGTATGTGGGTGGCTTTATGCATTTTCTTCTTTCTGAGGTAACATGATTTATGTTATCTGTTTATAGAAGAAATGTGTAAGTCAATGGTCCATCTTCTAAAACAGTGTGTTGATTTTTAAGTATGGATGATGAGAGCATGGTAAGCAGGTCTGTGTTTTATAAGAATTTCTGCTCTTGGACAGCTGTACTTAGATCTACTTATGAAGGTGTAAGCCATTGGTGTAATTTATTATTACTTTATGGAAGGTTTATGAATCATGTACCATAACAATATTAATTACTTTCTCACTAAGATGCTTCTGAGAGAGTTATGCTTCACTGGGGCATCAAAAACTGTGGGTTACTCTTCTTTAAGAACAGTTGAAAGACTTGAATAGTACATGGACATGATGGTAATTCATCTTGTTGAATGGTTTAGGAACTGAAATGAGACAGCCAAATGCAGTACTCGGGAGGCAGTCAGCACCTGTAAATTCTCCGCCTTGCTCTGATACCGACCTGGCACAAATAAGATTTCTGCTGTAAGCTCATGGACTGGAAGTAAGAGACAGAGATGTCAGTGGTTAAGAACTGCCAACATGATATGGCAGTGGAAGTGGTTGAAATGGCTCTAGGATGCATAAGATGAAGTCTTGCTGGTAGAGATTAAGAAAGTATTGAATGATCTTGTAAGTCATGGAGCAATACAGTTGTGGCTTCCCATGTTTAAGGATTAATTGGGTTTGGAAGAGATGCAGAGAGAGCTTAACCTTAAAGAGGAGACCATATGTTTGTCTTGTTAAGCTCTGCAGAACAAAAGCTTGGAGGAGTTAGTATTTGTTATACAATAAAATACCAAGGGCAAAAGCTGGGAGCTGCTAAGAGCAGTTTAAGCTGGAGGTCAGTGCTGGCACAGGAATGAATGAGTATGAATCAAGCATGAAATGGCCTGTAAATTAGGAGATATTTAGTCCTCAGAACAGACTTAGTGAGAGTGACTAGCACAAATGACCAAAGTAATTTTAAGATAGAACTGATAAATTTGAGAAAGGGATTCTATGATGCCTTTTACTGTGAAAGGGGGAAGGCGACTCCCTGGCCCAGGAGGTCACTCACAGTCCTGGGTTCCTGCATCCTGGGTTGTTGAGTACATTTCCTTCAAAATCCATTCTTTACACTTTGTTCCAAACTGGTGGTCTCTTGCTACCATCTGTCACCTGCATCAGGACTAAATTGTGTCTTACTTTGTGAGACATTGAACGTGTGATTTGAAAGTTAATGCAGTATTTGTTCAGTGTATTTGCATTTTTGTGCTTGATGCTAGTAGAAGATACAGCCTTAGATTCCTCCTCTGTGGGCTATGATTCACCTTCATTATAAATATTTCACATCAGCCTCATGTTTAATGATGCTGTTGGAAGGGGGAACATCTGGATTCTTCTACCAGGTGCTGTGGCTGGATCTTACAAGTTGTATGCATTGCTTTTACTGTCTCTATTAAAAATTAAAACGGGGAAAATATGCCTAAATTCTTCTGAACAGCCAATCTTGAAATTACTATATTAGATTATTGTATAATTCCCACTACTGCAATATTTGAATAACACTCTACAATATTCATATGTACTTAGTGGAACTGATGTACTGAAGAGATAAGGATGTGTTCAAGGTTATACAAGAAGTCTGAGGTGAAAGAAAGCCTGAATAAGTCTGTAAGTGTGTCTGACTAGTGCTCTGTCTACTGGGCTATTAGAAAGGATGCCACCTTCCTGGAAAGGATGCTATTGCAACCTCAGTCACTGCTCATTTGACCCTTCTTATGGAATCATCTATAATTTTGATTCTTGAGGAGATTTCTCGGTCATAGCACAGGTCATTCCTTTTGACATTTTTGTACATCCAGAAGTCATGGCTTCCTGCCTAGCTACGCTTCTGTTCTTCATACCCATCTCTTGTTCCTTTCTTCAAGTACTATGCAATGAACAGCATGATACCTGTCATTGAAATATTTATATGTGCTGTTTGCAGTGTTTTGTTTTCCCTCAGTATTCCTGTGGACCTTCTGATCAGTGACTGTATAGACTGTTCACAGAAGTAGAGAGCACAGAGGTGATGCAGGGCTTGGTGTTAGCTTGCCAGGTGAATTCTGACTAACAGCATCACTTGCTTGGATGGATATTTGTGGGAAGAATTATTCTGAGATATCCCCCAAGTTCTATCCACACTGATATCAGAATTACTTTGTGAAATGACCTAACTAGAGGCCAATATAAAACCAGTATGTCAAGAAACTTAGAATTTATTCTTCATCTTCCAAGATCCCATTTCATATTGTTCAAAACTTGTTTTAAATAAGTGAAAATATAGTTACTGATGTCTAAAAGTTTCATTAAAAAGAACTAAAAGTCTGCTGATGATGTTCTCATTTTCTGCAATTTAATGTAGTTAAACTACTAATGACCTAGACCTTTCCCTTCACACTGTAAGAGTGATGTTAATTTTATGTGGTAGAGACTGAACACTGGGGCAGAGTACTTTGCATGGGGTGTTGAGAACCACTGGAGAAATTCAGCTTATAACAGCTGTGATGGTATAGCTCTGGGGATAGTAATAAGACAGTGGTGGGTTTATTATGTTAGCATTAGTTTGCTGGTGCAGTCTGCTGATAGGTGTAGTTCAAATCCTTTAACGCAAACCAAAGTCTTTTAAACCCTGCTCTTTCAGCAATTCATTTAACAAGGAGGAGTGCTTTGAAATTAGTCCTTGGATATCGTGTCTTCAATTTACGTCCTCAGTGCAGTTAGCACTTAATATATCCCTTTCAGAAGCAGATTGTCACTGCAAAGTGTCTGTACACAGTCTGTCTAATTCATCCACAGAGGTCCCACTGCATTTCAATTGTGTCTTTTCTATTGCTTTTAGGAGCAAAGCTTGGGGTGCTGCACATTCTTGCCACCTTTTTCCACTTCACTGAAATCATTCACTTGATTTAAAAAACCCTACACAACTAAATTGATTCAGTAAATCCCTTTTTCATGTACAGTAAGTGGTTTGGTGTAAGGCACAAAAATCTTTCTACTTTTACACTTCCTTTCATTTCATACAATTGTCCTTAGAAAAGTAAGTCTATAAATGATAAAAAAAAAATACAAAGTGGAGCCAAGTTAGAAGGAAAAAGTTTTAACTAGCTTTTTTGTCAAGCTTCAAACAATGCTTTCTCTGATTCTGACTTTCTCTTTCTGACCAGTGTCTGTTTACAGTCACTCATCATTAACTATGTGTATTTATCAGGGTTTGCAGCCATCGCTGGCCTATTTGATACTTCTCTTTTTAAACAAAAACACCCTCAGAAATTGATACGGTAACCAAAATGATATTCATAAAAAATTTAAGAAAGGGCTCTCAGTGTTAAAAAAAAATTTTTTTTGAAGGAGCTGAAAAGAAAAAGGTCTTGGAATTACAAGCAGTTAGACTTGGGTTTTTGCGTAATGACTCCTGGTATCCCACTGTGAGAAGACTTTCCCCAGCTTCTCGTCTGCATTCTTCCTCGTTCCCTGCGGGAGAATGAGTTGGATTTGTCTGCCATATTCACAGCAATCGAGGTGATCCAGGTTGAAAGAAAATCAATAAGATGTGTCCATTTATGCCTCACAAAGGAAGAAAGGTCTAAAGAACAGACATGGGACGTGATTCAAGCACTAGAGACTTAATAAGACTTCTACTTGTGTTTGAAGGGGATGGTAATTTATATTTTACTTTGAACTTTTTTTTATGCTTCATAACTATTGGGATTCGGGCTGACATGGGAAGCAAGGAAAAGAAGGTTTGATGCTGTCTTAGAAGACCTAACCCATTTGGGAAGGCCATGCTCAAAAGTTCAAAAAATTTTGTTTTAGAAAAGATTAAAGAGACATCATATCATCATACTGATTTATCGCTATTGATAAAACTGGTTTAAAGTATTTTGGATTGGGGTACAATAAAAAAAAAAAAAAGTCTTTCTTCGAGAACAGCTGCAAGTTTCTCATTATTGGCTGTCTTTTCTGTGTGTTTGATATCATTTTGCTTAGAAATAGAGGAGCAGTCATAATAGGTACCCTGGTGCCACTTGAAGCTTTGTCAGGGCAGCTCCCCAAAAGTGGTTGTTGTTCTTGATGTCTGCCATGATAGCCACCAGGGCCCTGCTGTCCCAAGGGTGTATCCTGTCAGCCCTCAGCAAAAATGCTGTCTCTGCTTTAGCATACGTTGTTTTTTCAACCCAATCTTATGGTGTACTTTTGCAAGTGAGATGTAAGCATGCTCTTATTCAGCAGGAATTAGGACCTATGGGACTTTCAGAAACAGAACCCCAAAAGCTTAAAATAAAATAAACCAAGACAGGCTGCAGACATGGGTCTAGTTATTGCAATCTTTTTATTTTGTTGTAAAAGACAAAACCAAAAGCAACCCTTCTTAATGAAGGAGTAATGGTCTCAGAAATTATGTTTCATCAAGGCATGAAATAGAAGCTTGCTGACCAATGAGGTAGTATGATAGTGTGGTGGAAGAGGAGATATTCTTCTCTTCCAAAGATTTTGGCTATACATTCCCATCAAAATGAAGGCCAACACTAACAGACCCCAGATGAAACATCTGAAATGGAGATGGTGTACCCAAGAAAAAGGAATTAATATTCTGAAATCTGACTCTTCTTGCTAAGTAGCTCTTTAAGAAAGTTTCAATTATAACAGATATTTCCAAGTAGAAAATTGTGCTTAGTGCTTTATGCAGGATAAAGTTAAAGGTGTAAAGAGGATAGAGACAGATTTAGAGCCCACTTTAAAGGTATGCAGAGGTTTATCGTTATTAAAACTACCATTTGTTCCAAGTCAGCCCCTTTTCACTGAATCTTTGGCAGATTTTTGCCGTTTCATCCAACTTTGAGTCTTTTCAAAATAAATTGCAAAGTGAGTTTGAGAAGCATTCAGACTATTAATGGATTTTTTTTAAGGCTTAATTGGTATCAAACAAGATTTTAGTGAACACAGCCAAGTGTGCCCATTGCATCGTTAAATGAGCAAAGCTAGTATTTAACTGAGATTGACTTACACCACTGTCCTTCACTTTCAAGAACTGTACTTAAGTGGGGTGAGATCAGAATATCAAAGCAGCCTGTGCAGTCACAATTTTTTTTTTTTAAGGTTTCAACACAGTGCTGTTGTGGAATGACCACTATTAAAACAATTAATAAATAAAAAGAGGTGCTAATAGAACAATTGTGCAACAGTGAATGAACACTGACATGGGCCAGGCTGTATTGCCTGGAAAGGAAACATAAAAATAAATCCCAGCAAATTGGAAAGGGATTGGATTGACCAGCTGACTGGCCTGCCACACAGAAGTGAGATTTTGCAGTTCACATGCAGCCTTTTTGCCTTGGAGGATCTGAGATGTGTTTTAGTATCTCATTTACATAACAAAGGA
Source organism: Athene cunicularia (assembly GCF_003259725.1). Taxonomy (NCBI): domain Eukaryota; kingdom Metazoa; phylum Chordata; class Aves; order Strigiformes; family Strigidae; genus Athene; species Athene cunicularia. The sequence continues at coordinate 2,561,040 of NW_020799102.1, forward strand.
GGTACAAAATCAGCTTTGCATACAGAGGACTACACAAGCCTGCAACTGAGTTGCACAGAGCAGGAGAGGCATTGAGAGCGATGACTGCTTGCCAGGGCCCTGGTGAAAGTTGCCAGCAAGCACCATGTCTGATAGAGGTATTTCATGGCCATTTAGGGCTGGTGAGCTGATATTCTCCAATGGCCGTTGCCTCTTTGGCTTATACCAAGCAAATGTAAATAACTGTCCTGCTTCTCCAGAAAGTCTCACCAGAGAGAACCTAGTTTCCTGGCACCTTGTCCTTCACTGCCTTTCATCTCCCAGGGGATGAAGTGGATTCCTCTCACACAAAGCCACAGTGACAGTAAGAGGGAGCCTGAGGTTATTTCTATTGATGGGTGTTTCTGTTCAGCCCTTTCCCGAGCTCTTGGCAAAAGTGATGTAGAGTCGCTAGACCACCCTCGTTACTGTGCTGCTTTTCACCCTTCCTCCTGCAGCTGTCCTTGATTTCCACATAGCTCTTCTTTACAAAGAGTTTCCTGGCTTGTGGTTTAAATAAGTAACTGAAGAAACTGATACTCCAGGGTCCGCAAATTCTCCATTTCTGTAAGCTATTAACAGGTAGACAGAATCTCAACAGTCCCACCTGTGAGACGTGCAGACATTTTTATTTACGTGTGTCCCTTGGAGCAGAGGAGGACTCCTGAAGCAGTGTTAGAGGAGGTTTGCATCAGAAAGGGGAATGATACTGCCATTTCAGCATTAATTCATTGGTAGAAGCTGGGAGTCTGGAAGCCCCAGTATAGTTTTATGAACAGTCTCGAGTGCATTGTTATTTCATGGTGTTAGTACTAGTGAAAGGAGAGAAACAACAGTACTCTGAAAGGACAAAGAGTGTCCTTTCAGAAAGTGTGTCCTTTGGAAATGGAAAAGCACCTTCCCTCATCTGTGTGCAGCCACTGTCAAGAGCTGGCCAGCAGTGGTCTTGGCACTCAGAGGTACACTGCATTTTTTACCAAATGGCTCTTCTTCCCAAAAGCAATTTATCAGTGGGAATGGGGTAGGTTGGACAAAATCAGTGCTCCAGCCCCCTGGGGTGAGCTGCCAACCCTGGCTCTGGGCATACAGGCCTGTAAGGGGAGAGTGAGTTTGTGTTTGCATGCCTGCAAGATCAGGGTGTCTTCAACTGCCCCTAAAGAGATGTCGCAAATATCTCTAGAACGTCAGGTATTTTGGTGTGATTCAGGGTTTACCATGCTGAGGTCTCGGTCTACAGACAGAGCTCCCCACTGCCACCACAAATGCAAAATGGAAAAATACTCAAAAAAGCATGCGCATGATGAAAAGCAGATTCATTCACTGCCCATGCAGTCTCAGCTGGTAGCTAACTCCAGTTCCCAGAGGAAAACATTATGTCTTCATGGAGTGCTTGCCCAGGAAGGCAGTTGTATGACTGTATGTATTGATGGTGATCCTGGACTGGCATTCATTCTGGGGGAAATTCTGAAGAAAAATGAAATGGTTGGGTTTCGTTGATGTGTTTATTGATTTGGTGCTGCATTTTTGCCCCAAAGTAGCAAAAACTTTATTGAATAATGGTAAATTGGAGTTCTAAGAAACAAAACAAAACCAAACCCCACATCCCAAACCCCCAAAACTTAAAGTAAGTGAGCTCACTTCTTCTTTGCAGAAGAACCGAGAATTATTCTTCTTTATTAAAAAGAAACTCTCATTGGAATGCAAATTTTGATTTTCATTATCTGTCACGGCCTGCTTTGAAGTTTTTCAGACAAAAATAAATATCTCCATAACAGAGAGGATTATAGTAGTCTTGTTTAGAATCATCTGACTAAGAGTGACATCTAATCTCAGAATATATAAGGTTTTATTGAGGCCACAGAGACTTTGAAAGAGCTTGACTCTCTTCTGTTTTGTAAATTTTCTATAAATGGTTTAATAAGGTTTTTAGTTCAACCCCCAAAAAACAAGGACTAAAACATTTCCATCAACCATATTGTTGAAGAAATATAAAAGACACATAATTCAATTTAAATAAAGCTGTAGCTGGGTTATATCATCCTTATCTCAGTAAAAAGTATTTTCTTTTACAATCCTAAATAAATAAATAAATATCTGTGACTCGGCTTTGAAGGCTTCGCTTGGATAAATCAGGTTTTGGCAGCTCTGTAATTCATGAAACAATACCTCTAGCTCTACCGGAATGGGAGTGGGATGTTTCAAGCTTTATGATTCTGTTCAATTCTGGAGCGTTAATGGGGCTATTTGTAAAGAAAGAAATATAATGAGTTATCACAAAACACAGCAAGAACTCTAGAAAGGGGCAGCCTCTCATCCATCACCCATTCTAGCGTATTCACAAAAGAACAGGGCAAGAAATCTTGTGAGGACAGTGGGGAATTTTGCTTTTACTCTAACCTGACTTTCACAAATTGTGATAGGCCTGGAACATTATTTTCTTTACAAAATGACCCCAAACCAATCCTAAATTCAAAGTGGGAAAGTGTGTGACACAGATTTTTTTTGTGGAGTTTTTTTTCCTACCTTCCTCTACTTTATGCTTTGAGAACAAGTTATCTTAATTAAGATTTATTTATGAAAATAAAAGTATTAGATCATTTTAATCTGATATAGAGGCTAATTCAGGATGCTGACATTGCCATATTTCTGTGGCACCTTCTGGTAGGGCTATAAGTAAAGTTACCTGTCGTTTCCGTTCTCTCGTCCTCTATTTTGGAAGTTTATGACTAAACCTTGAAAAGTTCTTGCGGGTTCACGCTTTGACATATGAGTTGGGAACCTGAGAGCAATTTTATTTTGAACATTAAAAAAAAAAAAAAAAGGCAAACCCACACTGAGATGGTTTGGGTTTTTTGTTTGTTTGTTGGTTTGGGTTTTTTTGGTTTGGTTTTTAAGTTGTAGAAACACAAACAGAACAGATATTTTAACTGGTGTGAGTTCTGAGGTAGCTGCAGTCCTGTCCTCTCTCATAACACTTGGAATCGTTAATGAAGCCCAGAGAAGGTTTTGACTGAATATGGTTTTTAAGAAGGACTGAAGGTTTTGCCCCAAAGATAATGAGATAATTAATGTATTTCATAGTGTAGTTGAGAGACGGTGAAAAAGCTTGGAGTAATGAAATGAAACACGCATACCAAAACAAAGGGCACAGCAGGAAATAGTCTAAAGTACATGATAATCAATTTTCACATTATAAGCTTTTACATCTCTCCTTCCATATATCCCATTATAACAGGGCCTGTTGCTTATTAAAAAGGAAATTGAGATGTCACTAACTGTGGAAGAGCAGATCCTCAGGCAGCATAAATCAGTGTAGCTGCACTGAAGTCAGTCACGCCAGCTGTGGATTGGACTTGGGATCCATTTGGTGTGATGGATCAGTTTTAATCTGCAATCCAGGAGTCTCGCTCTTAAAACTGTGGTTTGAAGGCTGGAAGACTAAGGGAGGCTTTTTGGAGCTTCACAATCTAGGAACAAGAGTTGTACGTACTAACAGCAGAGGCTTTGGGAAGAGCAGAGAGAGCATCCCGCCCTCTCCCGATGTTCAGGAAGTGATGCTGGAGTGGGACCCCTCCAGTGGACCCTATATACGTCAGCTACACTTCCCTTTCCATAGGGCCACTTCCTTCAGTAGTGTATTTCCAATGCCTAGGAGTGTCTCGCTTGCTACCATCTGGCAGATATTGGCAAAGGAAAAAAGACCTTCTAGATCTCTCAGTTTGCCTGTGAGAGAAATTGTCTTTGTTATGTACAAGGAGATACATGAGGGAGATACTGTTTCTGTAGCTGAAGTTTTTTTCCATCTGAACGTGGTAAAAACTTGCCAATTTCATAGAGTCCACTGTACCAAGTATATGCACTAAGCTCTTTATAGAAAATGAAGCTCAAAGACTTTTACTGCAGCATCTCTTCGTATGAGGTTCTCTGAGCTGATGCCCCTTCTCCTCCCTGCCTCAATAGTTTTTCCTCAAATCAGGAAGCAGAGGGAGGTATCCAATCTCTTATAGCAAGACACATGTGTCCTGAAGAGTTTTATCATTTAAATCAGGCACATCTGAGAGTTGACCCCATGCAGTGGTATCTGGATGGTGTACTTCTGACCTGCCTTGGTCGTCTTCCCGGGATTCACATTGCTTTTGCTCTTCTTCTTCCTTAAGGCAACAGGCACAGACAAACCTGTGACTCCAGTGCTTCTAGGACAGGGCTGAGGCTTTTGCTGCCTGGGTTGAGATTAGGTGGCATGCTCATTGATCTCCTGTCTCACAGAATTTGTACAGATCTACAGTCCTGACCAATATATTTTTTCAGTGATGAGTCCCTTGTGTTTTCCAATGAGAGAATTATTTTTAAACCTGGGCTTTATGGGATTATCCCCTCTACAGTATACAGGTATATCAAGCTATACATGAGAAATTACTCACGTGCTATCTTTAGCTATCCCCTTAACACTAATGAAAATAGTCTCAGCTGTCATTAATCAAGTAATCCCTTTGCTCCATGGGGGTAAGGAAAATTCACACATGAACGTGAAAGGTTATGGCCAAGCGTTCAGCATTCTGTGTCGTTTTGAGATGTCTTATGTGCCATAAGACTAAAAGCACGATAAAAAACAACGTGAAACACTTGATTTCACAGTATCATGAAGGACTTGAGAGGGCAGTGTGCTGTGGCCTGTGGAGTTGGTGGCACTAAAACGCTCTGAATGAGGTTGTGTTTGGTACTGTTTTCTGAGGAAGGATATAACCTGTCTTCCACAACCATCGAGGCCTTCTGCTCTGGATGGGTAAGATGAGTTAAACTGATTCTTCCTTCCTTAGAGCAGCAACCTGAGATCTCCGCTCCCTTCTCGCTAATGCCAAAAGGCTACAGTTTGCAGAACTGTAAAATTATACAGCTTTTTAGCCTGACAAGTATTGAAGTCTGTGTGGCTTATTCTACCAGTCTTCATGCAGCAGCATCTGCAAAGATTCTTAATTTTCTTTCAGAAAAATGAGGATTGAGTTGCTAGTGGCCATCACCATATTATCTACATTCTGTCTTTCCCTTCACATCTAAACAATGTACACTATAGTATTTTTGCACTTTTGCTACCGATGCCACGTTCAGTATAACCACCTGTGACTGAATGCAGCTCTTAAGTGAGTCCATAGCATCTCACTGACCATTTTCCCAATCAAGGTGTAAGGCAAGAAGGATTTAATCTTGGTACAGCATTGGAAAGGACCCAGAGCAATATTGAATTCTCTCCTGTGTCAGAGGAAACGGTGACGACTCTGTTTGCCAGCAAGCAACCTTTTAGAGGTAAAGTTATATAAGTTTAAAATGCTTCTAGCTGCAGTGGCAGGAAAGCAAGGCCATATGCTGAGCCACCTGTTTGTACGGGGCTTGTAAAGCCCCATGGCCAATGAAAGGAGATTGTTCAGGTGGCTTTGAGGAGGAGGCAGGAAGGATTGCTTTATACATTATACATTTCTCAGGCAGAGGAAGCATATTAAGCCTACTGAAGAGGGACTTCCAAGTCAAAGTTATATCAGTTGCTTATATATACAGCACAAACTCCCCCCACTCCTACCTTGCCTTGGGAGAAGAAGCGTTTTCTTCTTTTGCAAGTTTTGAGACACTTTCAGAGGCACAGAGAGAAAACCCTGTGGGACGAGGAAGGATTTGGATGCATTTAGAAATATTACAATATAAACATTAAATGTAGAAGATATTCCTCTTCCTTTGTGAGGACTAATATGTAACTTCTGGCCGCAGCCAACATTTTGAGGCAATTACATAGTACAGAGAGCGATAAGAAGGTGCCCTAGCTCTTTACCCCAGTGCTAAGGAATTGAAGCTGCTTAGAGATGCTGGGTAGAAGTTGATTCTGAATTGTCTAGATTTTTTTCCTTTCAGACTTTAATTGTCAGGGTTTTGAATCTGGTCTCTGTTGTAGCCCTTACATTGTCTCTGCAGAGATCACAGCAATGTTCCCAAAGCCGGCTCGAACAGCCCTTTAGGGAATGTCCTGGTGTTTGATGCTTTTCCAATGCACAGCTACTGAAATGGCTTTTTTCAGTTCCTTGTATCATGCCTCTTTCCCCTCCCATGGTATGACAGGTGATATGGATGAGTGTTTGAAGAGGTGTTGTAGATAAGGTGTAGGTGACTCACTGCACTCTGTTATTCTGTAAAGAATAGCCCTTATAGTTAGAGGTTGGGCACTGCTGTAGTTTGTTAGGAACTAGGTGAGTCTTCTCTGACCAGGCTCAGACATAGCTCTACGTCAGGGCCTTGCTATCTCCCCAAATCTCAATTCATGATCTAGACAAGCAGCATATATAAATAAGTTGCATATATATATATATATATACACATACTTGGGGGAGCATTTCATCCTGTTCACCTGTATGTGTCCGTTCCTTGCCCCGTAACTGCTCTTCAAAGGGACAAAAAGAAATGCTTAGAAGCACCTCTCAGCCTCTGAATGCCAAACAGATGCTGCTTCTTCCCTGCTCTTACAGCATTTGTCTCCATGCAGAGTTAGTATCAATGAGAATACTGCAGGGCAGTGGAAAAGAAGAATTAAGTGTTTTTCAACCATGTCCAGGCAAGAAGAGCTAGAAGGAGGAGGAATGCATGGAGCTGGTGCCGGAGACATGGACAGTGTGCACTGTTCAAGGAGGGATCAAATTGTTCCTCCTGTGGCAGTAAGGACTGCATCTTTCTCGTGGTTTGGGGAGAAGTGGTGGCACACTCAGTCTTCGGAGGGAGGAGGTCAGCTAGAAAAAGTCTACTCTGGGTGCACTAGGGAAGAAAGTCCATCTGTTTGAGTAGCCTTAACAGGGTCCAGGGACCCACCACTCTGCCAGACAAATTCTTGGCACAGGGCTGGTGTTGCCAAGAGCTCTGCTTTCCTCTGTCTGTTGTTGCTAGGAGGATAGAGGAGAGATAAGAGCTGAGCAGGGTTCTGTGTAAATGGTCCTTCCTTAGCGTCTTTCAGTTTAGCTTTCACTGACTGAGGCCCCAAAGTGCTTAGCATGAGTAAAGTTTTCAAAAGCATGAGTAATTTAGGAGATTAAAAGGCATTTTCAAAAGTGTCGACTTTTCAAAGTGCCTAATTTCCAGCGACTTTCAATGAGGTTTGGGAATCTTAAATCATCTGGTTGCTTCAGTGAATAGCGCTGTTGATTGCGGCGTAATGCATCATCGGTTGGTATCCTGCTTATGTCAGAGGTCAGTACTGTGTGCCTCTGAGGAGGGTGCACGAATCCCCATCACTGCGCAATGGCAGGGAAATTCTTCCTGTCCCTTCCTGGAGGTGTCTTTGAGAGCTCAGAGCTCTCCTGAGTTTCTGGGATAATTACACGGGGATACTGTGGGAGGAGTTCAGTCAGGCTCCTTTTTAAATTGCCTGTGTTTTCTTCAGGTTTTAACGATAGGTGCTCTATCAAGTTTTACTCCGACCAATTTGGCACCTTTCTTTTCTTTTTTTGCTGTATATAACTTTCAGTCGTGGCTTTGTTCTCTTTTGTGGTAGGAGGCTCTATCTATCTATGTATTTTTATTAAGATATAAAGATATAATTTAATGTATGAAAACTCTCAGTGTAAAAATTCTTGATTTCCTATGTGTGTCTTTGGTACAGTCATGTGAAGCACTAACTTAAATATCTTGCTGAATTTTAGGCTCACAGAGGGAGAGATGCACAAGTTGAGGAGGAGGAGGAGGAGGGGCTCAGCATTTGCAATTGGATGCATGTCTTATGGCTTCAGAGCTCTTTAGACTCCCAAGTGGAGCAACTTCGAAGTTCAAAGCGGTGTGATTTTTGGCAGAGTATTTTTTTTTCTTAAGACGACTTCTTCAGGGCATAAAATATTCTGCCCTCAGTGCATGTACATAACTCTCATTGGCCTTAAAAGAAGTTACATGCCTACATCAAAGGAAGGATTTACCCCGTAATGATTCATCATGAGCCTGACAGGCAAACACAACAGTGGAGAGCTCACAAGCCAAAGCTCCTGAGCTAGGGGGATGGCAGAGTTCAGATCTCTGCTGATCAGCCACACTGCAGCTCTGATTTTCAGCAGTTTTTAATTTTTGTAATTGTTTAAGTATAGGAGGGATCAAACCATGTGTTTTCCGTCTGGTAGAAGAAACAGTAGGAATCAAGCAGAGGAGATAGCCCTTTAGCATCTCATGTGGGAGGTAAATCAGGGTCAGATTAAATCGTAATGCTTTTTTCCTGGAAAGTGGATCTCCTTATTCCTAGTGTTATGCTGGAGACACAGAGCCACAATATTCTAAAGCAAATTAGAAATACCTTTTTATTAAATGTGATTGCAGAAAGTCCTGGGAAGGAATGTGTTAATGACTGGTGATTGAATGCAGTGGTTTGCAAGCTCTAAGCAGCTTTAGTGTCTCCTACCACAGCCCTGATTTAAAATTCATAAATGCTAATCCTCCATAATTTACGGTTTAAAAAGCAGCCCCACTCACAGGCCCTGTGGCTACAGCTCTGTCAGAGTAATTATGCCGCCAAGCTGAAATTGGACTACTAACTGAGATATTAAACAGGGTAGGAAATCCTCTTCCCTGGCAGCCTACCCAATTATTCCAAATAAGCAAACAGATTAGTGAGTAATTTTCCAGTTAAATCTGGTGATTGGTGCCAGAATTGTATGTTAAATATTCAGAAGTAAATAGATTAAAGATGAAATGTCCCCTTTTCTGAAGCTTAATTTAGTGTGTATATTAAAACTTTTTAGGGGGGAAAAAAATCTTCATTGAAGTGCAATACGCTTGCTTTGAAAACAGAACCTTTCCCGGCTTGTTTGCACTTGGGGCAGTGCCGTTCATTAGCTGGGGCACGTTATGCTGAGGGAACCTTGTGCCACATTAGACACAGTATCAGTCCTGCTGTTCCTTTATCCCTCACCTTGGAGGAGCCCTCCTGGGTGGCAGCGCTGTCAGACTGCACGCAGCTCTGCTTGGGACCGTCGGGGACAGCTTTTCACCAGGGGCTGCCTGGCAGGGTTGGGATATAGGGTGCTGCCAGTTCAGCATCAGCAGGAGAGTAGGTGTGGGACTGCTCGCTGCCCCAGTCATTTTGGTGATCCATTTGGTAGTGTGATTTGTAAAAAAATGTTAATAGTAAATATGAGCATTTCTTATTTATTCTGGTCCTTGGGGTGGGAGAGTCTTTTTTTATTTCTAAATTCAGTTTGAATTTCCCCACTGACATGCCCAGAGTTCACATTTTTTACTTTTCCACACTCCTTATAATGCAATGTTTGACTGGGACCCAAAACAGCAGATAGGCAGGGGCAAAAGGAAGGAAAACATGGACTGAATGCCCAGCACGCACAGCTTCTGTGTACAGGGGCAAGTGGCGGGGGAGGATGCAGGGCAGCTCAGCTGCCATGGTCGAGGAGCGTGAGGTCTGTCCCTCTGCTGTCTCTGCACCGCAGGCCACGTGTGCTCACCCCGAAGAGCTGCGTCAAGGAGAGATTGAAGTACGGGGCTGTGCCTTAACCAAAGAGGTCAGGCAGCCTTCAGCAGCTGAGGGTGCTGTCCGTGGCGTGGCCTGGCTCTGCTCTAGAGATGCTGTGAGGACACCTGGGCCACTTCAGAAGGCCTGTGGCACCTCTCCCCTAAGGGCTGGGGCAGTAGTCGCTGCACAGACCTGGCGTTGGTTGTTTGCTGCAGGGACTACGATGGCAGGCTCTGGGAAGCCCAGGTGGCACACACTGCATTTTACGACGGCAAATTTATTTCTAAAAGGAAGTCTGAGGGAAATGTTTTCACATTGACGGATTAAAGCAAGGATTTGTTCCTATTTGATGGAAACATGCGTGTACATTTCCATATGGAACAGCACTGAGGAAAGGGAAGCTGCACTTGGGAAACTGGAATAGTTTTAGCACCTGGTGGAATTTGCTTTGAAGTTGTTCTCAGGATCCCAAATACTGTGAACCACATTTTATGACACTTCTAGTGTTTTCTTCAGGCACTAAAAGCTTGTTCTTCTAAGGAAGTGTACGGTCCTCTTATTTGGCAAGTGAAGTGGATGGAGCAGCACCTGCTTACCAGGAGGTTGGGGTACAGTAGCCCTTGGGCTTAGTGTTGCGTAGCGCCTCCTGAAAAGGCAGAGCTCTGGTCTCTGCTCCAGGAAAGGGTTAAGCTTAAGCGGGGTAAGGAGGTTAGTGTAGTAGGGCTGCATAATATTGCTTGATCACCCCCCTACCCAATTAAGCTTTCACCAGCCCTTGTTCCTGTTTCTGTCACTGGAGAAGGAGAGGGGTCAAAGGGCTTCATGAGCTTCAGTGTTAGTTATGGCTTGGTCTGTCAGGCAGGTGAGAGGAGCAGGTCATTCTTAGGTCTGAGTTTAATATTTTCAATGTTTTATGTCATGATACATTCTCTAGAGTGAGCAATTTAGAGTTTTTGAAAACAAACTTGGCAGCACTGGCTATCTTGGGATACGCGAGGCACATGATCTCTGTTCTTCCTGAGAAAGCCCAGGTTTTGGTGATGGGCTGGTGGTGAAGGGACCAGGTCCCCAGTTCATGAAAACGTCTGCAGCTGTTATGCCTGAAGGAAGGTTTGGATCAACTCCCTCTCACACCTGGGCATGGTGTGCCAAAGGAGGCAGAAAATTCCTAGCCATGGGTCCACAGATTTGCTTTTCCACTGGGAAGTGCAAGAGCTGCAAGTAGGTAATGCCGAACACATGACTAGAAAGGATTAGCTCAACTTCTGCACATCCCAGAGGCTTTTTCTTCTGCTGCATCCTCTCTGGAGAGGGTTTTTCACCTCAGCCCTCTGCTGGAATGTGCCTTAAAGGCATAATCGAGCTCATAAAAATTAAGTGGTGTGCAATCGTTAAAACAAAACAAAACAAAAAGACCCTAACTAAATTTTGTTCAATAAATTCTCTAGAATCAATCCAGTTATGTTTTTATTACTGTCAGAGCTCACAGCATAGTTTCCCTTTCTGTGTTTCACAAGGCTGCAGGGGCTTTTGTTAGTTTGTTGTTGGTTTTTTTTGGTTTTTTTTTTCCTCACACCACTACACATGATGACATTTTGGCTTTGTATAATGAAGTGTTAAAGCCAAAAGTACTTTTTTTTTTTTTTTTTAATAAAAACAACAAACTTTTGAAAATCTTTCCAATAAAATCTAAAGTCTTACCTGTTCAAAACTGGAATAGATTGATGCATGTGGAGGGATCCAGGATGCATTACACTGCTGACAATAGGATCCTGTGAATGCCAGGTAGTTACACAGCACTAGGAATGTAATTGTACACAATTTCTGCCTTTCTGATAAGTTCACCCAACAGTGCTAAAGATGTTTTCTTGCTTATTTTTGATGGTAATGGTAACAAAATGGGAGAACTTGTGGCATCCTCTCTGCATAGATTCTTACCACACCCTCTTGCTGCCGTAACCGTGATGGTTCAGCATCTGTTGCACATTTCAGACCTTCTCTGTCTTGTAGGAGAGTTGTGAGTCTTATTGCTTCAAAGTACTCCAAATGTCAGCACATTCCAAGTATGTCACGTCTCCTGTCTGCTGCCCTGTCCCTCTAACCCAGGGATGTTACATTTTTTCTAAATATGACAGAAATCACTTAAAGGATGTTATTCTCAGACAGGTTTGTCAGTTGGCTTCTTCTTAGCAGAAGCCATTTGAGTCTCCTTCACAGTAAAATAAAATGTTTTCAGTTGGTTCCGGATTTTTTGCATTTGGAAACTTTTCTATATGTATGCTGCTTTCAACTTGCCATAAGCCTTTGTGGTCAGCCTGGGGTTTATATACTTGTGATTAGTCTTTCTAAGGTTGTGAAAGGCCATCACTTGGGAGCTAGAAATGGACATGATGCAAGGAGCTGGACACAAAAATTGCCATAATGGAATAGGTCAAATATCCATTCACCAACTGTAGTTTCTATTCCCGCCTCTGTGAGTGGCTGTTTCTGAAGATTTTAAGCAGTCTGGATTCATCTTATTGGTTTTGCCTATCATATTCACGTACCATTTGGTGAGTGAAGAATTTGGTATTAGTCCCTGGTTTTGTTTGTTCTTGATTCTCAGCACAGTGCTTAGTTATCAGTGAATTCTCTGTAGTGAAAATGCTGATAATATTTGATTGTGTCCTTAGAGTTGCTTCTATACAATCCTTTTTAAAAAATGAAAATCTCTCTCATATGCTTCCTCAATGATATCCTGCTACAGTGAGTTCCAAAGGTTAATTATATGTTTTGCTCAAAACTACTTCTCTAATAGGGTCCTCGGGATGAAGGTTGTTGACCCTTTTAAGCCAGTGAACTAAAGCAAACAGCAAAACAAACCACTGAGGCTGTTATCCTCTGGGTGGCTATTTGTCTTTCTCAGTTCTTTTTCATCAGGGCAGCCTTACTGAAGAGACAAGTAATCAAGCTTCCTCTCAAGAAGGTGACCAGGCAGTCTTTGCTGGCATCATGGAAATAGAGATTAAGGCAGCGGTTTCCTTGTTGTTTTTCCTGAGTGTCGGGTTTTTGGCTCTGAGAAGAGGTGGTGCTGAGAGATCACCTTTCCTCACTGCTAGGGACCTCTCTGGTATCCCATGGAGGGGCCTGTGCAGCCCTGCTCAGAGTGGGCTCAGCTGCCCTGGGTGTTTCCTCTGTTGCCTTCTGAGGTTTGGGAGTAGCCAGGAGGCAGACCTCAGTTTTCTGTTGCCAGTTATGTCCACAAATGCCTTCCCGCTTTGCTGTGTTTTAAATGCTTCTAAATGCGAATGTAAGTAGAAATTATTTTGGAATCTTGGAACAGAATGCCATGAACAAGAGTTCCTTGAAGGGATAAAAAGCATATAATTTAATCTGTGTTTATAGCGTTTAATCTTAAAAACCTGCAATTTTATGTACTTTATGTATCTGTTTCCCTTGAGGAAAGCAGATAAAGGCAGCCAGTGCTTCAGCAGCTCACGCCAGTTAAAATGAACCTGAAATGGAGCATGTGGCTGTAAATAAAATAAAAGTGGCCAGGACCCACTCTTGTTAGCTAAGATGTGCCAGTGGCACTATATTTTAAGGGCGCCTTGCTGGAGCTCGGCTCAGCAAGGGTTTCCAGTCTCTCTGGTGACATTACCTGGATGTTAGGAGGGCTCAGACTTTGTGGGCAGGTGGTGCATGCAAGAATGTGATTTTTCAGCACTTGCACTGTTCTGTGGTTATAGGAGGAAGAGAGAAAGGTTTCTGGAATAGCTCTCCTGAACACATGGCCAGCCACAGCCAGGCCCTGTGTCGCTAACATGATGTAAAAGATCACTCAAGAGATTAACTGATGTTTGTCACACTGAAGAGACCAGCTTCATATTTCTCATTGAAATAGTTCTCTGAAGCATTGTTGTGAGTGAAGGCTGATGAGGACAGGTTCCAGGCTCATGCATCTCCCATTAAAGATACCCCACTGTCCACCCAGGTAAAGAACAACTGGTGGTTCTGAATTACCACATAAGATTTATAAGGAGAGATGATATCTCTTAAGTAACTGGCTCCCAGACCATTTAGGGCACTACAGACTTTAATCAGTGGCTTGAAATGTATTTATAAGCAAATAGAGCCAGGAGTGTTTTGTGCTATTAGGCCCGTTCAGCAAATCACTTAAGCATTACTTAACACATGCTAAGTCCACTGCACCCAAGGCAAACTCTGGTTATGATAAACTCCTTGTCCATAACATGTCCCCCTCTGGATAATGTAGCACCACTTTATTGCTAAGGGTGATTCTGCATCTGTCTGTCTCAACAAGAAAAAACCTGGTAGTAGAGCCATTGTGCTGTTCCTGTATTGTTTGTGTGATTGGTTTGCTAAGTGTATAAATCTTAAATGATAGAATTTTGTAATATACAGTATAACAATTGGCAAGTGGTGTACATTTATTTTCACAAGTGAGGGAGTGACCCATAACTCACATCCATCACAGTATATGAAAGCACAGCTCACTGTAGTATAGCAAGCAAGGGAATCATTCATACACAGGACGTTATTCACTTCAACCTTTCCCCTTTCCTGAACGCAGTCAGGATCTATATGTCTATTGCTGCATGTTCTGTGTGCTGGCATAGATGTATGATGGCATCAGAAAAACTGGAAGGGGAAGAAATGAGATAGGAACAGAAAGGGGTGTGGGTAAACGTTGTCTAAGCTGATAGAAATTTAAGTGGTCAGGGTTGTCAAGGAGAAGGAAAACTGCAGGGCTGGAGAGTGACTGAGATTAGAACTGACTTTTGGTGAAATGGGAGTTGAGATAATATCTTTCAGTTCAGAAAACATGGGTGATGGCACAGGGTAAGCATGGGAGAACTGGAAATTAAAACAGTAAATAAAATGGAAATCTGTTTGATGTAGGGAGCAATAAAGTATGTTTCATCCTTTTAATTCTGCTCTGATTCCTCTGACATTATTCCCAAATTTAATGCTGTACTTTTTAATGGGACCTCCATCCTGTAGCAATCTCTGTGAAAAATCTCCTTCACAAAATGGCCAGAGCAGATGAGGAGAAGCATTAGTTTTTGGAACTTGGTGCTTGGTAGCTAGCTGCTTTCATCAGGCTTGCAGGGTCCTTGTGTATTCTGCAGAAAGTCTCTATCTTTTCCTCTGCACTGTGTGGATAGTAAAATTAGCTTTAATAAGTTGTACACGGAACTACCAAGCTACCTAGAGGGATTGTGATGGGCACTTCTTTGCTAGAAACTGCACACAGCAAGATGAACCCTGTCCCAAATTTCTGAACAAGCAGGAGACGCAAAGGAGGAGGTCTGGTTATTTCCCATGTGGAATGATTTCACAGATTTGCCAAGGGACATACCAGAATCATGTGTTAGAAGGAAAAAATGAGTCTGGATCTCCCAAACCCCAATTTAGCAGCATAACTGTAAGATACACTTCCTTTGTACTTGCATCCTTTCGTAGCAAGGTTGATACTCCATGGGTTATACTTGGATAGATGGTTTGGGAGATCCCCTGGGAGATGGAGGAGGAGCCCACAAGGATAGGCAGCCCCAATAGGAAAGAAAAACTCTCTTGGTAAACAAGTTGAGAGCTGCTGGCTTGCTTTTAAGAGTGTAACCAGGTTGCGAATTCTGACGGAGTTTAGTAGTAGGTTTTACTCTCCACTCGGGCCCTGGCCTGTGGCACACATCACAGGTAATAACCCAGCACAGCTCAGGCATGAGGGATCTCATGTATACCACATGGTAGGAGGAGGTAGCGCCCAGGCATTTCTGACCTTGATGCTGAGGCAATCTCTTTTCCTCAGGACCAACTTCCTTTGCAGTGAGCATAACCCTTTTGTCATCTGCATCGTGCTCCCCTTTGTCATTGCACTGCTGGACTCACATCCTTGAACTTAGAGCATAAAAAACCCTTCTGGTTTTTTAACTGATGGTTTGTTTGTTTTTCCTCTTTGGTCGATGCTGGGATCAGTGATGTCAACTTGTTCTATTTGCTTTGACAGGAAAATGTTTTCAGAGTTCATTAGGATGGCATCAATTCTAACATTTGGCACACAAACATTTGATGACCTTCATGTGTGGGAAGAAATATGTAGGCAAAACTTCCATTAGTTTGAAAAAACGCTTCCACTCAGCACTGTTCCAATTCCTGAACCGCAGCTTCAACCAGAAGTTTTGAGCAGTCCCTGTTCATGATCTGCCAGTGGGCTCCAGATATGGATCTGCGACTGAAACTATTGGGAGGTACTGCATACTAAGGCTGGACTAAGGTTACAGTTAGATCCAGGTCTCCACTTAACCTGTAAGGAAGGAGCTGCCAGCAGCTGGGCTTCTCTTGAACACTGATAGTGCAACTACTTGGTCCCGGTCAGCTGAGCTGCTAGCCAGTCCAGTGTAAACGCAATGGCACCTGCATCCTATGCCTCCAAGTGCAGAATATTCCTAATGCTTTCCTGGTAGTTCCCCTCGGTGAGATGATTTCTTTTGTCAACTTTGTGCTCATTTTCATCAATTATAGGGCTCATTAAAAGAGCTGGACTGGCTGGCATTGCTAGCAGCTGAACCTCTGGGCTTTTCCACAGGAAAGGAACAGCGGGTATTGGCTTGTCCCTCTTCGGGGCATCTGCCCTATGATAACAGAGTCAGTGTCTCTCCAAGTGGGAAGGAAGGTGAAATGTTTATGGCTTCCCATGGCCTCTAACTGTGAGAGGCCAGGATTAGCAAGAACTTCTGCAGTGAAGAAACCCACCAAATTATTCTCACACTGACCACTGTGTGAGTTGCTGACAGACTCTAGTTGCTGCTAGCCCGTAGGATTATCAAGGACAAGGCAAAAATAAGAGGCCATCTATTTGCCACCCTTTGTCCTTTGAGCCTTCCCGCTCCCTTTGGCTTAGAGTTGTGCAAGTACTGCCAAACCAGACTGTTTTTCCTAGTGCCTGACTCCAAACCTTCCCTCTGACCTATCTTAGCTCTTATTTACTCTTTTTAGGATTCACCATGTTTTTATGTTTTTCTCTCATATCCTGTAATCAAGTGAAAGGTGTCTCTGTGGATAGAGGGGATTTGTACTCAGCCTTTGTTTGATGTTTGCTCTTTCCTAACGGTGCTGCCTGCTGTAAGAAAAGCCAAATGCTGCCCATATGTTGCCGTGCTCTTTTAAATTATGGAGGGTGAATGTTTATGGCTGCTCTCGCTGTTGCTTTCTCCATACTTTTCTAAATGATATGTTTTCACAAGCAATTACTGAGATAGGGAGTCAGGACTGGTTTTTGAGGTATGCCACTTAGTGGCCTACACATAAAAATGGGAGACAGGAGGAGGAGGAGGATGGCAGAGACTTAATACCATGCCTTGCTTAAGAGAATGTCCTTCAAGTGAGCAGAATTCTGCACCTTGTAAAAGTATGACTTTAATTTTGCCTTTCAAATATGAACTAAGCAGGGCTGTCAACACATACTGTGTTCTTCCTTGTCAAACCATTTCACTTACCCTGTCAGCTGTAAACAGCTTAAGAGGCATGTCATTCCGGCATTATTATAGCACTTTTAGATTTGTTTTTAGATTGGCTCTGTGTCTGTTCCTGCAAAAGGTGTAGATACAGAGATGACATGGGTTATTTATTGTGTTACTGCAAAATGCTACTTGCTGTTTTGCGGTAAGCACAGAGTAACTCCATTTCAAATAATGGGTACTGCAGAGTAATAATCCTGTAGTACCATGGTAATACCATTGCCATACTTTGTCAAATCAGTTGTGTCAGCAGCGCAGCGTACTTCACTGCTGGTATATATGGCCTTGCACTTCATGTGAAGTTTTCTTTCCTGGGAGATCTGGGAAGCAGAATTAGGACGTCTGGAGAAAGAACTCTGATCAACAGACTCTGTACTTTTGGTTTTTCAAAAAGTTGCTTTACATATTCAAATAAACAGTGTTTAAGCTGTCGATGACAGCTTAACTACTTCATCCCAGAACGTTTTGACAAGTGATTTTCAACGTTTTGGTTTCCCAGGATTTTGACAACCCCCAAAAAACACGAACTGATTTTATATGTCACACGTTTAATTTATTTGAGATGCATGTATTATGTTGCAAAAGCAATAAGGAGAGAGTTAAAGGACAGGGTGATACACTCCATATTTATGATCATCAGCTTCTTCACTGTGTCGTTACAAGAGAAAAAATGTTCAGCGATATGGAGTATGCAAAGCAGTCAAACTTTTGTTGCCAACCAGTCTGGATTGTGATTTATAGAAATTGTTGGTGCGATTTCTCTATGACTGCACTGAAATCCACAAAAATGAACCCATTCTCACCGCAGGGAGCCTCAGCTGCCTCCCTTGTACTCGGTTTCTGCCTGTGTGTGTTGTCCCCACGTTGCTGGCTGTGGAAGGTGGCGCAAAGGGGGTTTAACGTCACCTGCATTCTGAGCAACAATGAGGGAGAAAGGTTGATGTTTTCTCATTAGAAATGAGTCAGTTTCTGTCTGCATATATTCCATAGAATTGTCATCAGAAATAACACAAATATGTGAACTGATCTTCACTTTAATCCTAAGCTGAAATGGAGCCTGAATGTTTTAGAGAAAATTCGTTTTAGCTCTGTTTTGGGACTTTTCTCAGGTGTTCTCCAATTTTGAATTGCATCTTTTTCTCTGCCTGCATTAAAGCTGAATAAAGATGGGATGCACCCTGTACCTTCCTGGGCCCTTGAGCAAGATGTGGGGAAAAATACAGGGAGAGAATTGTTTTTGTAAAGCTCCTAGACTACGTTCGATATTGGGAAATATGAATAATTTAACTCAAAAAAAGTTCATATTTCAACATCATACTTTGAAACTGGATATTTACGAGTGTTTATTTGTTGGTACTTATGAGTGCTTGATATGCTGACATATTAGAATAATTGAAAAATCCTTGTTTATCCTTTTCAAAACTCAGGGTATCACTATCTTTTTTCTACACCAGAATGACACATTATTGTGTAACAGAGTTATTTCTATCAGTACTAAGCAGCACATACCCTTAAAATTTTTTTAAATTTTAAATAGGAGGAGCTATTTTAACTAATTATTGACGTCAAGTCAAAACAGGGCAGTATAAATTATTATTTTATAATAATGCTCTATATGCACAAAGGAAACTCCATGCATTCTAAATAGAATTTGAAACTTTAACTTTCCTGAAGCTGATTTTTTTCCCCTAAACAAGCACTGTTTGGAGTTTTATCACAAAAAATCTCTTACAGGTTTGATCTAATTGTAAATTTGTGCTTTTTAATTATCAAAATTTCCCATAAATGGACAAATCTAATTTCAGTTAACCAAAGTGCTAATGATGGAGATCATAGGTGGCTTTTCAGACATCCTAGGGCCAAGATACTGAGGCTGTTTAAGACAAACATCCAGATATTTGAAGATAAAGCTCAGATAAATAACCTTCCCCAGAGACCCTGTGGGCAGGGCAGAGGACAGGTGTGATTTGCTTACCCTAGGGTTAGTTGCTGCAACTTTGATCTGATACCTGATAAGTAGTATCTTTCTGATATTTTGAGAGTTTTAGCAGATACTACAACGGCTCTAAATTGCCTTGACAGGCTACAGTGCTGTCTGCAGGCTGGTACTTTTGGTGGAAGAAGTGTAGGGTTAGGAGGGGAGGCAGTGCAGCAGTTTCAGGGATACCGGAGCTTGATGGAGAGGGCAAAGGGAGAAGGGACCAGTCAGTGACCTCCGTTCATTCTTTAAGAAGTTGTCTTTTCTGTCAGCTATCAGAAATTAATCCTTTCGTTAGCAGAGAGAATCAGAGAATTGTTGAGGAGCACAATGAAGCTAAGTGAATACCGCAGGATGTTGGTCAGGTAAGAGGCTGTCACGGCATCTGTTAGTGTGCATATTGCCGACGGCCTGCTCTGATAAGTGCTACCTTAATCGTAGTGTGGGGCTGCCGGAGTAAACACTCCCCACCAGTCCCCACCACTGCAATGTCGCACGACCAGCAGACGAGTCAGCCCTGCTATGTCTGCCAGGAATACAGGTGTCCATGGTAGCTTGCTGGCAAGACAAGAGCAGGCACATTTTGTTTCTCCTAATGAGAGAGGAAAATGGGAGGAGACATGACAACTCTTGACAGTGAGAGGGAGATAGAGTTGCCTGTGTCGGGAAAAATACCAGCCACTTTTGCAAGAATGAGTGGTTAGAAAAAGAAAAAAAAATAAGCATTTTCAATATATTACAAACAAAATTATCTGCCAAAAGGGGAAGATAATTATCTTAATATGATTTTTGACCAAGATAAATTTATCTTATTTTATAAACTGGGTAACAATTTGAATCTTATGCAAAACCTAGAAATAAATCTAAAAAATATGATAATGTAATAAAATTGAAATTATTAGCAGTCCAAGTGCCATACTTGAGGCAGTAAAACCTTTTAAGTTCCAATGGAAAATAGGCTAGTAAAACTGGAGTAAGTTACTCTACTTTAATCACTTGATAAATAGCTACAATGTTTGGAAGAATTGATAGTGTCATTACAGCAACATCCCTTTTTATAAACAGCCTGGTGCTGATTTGATTCTAATTGCTGCCAGAGGAACAGTATCAAAGTGGTGTTGCTCTGGCAGCGTAACCTGCGGGGTGAGCGGGAGGGGGATTAGCCGCCTGAACTGAGGAAAGCACAGGTTTTTCAAAGTCATGGATCCTAATTCTGGGAGTGGTGGAGGAGGCTGAGGAAATTCAGTCGTGGAAGAAACTACAGGGAAAACTCAAGGAAGAGAAACCACAAACTAGCTGAAACAGGCTCCTCTGAGCACACAGAATAGTGGAAAAGCTGTAAGAGAAGTCAAGAGGTTGGAGCATGAACATTTTTGCTTTCTCACCAGAAAGAATTCTTCACTGAGCTGGTATGGCCCCATCACCAAACCGCAGCTCCAACCTCCCGGCTCTCAGTTTTGTTTTACCATGGATGTGATGGCATCATTTGCAGCCCCCTTTTCATGAATGGCTTTCCAATATGGATATCTTACTTTTTCGCAAGTCTAGTATCAGACAACAAAGGCTTAATTTTTAAGACATTATTAATTATAGCTTCTCTATGTACTTGTGGGCACCGTGTCCACCTTCTGGTGCCCATTAATGCACCTAAAAATGAAGACTACTTTTGCAAATTTGATCCTTAGTAATGCTGTGCTTCAGTTCTTAACCTGAAAATCCTGGATTTGACCCTTGTTGGGATTGAGAAGGTATCATCATTATACTGATGACTGTTACAACATTTGAGTGAATACATTTACATTTATCTAGGGAAAAAATCTCTAGAACACATGCTTCTAGGCAGGGTCTTCTTCCAAAAACTACTAAGAAATTGTCTTATTTTGTGAATGGTATGAAGAAAAGCAGGGTTTATAAGGAGAGAAGAGGAGCATGTTTAATAGTTCCATCATGTTAACAACAAACCCAAGAATAAACAGAAATGTGAAGGGATGAGGTACTTATCTTTTTACACAAATCATGTGATAAGCTTCTCCCATGAAGATTGTGGGCTAAGTGAAATATGTAAAATAGCTTGTTGAAGAAAAAATTGGTTCAAGTGGGACTGAATGGTTCAAGAGCTTAGTGATGGGATAATAGCTTTTCTCCATTTAAGTGGTAGACCAGTTCAAATCAATTCCAAGTCTCTAGAGACTGAAAGGTGTTGCTATCCTGTGACTCCTTCGTAGTTATTCGAAATGATTTTTTGGTCTCAATCTCATCCTTAGTTGCCAGAAAATTATCCTCAACCCAATCAGCACTGAATTACTTTGAACTATTGTCTCCTCCCCTAAAGATGCACAACCTTCAAGGCTGTGTGTATGAATGGCAGTTGTTTTATTTAGTGTTATATTGCTGGTCAAAAATACTTTGTTTTCTGTGGAATGGACAGATTTCACAAAGGAAGAGAGAATTTGGAATATGAAACAACGTAAAATTGTTCCTTAAAAAAAGGAGATGACTGTATGACTGTTCTTTTAATGCAGATTTCTTGGTAGAACAGGGCTACTTTTGGACACCTTCAGCTACCCCTCACTTGCACCCAGAGCTGCACCTCTTCTGCAGTGTGTGAGCATGCATGTCTGCCTGCCTGCAGGCTCTGCCGGGAGTTCCCTCTACATAAATGTAAACCATGAAGCAGGGCCACAATTTAGGAAACAGCTATTGGCCATAAGTAACAACTGGAAAATTCAAATTGGTGGCTTGCCCTCCAGGTTTGTTTTGAAGCATTTATTTAATGTGTGAAGCTGGACCAGGGAAGTGATGCTAGGGACATGACAACTTACAGCAACTCAGAATCTTACTTATCAATTTTATTCTGAAAGATTATAACAAGTAAAATAGCAGGCATTGATTATTCTGCCAAATGTAAAGATTAAGCAAACAGTATGAAGCAATGCTTACCAAGCTGAGGAGGGTTTGGATGTTTTAGTGGCTATAACAGTAAGTCTAGAGCTAGTGAACCACAGCAGAGTTCGTAGTGTTTGGTGTACCAAGGAAAAAAGAAACATGGGGTTATTAGTGAAAAATCCCAGCCGTTTCTGCTTGGAAAAAACCAAATAGGATAGTATGACAATGTAAAGGTGTCGGAGAATTGAAATCACATGGCTATAGTCACATTTCTCTATAGAACTGATGCAATATGGATTCAGTTGCAGTCGCCTTGCAGGAGAGATTTTATTTTTGCCTTAGCGCAGACAGCTCCAGGTTTAAGAACGCTTATTGGGGGGAAGGCTAAAAGGGTTAAGGAAATAAGGCACAATAGAAGTGACCTGTGGGAACTTTCATTATTATATGGAGCCTTGATGAGTGAAATGAGAGGAATTGCTCTCCATCATGAAAGGCTGAAATGTCGAGGGAGCAATCGCAAATTAATCTATTAAGAGTAAGTAGGAGGTTGAACAGTGTGACTCGAAAGGATAGAAATATATGGAATAAACTGCAGTGTAAAGTCACAATGATTTCTAAACACAACCTTAAAGACATCCACCTATGATTTTTACAATGAAACAGGGATTTTTATATATGTGTGTATATACGCAAGACAAACTTTAAGTGGAGAAAATGTGTGTCTTTCTATACAGCTACTCCCAGTATTTGTAATGACTGGGCCTGAATGAAACGTTCTGTTCTGATTTGTGTGACTTTAACCAGAACAATGTGCCAAGAATTTTTCTTTTAAAAAAGACACACCGATAAAATGCCTCATTGGCAGTTTTCTCTTTGGTGATTTTCCTGTTTTGCTGTGACATTTTTAACTTGAATTTAGTGTTTGTAAAAGGTGCTATTTGATAGTGTTGTGTAACTGAAATCCTCTTTTTATTGACAGATTATGTACACTGAAGGCTGGGGAAATTTCTCTATGTCAGACTGGTGAGGGACACCCCCACAGCCTGAAGGAACAAACTTCCAGGAGGAAAAATGGTAAGTCCACATCAGTTAAATGTCTCTTGCATGCTTATTTTTGAAGAGCTCACATCTGAAGGATTTGAAGAGAGGCATGAAAAGTTACCCAACTGACAGGACTGCATGGGTTATTTTTTGTGTTCCCCAGCAGTGGTTGCAGCTTTCTGTCCACTAGTGGCTGGAGTGAGATGTGACACAGATTACCAGGTACATTGTGGTGGAGCTGATCCTGTAGGATGTAGCTACCCCTCACTGTGGTACTTGGGAAGAGAGTGTCGGCTCAGTGCCCGTCCCTGACGCCAGTCTTTAGGCCTCAATGTTAATCATTTCATGAAGCTCACGTAGTTTCAGACTTTTACCTTTGCCAGCTTATTATAGTCTAGGAAGATGAGATGTGACTATGCTGAGATACAACCCCCAGTGATGGCACTTTATAATACTGTATAACTGGAGGATTGCTATTGTAGGCAGAGAAAAAGGCAATAAAGCAGCATTGATATCCTGCCTGCCCTCTTATAGGAGTTATTGAATCAAACCTACCAGAACTGCCAGACAAACAATTTGCAGCTGCAGTCTGAAGCCTGACAATGACACAGAATCAAAAAGAAATAGTTGGAGTGCATGGGCTTGTGAACTCCTCTGCGACCCACCACAGCAGGCTCCCTAGGATTGTTCTCCTCTTTCTGGTCCTTCCTCTGCACAATTCCTTCTCTTTACCTCCCTTTTCCTCTCTCTCCCATGTCTTGCCATTTTCAGCTCCTCACACCTTTCCCCCTCCCTTTTCTTTCTCTCTCTCATTGCCTCACTATTTCTTTCTGTTGCCTGCAATATACCTCTTGCCTCTTGTTTGTTTTCCTTTTGTGAGTTCTAGTGACCTCCCCTCTTTCTCATTGTTTCTGTTTCCTTAATTCTTTTCCTTATTTTTGATTAATTTAATTTCCCTTCACCATTCCGTATATTCTCTACTATTCCCCTTTTCCCTGCTGTGCCTTTTTTTTCCATTTAATTTCCCTTTCTATTTTATTGCTCATTGTTTCTCCTTTTTCTGCCAGTTCTTCTACCTTCATTTTTCTTGAGCCATTTTTCAACCAGTATCTGAGCTCTGGGTTGCTCTTACTCCTCAAATGTGAGGATTTAAACCTCTCCTGTGCACTAGGATTTCCAGAGTGCCAATCCAGCTCAACTAAGGGGAACTGATGTGGTTTGGCTCTAATGTCTATGAAGAGAGAGATACTGCAAAAGCCAGCGTAACAGTAGCACTTGCAAATACTCTGGCTCATGAGCCAGGCCTACAATCATAGCTGGATTCAAAGCTTATCAAATTAATGGGATCTGGATCAGACCTGCAAGTACCATCTTCTTATCATACTACTGTCCTTTATTTCAGTAGAACTCTCAATGCTCTCAGTTTCTTACATTACACAGTTTTGCTTTGGCTCAGCCATTCTGTTTGGGTTTTTTTAATAATTAATATTCTAAAGCACATACAATATAAGTAGGGTTCAATGAAAAGGGTCCATACTGTGAAATATGTTCAGGCTCATATATATATA
>NW_020799102.1:2585575-2678075 GCF_003259725.1 Athene cunicularia
GAACTTTCATTATTATATGGAGCCTTGATGAGTGAAATGAGAGGAATTGCTCTCCATCATGAAAGGCTGAAATGTCGAGGGAGCAATCGCAAATTAATCTATTAAGAGTAAGTAGGAGGTTGAACAGTGTGACTCGAAAGGATAGAAATATATGGAATAAACTGCAGTGTAAAGTCACAATGATTTCTAAACACAACCTTAAAGACATCCACCTATGATTTTTACAATGAAACAGGGATTTTTATATATGTGTGTATATACGCAAGACAAACTTTAAGTGGAGAAAATGTGTGTCTTTCTATACAGCTACTCCCAGTATTTGTAATGACTGGGCCTGAATGAAACGTTCTGTTCTGATTTGTGTGACTTTAACCAGAACAATGTGCCAAGAATTTTTCTTTTAAAAAAGACACACCGATAAAATGCCTCATAGGCAGTTTTCTCTTTGGTGATTTTCCTGTTTTGCTGTGACATTTTTAACTTGAATTTAGTGTTTGTAAAAGGTGCTATTTGATAGTGTTGTGTAACTGAAATCCTCTTTTTATTGACAGATTATGTACACTGAAGGCTGGGGAAATTTCTCTATGTCAGACTGGTGAGGGACACCCCCACAGCCTGAAGGAACAAACTTCCAGGAGGAAAAATGGTAAGTCCACATCAGTTAAATGTCTCTTGCATGCTTATTTTTGAAGAGCTCACATCTGAAGGATTTGAAGAGAGGCATGAAAAGTTACCCAACTGACAGGACTGCATGGGTTATTTTTTGTGTTCCCCAGCAGTGGTTGCAGCTTTCTGTCCACTAGTGGCTGGAGTGAGATGTGACACAGATTACCAGGTACATTGTGGTGGAGC
The DNA here is from genome assembly GCF_003259725.1 of Athene cunicularia. NCBI lineage: Eukaryota > Metazoa > Chordata > Aves > Strigiformes > Strigidae > Athene > Athene cunicularia. The sequence continues at coordinate 2,586,428 of NW_020799102.1, forward strand.
TGATCCTGTAGGATGTAGCTACCCCTCACTGTGGTACTTGGGAAGAGAGTGTCGGCTCAGTGCCCGTCCCTGACGCCAGTCTTTAGGCCTCAATGTTAATCATTTCATGAAGCTCACGTAGTTTCAGACTTTTACCTTTGCCAGCTTATTATAGTCTAGGAAGATGAGATGTGACTATCCCCACTGTCATAAGTGGCAGGCTCAGGTTCTGTTCCAGGATTGGGGTTTTTTTTCACTTTGATTTTTAAGTTCCTTGGTTTACTTATTTCCTCTGTTCCCTTTCCCCATCCATTTCCACTTTGATTTGTTGTTCTTCATGGCAGTATTTCCCCACTTCATTTTAAAGAGCAGTTGCTGTTACTCGGCAGTCATATGCCCTCTGAAAGCCCCACCACAAGGTAACCTCTTGCAAGCAGGCTGCTACCAAGGACATCTCCCATTGCTTTCCTCTAGGCACACCAGGGCCATCCCATCCCTGGAGGGCTCTGGAGCCACAGAAGCTGCCTGAGAAAGGGAGCAGAGTGCTCACCATCCTGTAGCTGACTACTAGCAAGCCCAGGAACCCAGTCAAGCCTAGGATGCCACCTCTTCTTGAGTAAAATTATGTACAGTATGAGTGTGAAGGAAACCCTCCTCTCCGTTTTGTCTGCTTCCTTCTGTCTCTCTAGCTACTGCTCCTGTGGAGTTTGGCGCTGGTGAAAATGGAAAGAAAATCAGTTCCTGTATAAGCCAACCCCTTCTGCTATGACTAGATTTTTCTCCTTTTGTCTGCCTCTTTATTTGATTTAAAATCTTAAATTCCTTGAAGGTTTTCCATTAAGATTTTGAGCATAATTTGGAATGGGGGGAGCAGTCAGAGTATTACCTAAAAAGTCCTAGTTTATTTTTAGCTAATAGAGGAGGAGGGCCGATTGGTTTAGCCCAGCAATGCGAGTACCTGACGCAGACTGCTATCAACACATCAACAGAGGAAGGTTTAAGTACAGTTTCTTTCACTTTGTCTCACTCACCCCTTTTACCCTCCTCTTCTTTGCCTTTCTTCACCCAGTAACTGACACCTGCAACAGCAGGGCAAATTCCTGGGCATGTTCTAGTACTGGTCAATGCAGGAGTAAATCTCACAGTCCCTCCTGCTGTTTTGCATTTGCCACCTGACAGCAGTAGATGTTCAGGAAGAACTGAGGGGTAAGGTTTTAAAGCTTTAGACCAGGTTTTAGCCGTGTGACATCTATTAAAGCAATTGGGAGCCAGGTGGCTAAAACCCAGTGCAATTCTTTGTAATGGTACCCCTGAGAGCACCCATCTCCTTTTAGCACTACTATTGATTAGGCAATTCTTGACTTTGAGGAACAAAATTGGTGTGTGCATCAAGGTTCTTTTCCTCAATTTGGCCTGGTTTGAAATTAATCGTTCACCTTGAGCCATTTTCGTAAGTAGCTTTAAGCTTCGATAAATTTCAGTGTGATTTGATTTTTCTATCACCTTTCTCTATGGAGGCCTGTTGTTTACTAGTCTTCTCTAGGACATCTCCAGAGCTGTTTGGTCTTTATACTCATCTCCCTCATTGATCCTGGTATGTTGTCCAGTGTGATTGTCCAAGCTCAGTAAAATGCTGGGGGCTTTCTTTAATGGCTGCACACAGTGCACGGTCAGCAGCATCGAGGCCAATGGGTACTTGCTTTTCAGCAGAAGCAATGCATTTGATGAGGTAGACCATGTTACATTTTAGAATATTGTCCAGACCCTGCACCTGACTTGACAGAAATAATGTGGTGTTCTTAGAGGGAGCACATAAACCATAAGCAAGTTCCTCCTAATTTCAGAAATTCTCATGAGTATTTGATATTTACTAGGGAGTGAAATGTCACACAAAAGTACATGAATGTACCCTTATGTTTGTGACAAGGTGAAAATAAATATGTAAAACTAAGGAAGACAGTTCACAACCCTCTTACCTTTTGCATTTCCAATGTATTTCCCATTCCTCTTTATTTCTCTAAACTGTAGCACATCATGTCATCATTTATGGAGGTGCACGACAGGTTCTATATTAGGATGTGCCCTTTGCTTTGGGAGTTTAGTACATTATAGGTGATTGTATGGGTTTTCATGTCTGTTTCTTTTGTGTGTTCTAGAGTGCTCTTGTGAACCGTTATGTAATGCTAGGTATTGCCAGCCACAAGTGACTGGCATTGAATAGTGTTTTCCTGCAGTAGAATCCAAAGTGAAAGCTGGGCTGGACTTACGTGTAAAAAGGTATCATGCCAGTCCAGTACTCCAACAACTAGGTAAATCTGTGGGAAGACTCTAGTGTATGATGCTGCATCACTTCTCTCAGTGCTGCTCCTTGCCTCCTTGTAGCCCTCTTGCTCCTCTGAGTAACCAGACCAGAGAAGGTGGTATTTAACATTTCTGTGTTGCTGGAAGACCTTTATTGGGATGTTTGGGTGTGGGGTGAGGTGCAAACAGGAGAATTTGAGATGGAAAGGAAATTCAGAAACATTGGCTTCAGAAAAATGAGTGTTTCATATTCCTGTTTCTGTTAAAAATGCAATAAAGCAGCTCCTGAGGTGGCACGGGCAACCTAGGAAGTCCATCATCTCCTTGCCAAAGAATGTTGATTTAGGAGCCCCACAAATGGTTTTATAAGACATCCCTGTCTGTCTTGAGCTGGGAGGTTGTCAAAGCCCCAAACATTCTATTTGAACAAGCTAGTGTATTCCAATGAGAAGTTGTTTTATCTGAAAATTCACAGTCAGTTCTATGGAGAATTCAGCTCATCATGAGCCGAGTGTGAAATGTGATGCCAAGATTACTAGGACAGCATTACTCTAGGACTTTGATGGAGCTCCAAGAGAAAGTAAAGTATTCACCACCTCTTCCATTCCAGTCAAGTTCAATGGAAGTTTTTCTGGAAGGATATTTTTAGAAATCTCAGCAGAATGACAAATTCCAAGCTCAGTTAAATATATATGGGGCTTTTTGTGAAATGACACAGAGCACAATTAGTGCAGAAACATGAATAATGAAAAATCTGAGCCAGATTCCCCAAACCCATGTAAAAATACATGCGACTTTGGTATTGAAGGCCTTGCCAAACTAATTAATGAAGCATATGCAAACATTCTACTTTGCAAACATTCTTTGTATTTCAATGGATTCTCAGAAATCAGTACGGGGGATTTGCTATGAAAAGGAATTTGATCTTTAAATTGTTGCTATTGCAACAAAACACATCTCTATGTTGGTTTACATTCACAGTTGATGTCATGTCACAAAGTCTTGAGATTTGTAAAGAGCTTTATATTTATATTAAAACATCTTGATTTTAATTGAAGCTTGTCAGTCATGCATCTGAAATTGGTGTTTTCCACAAATATTTTAAGCAAAAATAGCTTCTGTACATAAAACTAAACCAGATATTCCCCATGTAGGTAGCACTTGACATATGGGAGGTACTGCAGACAGAAGAATGCTGAAGGCCAGAAGGGGAGCTCATTCTTCCAGAGTTCACTGAGTGGGCTCACGATCTGTGACTCTCACTCTCTTCTGCAATGTTATTTCCATTTTACAGACCGAAACAGAGGGCCAAAGAGGTTGGGAGAACAGAGCCATACTTTGATTGTGAGAGAGGAGAATGTGCTTGTAGCTTTCTTCAACTGGCTTTTGATTCTTTTGCATTGTGCTCTCCTTTTGAGACAAATTGCTAGTTGGGGGGAGCAGCAGAGATAACTGTGAAATGAGAAATTATTACCAAATTTGGTTCTACCTGTGCTGCAATCCTGTTTATTTGCAAAGAATATACAAGGTCCCATTGCCTTTCCTGAGCGTAGGAAGAATTCTACAATGGTTAATGTATTTGCTATCAGGTCTAAAGCATCCCTGAGCCAACACTCTTGTCCTTTCTTGTCTGTTATTTTTGGGCTTGTTTTTTCTCCCCAGCTTATGCATAAGTATGTCTGAAATCCTTTGTCCTGCCTGTTTCAGCATTGCAATACAAGTTTGGAAGGTAACCATTTGGTTCAACTGCTGCTTAAAACATCTCTCTGTTTTGTATAATCGCTCCTGTTACTTCGTGTAGCTGATTTCTTAAAGGACCTTATTTTTCCCTATATCCTAAATGTAAATGTGTCCACAGATCTAAGCATGACTTCATTAACTCCTTCACAGGAAAATGTTTAAATATGTTGAAGTATTCATTATAATATAAAAAAGAGAAATACTTGTGTCCAGATATTCTTAGCTAAGATAAAACATTGCTGCTTCCCTTGACCTCAGTGGAGGTTGTCTACTAGCAGTTTTACTTTAGTTAGTGATGTTGACTCTCGATCATTGTTTTTCTTCCCTTTGTTCTCTGTTGAGTTGGTTTTGATCCACACATTCAAACGCAGGCTCAGGAGGATTTTTTTAAATTTTCTGTATGAAAAATTTAACAAGGGGGCATCACCTGCTTAAAGAACTGAAGTAATTTTCTGTGACCCAAGGACTGCTCTCCTCAGTACTACAGTTATTCACCATAAGCACCAAAGTTCATCAGTGATCTCTTCAGTATGCTACATTTCATAGTACCAAACAAACAAGTGAGTCACAATCGCTCTACTCAGATTTGTTTTCTATCCTCTAATCTGGGATGCATTTCCCAGTAAAACAAGCAAGGGATGTTTCTTGATGGTTCTGTCAGCCATTCTCCCCAGAAACCGCAAAAGATAGATCCCAGATCGATCCATAAAACTGACGTTTTCCCAGAAATGCTGGGGGCGAACGCTTGGGACTTGTCTCTCATTTTTACCATGGAGATAAGGAGCAAATGTACCAAGCTGAATTAAACACTCATAGCCTGGTATTGCCGGGAGATAGTAAAGGTGGTTTTGTGTTGTCTTCCACAGTACTGGTGTCTCAAATCCTGGGGAAAGAGGAGTGATGAAGCAAGGTGACAGGGCCATTGTATCAGACTAGTCCTGAGGCTAAAATGATGGCTGGCAGTACCCGAGGAAGGAATGTATTTGAGAACTCTAATGTCTCACAGTCTTTGTGCCATGCTGTCTATACCTTTCCCCTCGGGGCGCCCAGGAGCTTCAGCTTAGTGTAGCAGGGTGCTCCATGAGGCATCCAGGAACACGTCATCCCTGAGGCAGAGTGCCTTGCTGAGGGATGTGTTTGAATGACACATGCGGTTCTCAGTGGGGAAGTTTTAGAGTTTGGTTTCCTGTGGAATAGAATACCCAAGAACAGAATAAAATCAGCATTTGGAAAACATTCTGTCCCTCTCTACACTGATTTTCCACAGCTGCTTTTCACTGCATGCCTAGAAGGTCCCATTCAATTAGGAAATGTAGAAGTGCATGTACAAGGTTTAAAGCAGTACATGGGAGGCTGTTCTATTTTCCAGGCTCTTAAAGAATGTGGTCACAGAGGATATCAACACAGATTTGTGGGATCATCTTAGAAAAGGTTGAATATGAAGTTTTGTTTGCAAATACATATGCCATCAAAACTTGATTTACCAATGCTGTTTACCATTTGATCAGATAAAGAATATTAGCTCTTAAAAATGAGACAGAAACTGAATTCCCTTTTCAGTGCAGTATATAATAATACCGTATTTCTCTGGGCTTGTATAGCTCCTTTTGTCATCCAGACACGTGCAGAAGTAGCCTTTGAGCTCCTTCCCACTGTTTCAACACGACAGTTGTTTAAAACAGCAGAGGGCCAGGTGTAAAGAGGGATACAAAGCTTTGAGATGTCCGCTGGTGATTTTTACTTCTGTGGCTTTAAATGCTTCTGCCTGCAGCTATTTCCCTGCTCCACTGCTGGAATTAACTACCAGCAGGCAGAGAGCGACCCAGGCAATGCTCTCCCAGCACCTCTGACTGCCCTGAGATGGCGAGGCAGGGGCACATGTTGCTCTGCGCAGGCTGGTACTGAGTAGCTGGGACAGCAGTGCCTGAGACCACCACAGCAACATTCCCAGGAGACTGTGATCATCAGGATTATGGCTCCGTCTTCATACAGAGCCCTGGTGCAAATCAGAATAAATCTCTCTGTTCTTATTGTGTAGCGTATTAAAATGGAATAACATCAAGCCTGATCCAAAGTTTACTCCACTGGTGTTTTTCTTTTAGCTGCACTGGGGCTCTGAAAGAAACCCAATAAATAGCCTATGAGCAAAATTGTATAGAATGATCAACATGCAACTGTCATGCTGCATTTGTCTCATGTCGTTAGTCATTATGAAAGCCTGCATAATTCTGGAGCAGAACAACAATTTCCACACAGTAAATTGCAGATTGTGTTTGCCAACCCACAAAACATCACAATATTTATTTTGAAACTTTATAATGCTATCAAGGGCAAATTCACTTTACCCGTACAAATAGCCCCGTCGAGACAACTTAGATTACGCATGTGAGCAAAAGCGAGCAGAACTTGGCTCTGGGAACAAGAAAAGCAAAGCTGGCTTCTTCCCGTGGCGGAAATAGGGAATGTGTAAGCACAGAGCTGCGGAGATACATTACAGGCAAGCATACCACCAGGGACCTGGGAGAAACATCAGGATACAATTGAGATAATGGTACTCTGGCTCCCCGATTCCTACCTTGTTCACCTTCCTCCCTCAGTCATTTGGAAAGACTGCCTTTCTGAAAGTTTCATGCAAAGCACAGTGTCCCCCAGTGCACCTCTGTACTTCCACAGAGTACAAATCTATCTATGGGGTCAGTGAGCTGTCTGAAACAACAGCCTCAGTTTTTGTAGTTAGACCCTCTACAAGACCAGTTTGTATGTCTGATTTTTTTCATTTGGGTTACCAAAGGATTTTTAACGTTAATTCTGTTCTTTAGCACTGCAAACATCACTGGGTTTAGGCTCAGTTTTAGGTGGAAAGGTGTATTTTTTTAATGTTCCATCACATACCTTGACAGATTCTGTATGTGCCAGAGGCGGTCTTCTTAACCCTGGATCAAATCCTAATCTCTCCTGCTTTCTTAAAACCTTTCACTCTAATTCTCTCTCTAGTAAACTATATTCTGTTCTTTGCCCTTGAATAATTTTAAAAAAGTATAGAATAAAGTGGTCATGGGGTGGGGCTGTCTGTTCCTTTGAGCGATACCTGGTAATCAAAATACTGCATTCCTATCTTGCTGCAGTGATCTCATTTCTATTGGGACAGCACTCCTGTGAGCACAGGCCCGTGTTGTGTTCATCCTGTTACAACCAGATAAACTCATAATGTAGACAGATAAGAGCTGTGCTCATTAATCTATTAATTGCCTATTGTCAGTTGTCAATATGTTTTGCTTGATGGAAAGCTGGAAGATTAGTTTGTATTGTGAGGACGTAGATTTTTATTCTGTATTACTATTATTTTATTTTGATGTGTGGAATACTACAAAATGACATTCAAGCTGGTAGTGTCTCACCCGAACAGAGTGGAGCCGGCTGCTTTTTTAAGTTTCTGTAACCAGAAAAATGCTATGCCCCAAATGGCTGTAAAATAAAAAACATATTTTCAATCAGAGGACCCCACAAGAGCTGTGACTGTGTTGAGTAACATGTTTTGTATGATGGGCATTCAGGACATCCTTAAAATCAACACAGCCCGAGATACCCTGATTTCCTGGGGAAGCTGAAACTCTGTGGGGACTTCATTGTTCGTTGGAAATTTGAGACTGATTTTGGCTGTGGCTGGAGCTGCTGGAGCAAGATTTTATTATAATTGTGTGACCTTTAATAAACCATGAAGAGATTTCAAGTTCTCTATTTTTCTAGCCTATAACAAATCAAATGTTTAACTATAATGTACAGTCACCAAGTTTACACCTTAAGAAGGGTGATTTTCAAGGGCTTATCTCTACAAAGAACAGTGGAGCAGAGACAGTTTCAAAAAAAGGAAAAAAGAAGGGAGAGGAACATCATAGAAGCACTTTATAGACCTATTTGAATCACAGCTTTAAGTCATTTATATCACGGCCAAAAAGCCCATCCATGTGTGCATTTAATAACGATGGCCAATTCTGAACAGAGACTGGAAATTTTCCTCTCCGTGGCAGGAAGCAAAAAACCCCCTCACTGTTTCTGAGTTGGTAACTTGACCTGTTTGCATTATTTTATTACTTGTGAGACTATCAGCCAGGTGGCGAGCATTTAAACTCTGAGGACTGATCTGGGAATTGATTTCTGTGGAACTACTATAGTTAAGAGCAGCTGATGATTAGGCAGCTCAGGCATTTTCTAGGCACACTTAGGCGGTTCTGTCTGACAAATAGCAGCTCATCCGTGGGGCAGTGATCTTCATGCCATCTGTGCACAGGTTTGAAGGATACAGGCAGATCTTCCATACTGTCCAGGACATGTAACGATGCTACATGCCTGTCTTAAGAACCTACCTTCCTTATTTCTGCCGTGACAGAGGAAAGCAGTTTGTTACCTCAAGGCAGACAAGATATGTTCCCCTCTGGCTGCAGTCACCTCAATAGTGGGTGTGGAAGTCCATTTGAAAGATCCAGAAGCCAATGTTGTTATTATCTAGGACGGTCATACAGAACAGTTTCATCAGATGCATTTTCTCATGATGTGTGTGGGGGCCAGGGTTTTATTTCAAATTTTCAAGGGAAAAAAAATGTTCTTGAAATGTGTGTGGGTCTTTTAATATCCGGAGATATTCTGTTTTCTTTAGCTGTTTTACTCTTCTGAGCTTCTTTCTTTCTGCAGAAAGTTAAGGAGGGAAATATATATAAATTAAGTCAAATTACATGAAAGAAAAAGGATGAAGAAATCTCCCTTTTCACTGAATATGTGCCAAACCCCTTTAAAGTGAGGAAATTACTTTTCTCAAATGTTGTTAATGTTTCAGCTTATTTTTCTCCCAGTTTTGGAAAGTCACAGGCATTTACTCTTTCTCATCTCCTCTAACCTCTCCAGAAGGGAAGAGGTTTTGAAACACAACATGAGCAAAAGGTAAAATAGGAAACACAGAAAAAGAGAGAAGTGAAAAAACTCTGGCTAGCATTCAGATATCTGTATTCATTGGACACCAGTCAGATATTTTTATTCAGTACCTCAAAGGTAGAAAATGATAGAAAGGTGTGATTGGAAGTTTAATGCTTTGAAAACTTGTTTAAGAATAAATGGGATTCGTTTAAATGCCTACAAAATAGAAAAATTCAAATTTGGAATTTTTCACATCTGCCTTCAACAAACTTTTCATCTTTTACATGAGCGAAGTGTGGCTGAGCTCAGGGGACCCCATACACAAAGTACATGTCATATCCTCTCCTTGAGTATTTATTTGCTGATGAGGACTGAATTGCAGAGAGATTAAATGCCTCGCTTCTTGTCCTGCAGGAAATACATGGCAGTGTCTTGAAATGGACCCAGCTCCCCCAAGTTCCAGCTGAATGCCTTAACCAAAATCTCACTCTTCCTTATCACACTTTGTTTCTCTTTCTTTCTAATATCTTCTCTAAACATTTCTTTTGTTTGGTTTGTTGAGGTCAGTGGTCTCAGCTTGTTGCAAGCACCACAGAATTTCACCTTTTATGTTTTGTTTTGTTTTGGTTTTTTTTCCTTTGTACATTGCCTATATATTGAGTTGGTAGCTTTGCATTTCTTCTTGCTCCTGGATCCCTCCCTACTGTGCAGAAGGTGACAGCTTCAGGAACACGATGTTTTGTCATTTTTGACCTGTGGGGTAGTGCACACCCCTTTTTAGCCCATGTGCCATTGTAAGTCAGCCCCTTTTGATGCAGTCTCCATCCCCCTTTATTGACCAGCTCCCCTATTTCCACTAAATGTTTCAACCCTGCTGCCTGCTCCCTTTGTGTTTGCTTTAATTCTCAATATTTCTGCAGCAGGACTGAGTCTGCCATCAGTTTGTTTAGTGGAGCAGAAGACAAAGCCAGGCTGGTGTTGCTGCTGTTGAATAGGTCATTGGTGACAACAACCTGTGCTGCAGAAGTTAGCCCCCACTGACACTGTTTTCACTCTACTTGAATGGGAGCTCCTGGAAGTCTTTCTTTAAAGAGCCCAGGGGTGAGGAAGCTGGAAAACAGAAAGAAAAGGAATAAAATAATTATAGCAATGACACTCCAACTTTCTCAGTTGTGCGTGGACTTGGCTAATCAAAATGAGAAGTACCTTGGTTACCTGTAGATGGAGTAGGTTAAGAGGTTGTTCTTTTGTCCCACCCTGGCCTCTGTAGTGGGGGCCAGTGACTTTTTGTATGTCTAGATTTTCTCTCCATTGTTAGGTTAGGTGCTGTCCTCTTTAGAAACAAGATCTTTTTCATAAGTGCTTGCCCTTATTGAATGAGGTATAGCCATGGCCAGGAAGGGAAATGATCCTTGTCTGGGCCACCGAAGGAAGATCACAGCCAGTACTGCAGCTCTGACTTCTGACTGAGCTAAAACTGTACCTCCGTGGTGACTAACTGTGGAGCTGTGCCTACCAGGATAAGAGAGAGAGGTGCTGGGCGTGCGTATAACGAACCCCATCTTCCAGTCCTTACAGAATACATGTCCCTCATCTTGAGAAATTTTCTAATTAAAAAAACAGATTTTTTTAAAATTATACTGTGAGAGACAATATATATATATACATTTTGATCTAAGAGACAATATATTCTACATTTTTATCTAAATTAAGTCCATTTTATTTGGACACAAGAGGAACCAGCAGCCATCTTTGTTAGAGGATGCTGAGGCTAAAACTGCATTAGTTCATAGGACAAAACCATTTGAATTGTAGATATAGGAAATGATATGCACAGGTAAGGAAAACAGTGGTTGTAATGGACAAGAGTAGTGAAATAGCTCTTTATTAATCAGAAAACCAGTTTCTTAAAAGGTAATAGGCAACTAATTTTAACAGGTTCACAACAGATATCCAGACAGAAATTAAAACACAAATGTGAAAGAAGAGGTAGATGCTGAAAATTTTCAAATCTTTTTTTTTAATATACTTTTGGGCCATGTAATGAATTTTCTTGAAAATCTCCAGATAATTAAATATTTGTTCACAGATTACATAATGTAAATACATGGAGGAGATGGACTTTCTTCATAGAAATAAGAAATGCATTTTATGAGAAAAACTGGATGTAATTTTAATATAGAAGAAAAGGGAAAGAAGGGGGAGAAATACCAGTATAAGGGTGCATGGACCAACATAAATTTGTTTCTCTCTCAGAATTGCAATAAAGAACATGCAACTAAAACTGGTTAAAAGTGGTAGAAAATATCACTGAATATCTTTTTTATTAAGCAGAAAACCTAATCACACGGTATGTAGCAGTGTATGTGTACATTCGTTGTACATGCTGCTCCAAGTTTTGCAGAGGCTGTTTACTGTAGGGAGTTAATTCACATGTAATTTTTTTCTGGTTCTGCAAAAACTTTGAAGCCTCGTAATAAATTTGATGTAGATGATCTGTATGGCAAGAGGCTTATTACTTAGTGTCACAGTTTGTATTTATGCAGAGTAGCGTCTGTCTGTTTTATTCAGTATAAGGCCATTTCTGTTAGCAAATCACTTAAGGACTGTGATGATGGAGATGCCAATAATCAGAAGAGGGAAAACGCTAAGCATTGGAACATAGCACAGCTTCCAAATCCTGTAGTTTTTAGAAATTTGTAATGTTTTGATGTTTTAAGAATTTAAACATGATTATCACCAGGTTGGATTCATTTTCCTTTGGGGAAAAATGAAGCTACATCATACTGCATTGGTTTTCTTTATGGTTATTACATGACTGTCTACCAGCTGATTGTGGTGCTGCCGTAGCATGGCTTCCTTGCCTCCCTAAATGGATTTATGTAGTGTTCTTGTATAACTGGAGAATTATTGAAAGTATATATTTACTTCTTGGTCCTTTCTCCCTAGTATGGGGACTTGCCAGTGGTGATAAGCACCTGGAGTGTCTACGTGTTGCCCAGCGCTGGTGCGGCAGGCCTTGGGAATCTCAGAAAGTCAGGTTCAAGGGCACTTTCCTGGCAGCCTGCTGTACATTTAGGGAGTTCCAGCTCTCCCAGGCACCTGCAGATACCCTTTGTGTGGGAGTGCTGGAGGGTGTGTAGTGGTGCATGAAGCCCATGCATGGGCAGCTCCCAACCAGCTTTCAGGATGTTTTGTCAGGAGCTGTGGTTGTAGTTCCATGGTGCAGCTTTACTGGGACAAACACACAAGGAGAGGGCAGAGAGCTCCCAGTCCCCTGTGGAGGTGTCTGGGAAGGTCTAAGCTCTCTAGCTCTAGCTGTGCGAAAGAGCACAAAGCTGGAAGTCTGCATGCCATTTTACAAAGCAACATGGGCAGCAGGCTGGCTTTAGATGTGCCCCTGGCAGTTCTTCCCATAGTTCATCAGATGGATAGGAACTATAGAATCACTGAAGTTGGAAAAGAACCTTAAGATCATCGAGTCCAACTGCAAACGGAACACTGCCAAGTCCATGGCTAAACCATATCCCCAAGCACCACATCTACACGTCTTTTAAATACCTCCAGGGTTGGTAACTCAACCACTTCCCTGGGCAGCCACCCTTTCAGAGAAGAAATTTTTCATAATATCCAATCTAAACATCCCCTGGCACCACTTGAGGGCATTTCCTCTTGACCTATCGCTTGTTACTTGGGAAAAGAGACGGACACCCACCTCGCTACACCCTCCTTTCAGGTAGTTGTAGAGAGTGATAAGGTCTTCCCTGAGCCTCCTTTTCCACTGACTGAACAACCCCAGTTCCCTCAGCCACTCCTCACAGGACTTGTTCTCTAGACCCTTCAGCAGCTTTGCTGCCCTTCTTTTGACATGCTCTAGCACCTCAGAGTCCTTATTGTAGTGAGTGGCCCAAAACTGAGAGCATGGATATTTATTTCCAAATTGCTTTGTGGAAGTCTTCACTGCCTTTCATGATCTCCTGTTGTTACAGCTGACCTGGTGTGCTTTCCCAGCTCTTGTGGTTCATCCAACCTGTTTGTTTTTGTTGTTTTTTTTTTTTTTTGTGAGGTAGAATAATTTTTTGACAAAATATTCTAATTAAATGGTTTTAAATTCTTGAAAATGTCAGGCATATATTTACACATTCCAGCACAAAATTTTCTGATTTTTAGGTTCAGAAACAAAGTAGAAAACATTTAAAATTAAGTGGTCAAGTGGAAGTGAAATGTCCCAAGGTCATTGAAACAATATATTTGATCAAAATCATCAAACTGAGTAGTCTTCTAGTTTTTAGTTATGAACACTCTCAAGATTTTGAAAGTGCTCTTAATCCAGATTTGGGGCTGGAAAAATATAGGACCTCAACAAATTTCTGAAGGAGAGAAAAACTGTTTCTGTTTCAGTTCTCATTATTTATACCACTACAAAGTGTTTATAAAATATGACCGTTCTAATTTGTAACATTTTACACCTACTTGGCATAGCAATAAGGCAAATACAGCCTTATAAATAAAGATAAGGATGTGGAACCTGTTTTGTTGCGTTGAGACCTAAATGATTTCAAAAAGAATAAGGAAAAAGAAAACTAATGCTTTTGTGTATTTTTCAGTATTTGATAGTCTTCTGGTTTTATCAGACTGAGTAGGAGTCATATGATCATCTAGTTTCACATAAGAAATACTCTTTCTTATGTCTGAATCCTTAAAATTCTTGTTTAAAAACAAGGAGTAATTCTGGATTGCTTTCAAGAACTGGCAAATAGCCCAAAATTTTCACAACAAATCAAAATTAACACTACTGAACATTTTAAAAAAACCCCGTTTATTTACATGTGAAATATGGAAGCACATTGAAAGTCTGTCTTCTATGAGCCTGTTTTGCTACTGGTGTATCACTTACGCAGTTAAAATTACAGTTCTGCTATCAGCAGGGTTTAACATTCACTCCTTCCACTTTGAAATACTCTGTTTGAAGAATCTTACCTAATGCTGATACCTTACAAGAAAACATGGAAAAATATTTTATTGCAGATGGAGATTTTGAGTTCCAGGCACTTTATCTTAAAATTTTTGATTTTGTTTTCACAGTGTAGTGATTATTATCTTTTTCACCATCCCTGTGGTAGCTTATTGTGCTAGTAATCGCATCACCACCGGTGTGAGTTCAGAGGAGTATACACATAGCAAAGCCTGGAGTTTCAGGACCTTTGTGAGGCGCCTCTCTTCACAAATATCACAAATAAATCATTGCCTAGAACTTATGATCTCTAGACGGTGACCATTTGAAACAGTGCTTTCAAATAAGATAGCTGCTTGCCTCACCAGAAAGAGTTTCCATAATGATGGCAGGGGCAGTGGGTACTTCTTCCCTTTGCGGGCATGCCTTTCTCTTTCAGGTTCTGGTCAGGGGTGATACATAATGTTCATTTAGAGGCCTGAACTCAATTGGTTTACCAACAGGCTAAACACAGCACTAAGAGAGGACAGGCACCAAGCAATGTCTGCATATTGTTGATGTCCAGAGAGGGTTTAACAGACAAGATCAACTGGATCTTGATTTGAAGGACAATATTACCCTATCCTTGCCTTCATGGGACTTACCTATCCTGCTCTTTAATTTATATTCATGGTAGCCCCATTTCTTATATTACAGTGATGTAAGAACTCTGAGACAGCCGTTATCTACGCAGTAAAACAGCTGAAGCCATTGCATCTGTGTTTAGAAGTCAGTTGTCAACCAGAAGTGAGGAGAAACCAGTACTCTGTGTCCTGCACCACTAGACATAGACCTCCCTTAAATGTTCTGAGAATTGTAAGGGGTGGCGAAAAGCAAGAAAATCCCATAAGCAAGCTATTAGTAGCATGATGGGCAAAGCAGTCAGCTTTAGTGGTACCTGCTGACCAAAGGGAGCAAAGATGAGGTTCTACTGAAACTTAAAACAATGAAGTAAGGTGAGAATTCCTCTGCAAAACTGCATCTGCATTTAGAACTGAGGGTATGTGGTTACACAGTTCCACTGCTGTAAAATTACCCAGAGACTAAGAGCATTCAGTAAACGTACTTTACTGCACCCAAGCTGCATTTACAGGTATGCAGTAAAATCCAAGTGTTAAAACAATCCTACTGAGTTGCTTCACAGAGCTCCAGAAATGAGATAACCTGACAGAATTTCTCCACCCGTCTGCATGGCAGTGAGCTTCTTCCACTGGAGCTAATTTATAAATGTTGGCAATACTGGTTCTATATGAGCAGAATTTTGTGGCCTTTCAGAAGACTGTAGCATTCTTTGTGGCTGAAAATAAAATTTGTAGGGGTTAATTTTCTTAAATGCATGCCCAATGTCACTTTTTGTCTCATAGGAGAAAGGGATTCAAGTACAACACAGTAAGAGAATTAATCACTTCTGCTGCCCTCTTGATTTTTCACTAAGTGAAGCACAACTGTGCTGAATGTGACAGGTAGCATCTGATACTGAGAACTGGACATGTAGGGAGCTGCCAGTTATGCACGATTTTTGCTGAAGTATAATAAAAGTGGTATGACAGTTTATGGTATGTATCACAGTACCAGCACTATTTCGTTAAAGACGAGAAGTTGTTGATTTCATTTATCACAGTAGTTCAGGTGTGTCTTGGTCTTCCTCTGTCCTTGTCATCCTCTCAATTTGCTGACTCCATTTAGTTTCATCATAAAATTTGAAGAGACTTGTACTTTTGTGTCACTCTCGGGTACTTCTGAAGACTGTAGGAGCTTTCTTTCTGAATTTTCAGTTCATTGAGCTGCAGATAGATGTTCTTTCTCATCTAAAACTCATCACTTCCTTACCATTGGAGAAAAAAACACATTTAGGAAATTAGTTTGTGGCTTTCTTCAATCTGTTCCACATACAACTGCTCATCAACAGTACAGCACTAAGGAATCAGCACACAGCTACAAGTGTGTGTTCAAATTAAAAATGTATTCTGCGCCTTTATTCTTGTGTTGTGCAGTGATTATGGAAGGAAAATATTTTTATCAAGCAACCAAAAGCACATTAACACCGAGGGAAGCTGTTGCCACTTTTTACCTTATTTATAAGACAGTAAAGGAGGAGTGAAGCCACGGCAGGGTCACTGTGGGGAGTACGAGACATGGTTGGTGTGACTCCCCCTCTATTCTTTAACAGCCAGTCCTGGACCCTTGCCTGACATAAATGGTCACAGCTCTGGTCTCTGCACTCACCCTTCCTTCTTTTATAAGGGAAGTGAAGTGTATGCAATAGCCTTACAAAATACATATTGGGTAGTGTTTAAAGAAAAACTCCTTGATTTTTAATTATGATAATGTTGAGGTGCAGGAAATTGAAGAATGTAGATGCAAAATAAAAGCCTGAAATTTCCCACTCAGACCCTGTATTAATGATGGCTGTCTGTGGAACAGGCCTTAGTGCACGGGCAGAGAGGATTGATATGGAATTACCTAATGACAGCTAGAAATTAAAGGTCATCTCTGTGCTTTTGTAAACAGGTTGAAAATGCTTTAACTTTAATTTTTTTTTTTTTTTTAATTTTCTCATTGGATTTGTACCCTGGGAAGAAGAAAAAGAGGAAAAAAAATTGAACCCAAGGAAGTTATTTCACTTCATTTATTTTTAGGGTAAATTTTCCATTCTGACTCTGTGTTTCCCTTCATTCTCTGAAATTTGAAAGGCAATTTTCACTTTTTCTTTTATAAAAATATGATGTGCTATGCTTTCAAAAATGGCCAAGCTTGGCTTTTGCTGCACACAGTCCTAGAGTCTCTCAGAGAAGTGTATATTTTTTTTTTTAAGAATACTATATAAACCATGAAATGAATCTTCTCCTGCCTTTCTTCCATCCCCAGAAGTGGGGAGCTGGGAGTTACAGTATGGAGCAGCCTATTGTGGCTCCGTCACTTATGCAAAGAGGTCATGGAGGATGGAGTCTGGAATACAAAAGGTGTAGGGCACTCTGCATCTGCAAGGAGGGGATCAAAACAAATCTCCTTTATCTAATGCAGAACCTATTACTGAATCAAACACGGGGATGTGAAGTGTCCAAGTGTGTTTTTAATAATCTGTGTTACAAACAGACCGTAATCTGCACAATTAAGCTTCTCAGAGTTGGCAGGATTTTGTGCCGTTGGCAGTTTTCCCCTTGAATAAAGGTCAGAAAGAAGGGAGTGAATCAACCAATGAATACCTTTTTAAAGGTATTCTGTAATTCCATTGAATGTTAGAAATATTTTCTTCATTGCACTAGTGGCTCTAGGGAAGAGTAACTTCTGTGTCCTAATTTAAAAGCCCATCTATTTCAAGAGTATAGACAGGCTATGCAATAAATGAAGAAGAAAAGGGGGAAAGGAAACCTCCTTCTGTCACTGTGTAGGTGGGACCTGGGTTGTCAGCATGTGTCCGTTTGTAGCACGGTGTGGATCAGGCCCTGTGGAGCTCTCATCATTTGAGGTTACCTTAGAGTTGCCCTTAGTATCTATCTCTGAATGTTTTCTAGGTTACCGTGAGTGTTTCTGGACCCCCGTGAGAAAATGGTGGGGACCTTGCGTACTCCTTCCTGGGTGGACATCTTGCTATCCAGAATATGATTCCTCCAATACTCTCCAATATTCTCTTTCTTTCAGGGAGTTATGCGGTTCTACTCAAATGAGTGGTGTAGGGTTGCTCTCCCAGTAGGAAAGCCTCTTTTCTTGATTACGATGATGAGAAAGTGTTTCCATTTAAAGAGGAAAATGCTTGAATGGTTTTCTCATCCCTTGCCCCTCCTCTTGGCAAGCAAACACACTGTTGGGGCACTGGGTTTATCACAGGCCAAAGGGGGAATTCTCTTAGGAGCCTCTTGTTGAAATGTTGGCAACACATCACTGAGCATTTCTAAAGACCTCAGGAAGCCCAAAATTTCTCTGAATTTTCCCACCACCAGCCTTGAATGTAGTTGCCTCTTTGGCCTTGCAAACTTTGGGAGAACATCAAGGAAGGTGCTTGCAGCCACCATAGTGTGCTCATCAGCGCAGGGACGGCCCCTCGGGATGGGAAGGAAAGTTGATTGGAGAAAGGAACCACCCACGTACTAATCTTTTTGTTTCCTGTGGTTATTTTTTCTTCACTTTTTCTCCTTCACAAAATACACTTCAGGGAAAGGCATTATTTGCCAGAATCTTTTCTGGGAGAGTGAGCTGGAGAAGCTGTGCTGCCTTTGCTGTACACAGATTCTCAGATCCTTCAAAAGCCTCTGTCCAGCTGTCTCGCTCTCGCTGCCGCTGTGTGGTGCGGTCTGACTTCCTTCATCTTTTGTGTGTTGCCTTTACAGTGTAAAATCAGGGGGAAATAATTTTCCTGCATTTACACTTGAGCATTTTGGGGCAAATTAATTCTTCTACCACTTACTTGAAGAGAGGCTTGCAGACTCATGGAGGGGGAGGTGGGGGAGGAGAGGTGGATTTTTTTTGTGTGTCTGGAAATCAAACATGATCTGACCAAAGACTTCTTTTCTCTCTTTCCCCTCTCCCTCTCCTTTTTTTATCTTTTCTATTTTTACTTAGGTGGTAAAGTTGAGTGTTTACTGAACATAATTTCAAATGACAGTTTAACTTACTATTTTAACCAAAACTGTAATAGAAAAATATTTTCCCTTCATTGTTAAAATGCAACTCGATCTCTGCTCAGCTACCCACACTCTGTAAACAAGAATGTGTATTTGCTGTTGATGTGTGGAATATATTTTTTGTTAAATCACAGAATGGTTTAAGAATTAAACTAGGAACAAGATGAGGAAAAAACCCTCAGAGCTGTAATCAAACATCCATTCCAACAGCTGAAACATGTTATTACATCTTTCAGCTGATTTATCGTACCCAAAGAGATTTCATAATCATTCTCAGTATTAAAACAAGGGGAATAGAGGCACATTTCAATAACAATGATTGTTGTTTGGAGAATGCCAATCATGTCTAGGAGTGTTATTTACATCAGACAATATGTAGATATTGTGCCTCCAAGCCTGTTCCTGTTCGGTTTTGTTCTTTGACTTACACAAATGAATGTTAAGAAATGTTGACAACGAGGTTCAATAGCTAAATACAATAACCGGGGTCCTGCTGACTTCCTTTTGGGAGGAGAGAAATCTTTACCACATAAGTAATGCAATCTGATGTAGAGATAAATGCGGCTATAAATGTCTGAGCTATCTTTGGTATGAAAGGTGGGGAGAAATTGAATCCGTGTACTAATTTTAATTTGTATTCACACATTAGCTATAGCTAATTTGAAAACAATTAAAAGACAGGGATGAGAAAACCAGATGTGGAGCAGTGGAATGTATTACAGAGAAGCAGGCTTCACTTTGTGTTATTTTCTAACATGCAGTTTTATTTTTGCCGGTGTCTGTCACAAATCCTAAAATACCATTACAGAGTTAGCAGATGGTTCCCAAGTATTCATACCTGATAAAGCCTCCTGGGTGATCAAGCACTGAAAAATCAATATATTTTTCAACTTTCAATGGCTAGCTATTCAGTTTCATTACATGTCGCTATTCCTCCATGGCTACTGTGATATGGACACTTACTTCACCATTGCATTAAGCTCTAATCTCTGGGCTGGCTGATACAGGCAGTTAATGAATAGCTAGAGTATCACCTTGGTATGCTTCACAATTCTTCTGATCTCAGTAGGATGTTTCGAGTACTGTGATCTTGTGTTTAGTAACACCCCACTTCTTCCCCCTCTTTTTTTTTTCCACACATGCACAGACACCCCTCTCCAGCTGTCACCTTGCTGAGCTCTGAAAGGAAAATTCAGTAAATACACATTTTAGCAGAAATATTTTGCTGTGACATTTGACTCTTCTAAATAAATAATATCAGCAAGTCACATAAGTCAGATCCATGCCCCCTGGGTGACCATATGAATCACATTCTTAAATCTATCATTTTCAATAAAGCCACAACTAGAGATAGGTCTTTAAAATGTCCTGCTTTTGTCTCCAGATTATCTACATCCCCCACAAAATAGCTACTCTCTCTGACTGACTGTTAATGCTTTCTTTAAATCATGTTTCTTTCCCCCTCTCCTAACTCAAACTCGTAGTATGGAAAAGTTAACTTGCAGAAAATGGCAAAGCATGTGTAGGCTTTGTAATTATTGCAAGTACCTGATTATCATTCATTGTTGACCTTAATCAGGGGCTAGATTTCTAACATGGGGTATCTATACTCCAATTTGCATGAAAAAATAAGTGTAAGTAAAATGCTGGTGAATGTATAAAGTAAGTGCATTGTACACAGGCACGCTCAGAAACTACAATATTCTATCTATTTTAATTTTCCATTGGTCTTAAAGATTTTACTGAATTTTGCTATTACAGTTTATTTGAGGTTGTGGTGGAGTTTTATTGTTATTGTTTTCGCACGTCAGCCAAAGTCCAATGACACAGACCAGGCTTATTTTACATGCACCATGACATCGGTAAGCCTGGGGCATCCGGAAAACCTACTGAGTCTGATTAAGGCATGTCTTAAATTTCAGATGTAGGTCTTGATTCAGTCAAAAGTGCAGGAGATGAGAGTCAGTTCATTAAAAATGGAAGCAAAAATATAAACCACATGAATATTTCCTGTGTCTTAGCTGCCTGAAGAGCAAGTTTTTGCGTGTGCCATGGCTGTGTATGAAGATTGATACTAATTAATGAGCCCTTTCTATCATCAGTGTTTGTGCCTGGCAGCTCTCAGGTGGTTGGTAACATCACTGCTGCCCCTCCAGAGACCCCTTCTGCCCAGAGCAGTTAACACAGTGGCAGGAGGAGGCCGGGACTCCAAACTGTCAAGTGATACATGTGCCTGAAGAGCCATGGCCCCGTTCTGCCAACAGCCGCCCTCTGCTTTGATGGTGTCCTCTGCGATGCCTTGAAATAGGTACTTGTTGCATGGTGCTTCATGCGTTGACACCCGTCCAGTGAAAAACCGTGGGTCCAAACTCAGCAGGCTGTACTCCAGCTTAATTCCTTGCTTTCATTGTCAAAAAAAGTGGCTTTAAAAATTGTTAGGTTGGTGGGAATTCATCGCTAAGGTAATTACAAATTTTTGTCCACTGGAGTCCTTCCTTGGCTTGGACTGCAGGTATTCAGCATGTGCTGGCTGACCACAGGAACCAAATAACTTTGGAGAAAAAGACCTGTGTCATCTGCAGGCAGTTTTATTAACATCTGAAGCACACATTTGTGCCATGTAGGACCCGAGTCCACGCTAGAGCCCTTTCATTACACTGCTACGCAGCTGGATTTATGCTGGTGGAAGTCCTAGCTAAAAAAGCTTTTGTACAATGATTAATTGACCTTAACAAGTTTAAGGATGCTTATTTGCACACAGTTATGAAGTGTTGCAATATGTCACAAATGAGAGCGGCTTCTATTATAAACATAATGGCATAAACAGTGAAAGCTGGTTATATTTCCTTAAAAGTTCATTGCGGGGAAATGGGGAAGCTTGAGAAGCTAAACAAATCCAGGCAATAATGGAAATGTAGCATGAAATTACTTCTGTAAACAACAGCCATTCATTATTTGAACATTTTTCATAAGAGAGTAAGCAGACGAGTGTTGATGTTAAAGGGTGTGTGTGTGGAGGGGGGAGGAGGAAGGGGGGAGATTATGAATTTCAAAAGAAATCTTCCAGGGTTATACAGACAGACATACATCTGTTTAAAAAAAGAGGTATGTAAAGCACTGATTGATCCCTGAATATTAACAATCGATGCCATTTTCTTCATTAACTTCTGAGTGGAGCACAAAGAAAGGTATATTTGATTTAAGGGGAAAAGAAGGGAGCACTATTTAATGTTGATTTGGTGTAGTGAATAACCCCAGAGAGAAATGTAAATACCAGGCTGCAATAACATGACAGCACACTAATCATATTTACAAACGATATTAAATCTGTCCATTGTGCTTGCCTGGCTGCGGATTGGCCCAACTGTAATTGTCACTGTAACCAGCGCTGGCTTGTGGGAGAATTTAACTGCAGTGATATAAGGTGAGTGCTAGGCTTATTATTACTTTATTATTACCCGGTTTATGTTTATTAAAACAATTTGTCATGCAGAACAGGAATGGGAGAATGGGAACATTAAATCGTGCTGTACTCAACCTGAAGAAATGAGTTACAATAAAATTAATGGCAGGCAGGCCACAGCTGACACTTGTAGCCGTGTGGAGCAGCTACACACTGGTTCGTTTCATTTGCTGATCGTTTCTTGTTAGGGTCACGCCATTAAACTTACATATTGAGAACTACTGAAAATCTGAGGCAATGAAGGTAAAGTTTATGAAGCAAAAGTGGGGTTTTTTTCTGCTGCTAATGCATTCCTTTCAATTATTACAGAAATCAGGAATGCAGATTGAAAGTTTAAATCATACTGAGTTATTAAAGACGTGTGTTGGAGTGAATGTCCTTCAATTTTACAGAGGCTTAGAGAGCTGAGAAAGAGCTGAGTTTAGGCTAAAGTGAGACCATTCTCTAAAGGCTTTGAGCAAAGAGAACAGCGAGAATAGTGGTCATGAAAGGTCTCATAACAAGTTTAATAAAAGCTGCTTTATTTTCTTTCCCTGGAACTCAAGGGGTCCTTATTTGATATCTTCAAATTTATTTCAGCCCAAATCTTCATTATTTTAAAGTAGAGGCAGGAGGCAATGACCATGGGAATAGCATTGAGCCTCTTGGAATTCAGCAAAGAGGCACAGTGACATAAACCCCTCTCGTGACACAATTACGGAAGAAATTAAAAGTGTCAGGCTCTATGTACTTTAGCTGCATAGAAGAAATCTGGCCTCCTGATGAAACATCTTTGTACATGAAAAAGTAACACCCTGCCCTTGTTTCCCATTATACAACAATGTTAAGGAGTCTTCTGGGGTGATTATTAGGGATTTGGTGAAGCACAATAAATGCTGAAGATTAAATCTGAGCACTAGCAATTAGTATTGGGGAAGGAAGAGTGCTTTTTTTTTTTCCTTTTTTGAAAGTATTTATTAATGAAGCTATTTAAAGAAAACCGAGCCAACTGCTGAAGTTAGAAAATGTGAACCTTTCATTTTTAGCAGTTTTATACTTGTGTAAGTCCTACAAAGTCCACGGGGTTATTCTTGATTTATACCAGTGTGAGCAAGTAGAAGATCAGGCTGTCTCTGTGGGATTTTTTTTCCTCTTTTTCCTTTTCTAAACTAAGATAGTTTTTTTAAGTCTTGGAGAAAGCCTTCAAAGGGGGGATTTAGCCACATGTTCTCTACCTGTGTCCCCAGACTCAAGGGCTGGACCAAGAGTCCAAGAGCTCAGCATCCAACCACTACAACAGAACACCAGAATGGGAGCTGAACTCTCTGGAAGATCCAGTCTGGTGGAGTGAAGATGTTTAAAAGATCTTCTTTTAGAAAACTGTTTTTGCCTTTGGTCTTGCAGTAAGGTAAATGGCAAATGTTTCTCTTGGAGAAGTAACTCCACGTTCAGTCTCAGTGGCAAAGCCATCGCGGTTGCAAAGGCTACTCCAAACCTGAGAAAACTATGGAAAAAAAATTCCCTCTCCTTATTTAGCACTTCCTCACGAGCTGATCACCTCCTTGAAATAACAGCCACTTCTCTGAGAGCACCAGAAGGTTCCTCTGTGAATATAAAAGGAGAGACCAAAGGCCTTGACTCACAGATTATTTTTCCTGGTGAGATCTAATGCAATAAGTACAATCCACTGTGACGGCAAGCACTCATAGTGGACCCATGTCTTGGAGCCTTAGTGACTTGTGGTTCCTATCTGCCTTTTTGACACGATGCTGCAGTTGCAAATAAAAGAGAAGTGGTTTAGAGAAATAGGAAGATCACCGAGGGAATAATTCCTTATGTGACAGCAGGCTCTGTGGTTGGTAGGGTTTCTCTGAGGGATGAAGTGGAGATGTGAAGGAGGCACAAGTTTGGGGGCTTGGCTTGTATGGACAACAAGCTGCTGTCATGGTGGGTGCAGTGGAAACAGAGCAGACAGCAGATACCCATAGATTGCTGGCTTTGAGTCCTCTTCTGTGCCTTGTTTTACATTCATTGAAAAGAAAACACATTTTATTAAAACATGTTGACCTGTGTGGCTTGCTAAATAGGCTTTTAAATGTTACAGCAGAGCTCTGACCCAGCATTTTTAAAAGCAAGATTTTAACATAATCTTCCATCTTCATTTGTATTTTTGTAACACTCAGTAAACTTGGGAGAAACCAGTTAGTCCTTTATTCCCCTATGTGTAAAACTCATGAACTCTAAGTAACGCATACACTGTAAGTGTCTTACTGAATTGCAGTCCTTATTATACGTGCAAACATCCCTTTGACATGAAGGACAAGGATAGAGTATAGAACTTTGAGTCATATTTATCACTTGGATTATTAATAATAATAACATCTGGCATCTTTATAGCACTTCACATTTTCAAAATGCTGTATAAACATTAACTAAATGGTAGTTAAGTGTGCATAAATGATATTCAGAGCCATTACCCTCTACCATGCTAACGCAGTCACTGTGGGTCTGCACTGAAACGTGTGTACTGCTGCTTGTTGGAAAATCTTTACTGCTCATGTGAAGTATCAGCTTTCCTGGAAGAACCAGACTGACCATTTTTCATTTTGTTTCACATGCACCCGAAGGCTTTTGTCCATATTATGGATTAATGGTCTGCAAAATTTCAGTTTATTGGGGAAAAAGAAGTTGTTGATTTTACTTACAGGAGCATAAAAACAAATAAAAATAAAGTAGAGGGCTCAGAAACCAAAACACTACTCTTTTTTAAAATCACATTTTAGTTTGATTCTTACCATGGCCATGCATTTTATGCTCTGTTTCCTGGCTGTGGGGCCCTCTTCTGCTGCCCTGCATACATTTGGAGGCTGGATCATCAACTCCCAGGGCTGCGTGCCCAGGGACCAGTCCGACCCGTCAGAGTCACCAGAAGTGCTTGTGCAAGCATCAGTATTGCCAGACAAGGTGCTACTCAAAGTCCAGTGATTGTGCAGGGTCCTTTAATGACCCATTGTTTTCCAGTGATGTGAGACTTCTCTCAAAGAAAATATCTGTACTCACATTTATCCCTTACCCCCAATTTGTTTACTTTCCTGAAGCCACAATAGCTTCTATTGCAACAATGCTTCTTTTTTCTTGCTTTAGTGCCTTTCTGCTATTTCAGTAAAAGACAGAGTAGGGAAGATTTTCATCCCTGTCAGTAGCTATAGCAAGTTTTTACCTGAAAACAATTTACCGTCTATCCCCATCAAAGAGGAGCAGAAATCAAGGGAAATGTCAAATAGCAGTTTTCATGCTGGTTTGCATCAGTGTAATCCAGGAGCAAGCGAATAATTCCACCATCACTTAATTAAAAGTTTTAAGACCTTATGTCTTTGACCTTGTTCTTTAGCTGAACACATAAAAGCAAAATGGCTTGCTACCTTAATCTCACTTCATGCCATTGCCCTCTGATGAGAGAATCCTCTTGGTACCTCTGATTTGTCATTGAATGGAAGGGCTACGCGCACTACTTGCTCCTATCTTCCGCGGTGAGTCTACCTTGACAAAGTTTCTCTTGCTATCTTTAGTCTTCTCCCTGGAGCATCTAGCACATCAGGACAAGAGGGATCTCAGCCCCACAGCTTCATTTGGACCTGTTAACTGTAACTACTGATGTCATTTACAAGGATAAACCCTTAAAGCCAGGCCAAGGTAGAGAAAGAGAGAACACTGGAGTAATTCCCTTTGGACAGCAGAGATTGGTGTTCAAGTTATTGAAAATCTGTGTAACTCATTTTCTCTTTTGTCATACTTAAAAAATCCATGAAGTTTGGCTGAGTGCAAACAATAAGCTTTCATAGTTGCTGCCCTTCTTCATAAATGTGTAATCTTCAGGGACCATCAGAAAAGCTTTGGTACAACAAATTAAAAGTGTCTAAACTTTCCCATGTCTCCTTGGATATTTTGTAGCCCTGCAAATATCAAGCAGTAATCAATATAATGCTGCTCTAATACTTTAAGGCAAACTGGCAGCTCCCAAGCCAGAGAGCACAGCGCAGCTATCTCACACCTAGGCACAATTCCTGCCGGAGTCACAGAGGAATAGTGCCCCTCAGCTGGCACAGGGAAAACCACGCACAAGAGAACCTGAATTGCAGACTGCGGGGCCAGTTGGATACAGCTACGTGCACTAGCTCTCAAGGCTCACAAACACACTTTCTGTCCCATCGTCAACTCCTGCATTTAGGCAGCAGTGTCTGAAAGCTGTGCCTGAAGCTGTGCTGTTCTGCAGGTCGCAGTGTTTTGTGATCTCCTGTTTCCTTCACACGTGTCCGCGTGTGCACGTTTCCCTAACAAGCCAATTATGTTGTAGGCAACAGGGCGGCTTGAATATTCCCTCTCTCCTCATTGTTTTAGCATAGTAAGCTAGTTTAACAATACTCTCTTAGTATATCCTTTATTTTATCTCTCAGAGAATTGTGTTATTTTTCTTTGTGGTGAGGCACATGGTATTCTGTTACAGAACGTTTGCTCTTTCATATCTTGTCAATGGAACAGCCTTGTCAGTTAAACGGTCTCAGCAAGGAATATTCATCATGGGCCAGAAAGGGTGAGACTTACAGTTGTATTTTTTGTCTCATCACTAAGGAGTAACCATTTGCATTCTTTCCTCAACTTAGTGACTATTACATCCAAGACAAAAAATGCCTTTGCACCCACTGGCAGCTCAAGCTGGTAGGGGTGTGTGAAGGTTTAGCATTCACTACCACCACCCAGCTTCTCTCGTTATTCGAACCATCACTGCACCCTGGTGTGCTGGGAATGGATTCCTGCAGTCGCTCGTGCAAAATGGATATATGCAATAGTTCAGGTGGGCAGTGTTACTGACTGGGTGCCCAGCTATGCTGCAGAAGCACCTAAAGGTGCAGTAAGCACAGCTGGACCAGAGAGTCTGACCATGTTTTAGCTACAGAAACAGCTTGTGCAAACTGTTCCCATGTGTGACTGTGAGCTCCAGCTCCTGGTGCAGGAACTGGAGTCTTCTGACCTCTGGGGGCTCACTCAGGATGAGGTGGTAACCTCGTGCTTGCTCATTTATGGGCCAAATGACCCAATCCTTTGCTGAAATGCTGGGAAAAAAAAGGAAGTTTTGCCTGTGAAAGATTTCCTTTTACTTCTAGTCCATTTCTAACGGCTACTTATTTTTATAATGAGGAGTCCTCTTTTCTCTAGCATGGCCTGTTCCAAAGCCCATTTACATCAACATTAAAGCTTGTCACTGACCCAATGGCCTTTGGATCAGGCCCATAGTCTCCTTATCTTCTTCCATATTACTGGCACACCTTTACCTTAGGTCTTGATTGCTGTGGAGCTCTTTAGGTCAAGCTCTATCTCATTGATGTGCTCGGGCTTAAATTGATTCAGAGAGAAACTGACTGTTCTTCTAAAGAAGTGGTCATTTTTCTTAAGCGGCTTCTATTTTTAGATAAAACTCCTTGAGGCAGCAGGCAGCATTGGTGCCTGGCTGGCAGGAGTTACAGCGTGCTTTGTCACTAACCCCTCTGGGGCACACCACATGGGCAGCTGGAATGGTACCCAGGGATACCCCACCACTTCCATCAGCAGGCTGGTAACAGGAAAAACTTAAGATTTTTTCATTCCACTGATGAAGAAAGAAATAATAGGGTTCAAACCTGATTTAAGTTTTCAGCTGAGTAGATGCTAAATAATGTTGCCTGTCTTCCTGAAAAGCTTTTAAATACCTATCTTTTTTCCAGTGGAGACTATTGTTTGAATGACAAATTTAGGATGATTGTATTAAATGCTCTGTGTGTAATTACAAGATTGGTTTAACTGTTTGGGCAAACTTCTTTAGCATCTTTTAAGGAGCTGGTGTGCCCAGTTTCTGAAATCCTGAGCAGGCCCTCTGCCAGGTGTGAGCTCAACAGGAAAGCCACTGCAATTCTTTTCTTCCTTTCTGCTCTTTTCTAGCTTTTCACTTTTTTTCCTGTAGGTGTTGCTGGGTGTGGAAGCACTCAGTTGAATGTGATACTGATACACACACTGGGAAGGGAAGTGACCTGTTACCAAAAATACTTTTATAGTACCAAATATAGACCTAATTCTCCTTGCACAATCCCTGTGCTATGAAGCAGTTGTAGGGGCAGTGGCAGGCGCAGAGCCTTGACACGCATACACAGCTAGGGTTACTGGGAACACACAGGATCTGGGGAGACACCAGCCTGTGAAGCAGCAGCCTCCAGGTGGCTTTTGTGAGAGGTGGCTTGTGACCTGGGCATTCCTGTCAGCTGCCCTTGCCCCCATGGTGGGAGACAAGAGTGACTTTCGGTCCTCAAAGGCCGATACATTTAAAACTGAGAAACTGTGGAACTCACTGCTTATGGTAAAGTTACAATTTGCTTTGCTTTTCCTGAAAGCTAATGGTTTCTCTGAGGTCAAGGACGATTAAACACCTGTATTCACAATTATGTTTAAGAAATGCAACATCTTGTTCTTTGGCCAAAATCCAGTGGATGCTACTGGGGGCTAAGGAGTAACATTTGCTCTAAGCCAATTCTTCCATAACTGTCTACAGCAACATTTCATGTAAGCTTCTCTAAAACATTTGCTACTGGCTATTGGCAGAGAAAACATATCTACCTGTACTCTGAGCAATAGCTCCTTTATTTTTAATTGCTTATTAAATTAGTCTATATAAAGAAGCATCAAAGAAAAAACAGTAGAGTGAACAACAATACTGGTGACAGATTTATGTTAGTAGCTGACCTTCCTGTGAGATAGAGTCATAGCTCAAGGTGCCTGCACGATACCAATGCGATTAGGCTGCTTTGTTGGGCAGTGCCATCACTTGATTATTCTGTGAGAAATTTCAGAAATACAGTTGCTTTATGAGGCCGACTTCTATGATGATAAATTTCCAAAAGCAAAAATGTGAATTTAAATTATTCGTATTCATGTGAGCGTGGTAGAGATTTTTGGAATTGCTGCGGCAAGTTATGGATGATGCATGAAATGAAAAAATCCCTGCCCAGTGCACAAGGAATACAAAAAGAGTTCTGCAGCCAGCACTGCACTGTACTGTGCTATGGGATGTGTGCTCTCTGGGGAGAGGTGTTTGTATTTTTGAAAAGCACCCAGCCTTCAGCCTACACACAAAAGTAAACATAGGACAGACTGAGAGAAAACAGATAGAAATACCCCCTGCCACCCAGGAGCACCTACAGCGCAAGGCCAGGGCACCCCAGAGCTGTGTGAATCCTGCATGCGTGGGGCAGATTCTCCTCACCTGCAGGTTACCTGGAACAGATTTTCAGCTGATGTAAAGATCTACTGAAGCCAGTTTCAGCTGCTCATATGTATCTTTGTGGTGCAAAAAGGAATGGGGCCAACCTCTGCTGAGTCTCAGTCTTGTGTATCCTTCCCTGGCCCAAGAGTGGCATGAGACAAATAGAAAGTCTGTCTGGGGTAATGATCAATCCTCAGTTCCCCATGTGTGATAGTGTCTCATTTGCTTCTAGTCTGAAGCTGACCATGTAAAACAGTGGGCGTCCAGGAAAAAAACTATCTGAAAAAATACCTGCAGATATTTTTTCTAAACATAAGTCTAGCGTTAGGATCTGCCCAGTCTTCTAGTCTGCAGGAAAACAGAGTGTTTTTCTGGGACTGCACTCATCATTGCTGTCTTCCAGATCGGAATCCTATACTACTTCAGTCACTTATTTAAATGATTGCACTCTTAACTTAAATAGATGATATCTGCAAATACTGAATATGATCTGACTTTGATTTTCAGAAAAGTTCAGATTTAACATATTTTCTAATTGTCTAATGAAATCTTATGCATGTACATTTGTCTGAATACTAGTACGTATGATATATCCTTAAATAATTCCAATCTGTTAAACATCTTGGGAAGTTCTTTAATATCCACCTTACAGTTTATTTGATAAATTTTACACCATTTTAAGACATCTGTATTTTCTGTTTCAGACGGATCATATATGCACCTTTCCATCCCACAACTTCCTGGTTTACTGTGTTGTATAGGGACAGTTGGACTAGATGGTCACTGTAGGTTCCTTCCAACTGTAACTATTCTATTCTAATTAGTGTGTGGCCACCATGACATCAAATAACACTTAGGTTTTGCTTTTAGTGCTGGGTACTTGGTACAAATGAGGCATGCGTTTGCTCTGTGTTCCTGGACTTCAATTTCTGCTTTCAGAACATGCTAATTTATTTCTAATCTTGCAATGCAATTTGTTGAAAACCTCCCAGTGTGTAAATAGATTAAGACATCTGACCAAAATCTGTGGTTTATCATAACCTTTGCCTTCACTATACCTTTGCTTTCCATTTTTTTGTTTATTAGGATACATTTGGGGTTTTTTCTCCCCCTCATATATTATGCCTAAAATGACTCAGTAAAGGGTCACTGCCTTCTTATCACTTGTATGTATTTGCTGAACAGAGGAGTGTGAGTGCTTCCCCACTTACTGCAAATCAACCTGATAATTTCTGATGGAAGAACAAAAAGGTTAAATAGACCGCATTTGTGTTTTGATGGGCATTAATGGAGATATTACCTTAGTCTTCCAAACCCAAATTCCACATTTCTCCATACCTTGAGCTAGAGGATTACCATTGAGATTTTAATTCATATTAGAAACATGGTAGGAGTTAGAAGCCTGAGAAGGTAGAGTTGGGCAGTGAGCAGTAGTAAGCAGCTACCCACGTATTACATTTATAATTAGCTGTGCCTCGTTCTCTTACTGCTTGCTAAAGTTTTATTTTAGCAAAAACAGATTTTACTAATTTTGCAAATATCCAGGTCCATTCCCACAACTTCGCTTTGACCTGTCTTGTATATCACAGTGCTCTGTCTTAGCCCATCTGCTCAAGCTTCCAATCTCTGTGGATCAAGTGCATTTCTCTGGTTAATAGTGTCATCTGACAATTGATTTTATAGCCTGTTCTGGCATAGCATGTAGTAGTGTGGTCATATTAGCCCATATAAAAGGTTTCTGAAGCTTCAGCAACAAGGGAGCCAGAGCTTTAGGTCAAAAGCAGCATCTCATCCCTGTTGCACAGGGATCTACCAAGTCTGACAGCTTTAGACTACTTTTGTGTTTTGACTGAAGACCCATAGCTTATGCTTTTTCTGTTGCAAGTTGATGTTTTCTAGCAAGTCCCTGTTCACTCTTGTGTTTCCTTGGAGGCAGCCTGCTGAGTACGAGTGTATCATGGGCAGAGAGACTTGCTTGTGATTGTTAGGGCTGGGAATTCTGGGGAGGGTGTTAGTTCTACTCACCTGAGCTCATCTTTGGTAGCTCAGGACACTGAACACGTCTCAGGTATCTGCAGAACTGGCTTTTGCAGTGCTGTACAACACCTGCGGAGTGATCAGTTCAGCTTGGCTCCAGTGTAGAGATTTTTGCAGCTGCAGTATGTGTGGAGAGGTGGGCACCTACTCTCATGACACCCTCCACACTTCCTCTGTTGTGGCCAGGTCCTACCAGCCATGTCCAGAGTGTTCAACTGGGTTCATTGGCTTCACATTTGCTGATGGTCTGTCATGCTAGTACTGGTTGAGTGATATCAGCCAGGGCATTATCATGTGCCATAGCCAGTGTGTGTTGGCTCTGTGGCTTGTCACATGGGAGCCATCCTTCACATCCCTATAAAAGCTGTCTTTCCTCTCCTTGGCACCTTATACAGCATGTGCCAAGCACTGATTCTGGCAAAGCAGCCAGGCCAGAGCAACATCAGGTACCTCCTGCTGCAGTGCGTGTAGTGGTGCTAGTGGAGCTCTACAGTTACTTTGGTCCCTCCAATAAATGTGTCCCTGTGATCATTAGCATCTGCATCCTGGAACTGCTTCCTTAGAAAGCAGACAGTTGCCCCCTGGACCTGTTTTGCACCCCCTTTGGGCAGGAATAAATTGCCTATACCTCTGCCCACCACATGTGTCTCAACATTGTTTGTGCTGGCTGCATTCTTAGAGCACTGAGAGCTCTTGAGGATTAGTCAGGAGAGCAGTCGTCTCATAGCAATTCATTTTATAGGCGTATGAAAACTCAATCCATGAAATAGTTAATTAGAAAGTCTCCAATTACCAACTGAATTTATTTTGCAAAAAGTTACATTTATTCTTCTCAGCGAGAGGAAAAAAAATAAGCAATTCAAATCATTTTGAAGTTCCATTCCTTCATTCATTAGGAGACTTAGCTTGCAAAATCCTAATTAAAAAGAACATTTTGTGTTAATGAAAATGTTCTAATTTTTTACCTTATTAAGTTAGTTAAATTTTTTTCCAGAGCATTCGGCAAGAAGAGGTCTCTTTAACAGCTTTGTTCATGTTTATATTCTTTGATTGCAAAATTTGTGAGACAAAAGAGAGCTAAACTCATTCTGTGGTGCCCTCCAGTTAACTGTTCAGTTGAAAAATGACCTTCATAACTAAGTCCCTTGCCTTTTCATCGATATCAAGGAGTTACAACTCTAACCCACAGTTGAGGAGGTGGCTTCAGTCTGGTAAACCATCAGAAATTGCATGAGCACCCCGTGGAGTGTAGATATTTATAGATATCTAAGAGGAGTACAGATAACTGAATAATTTGGATCTGAATTCTGAAACAGCCTAGGGCTTTTCTGCTGGCTTTCAAGTCCAGCATCCTCTTGCATGACATTTAGTCATTAAAAGCTGAAGTTTATTTCAGTACCTAATAATTCTGCATCAGACATAATAATATTGCAAGCCAGAGATCACAGGAGATGCACAAAGGTTCCTACTACGGTACAACACTGAGAAAGACAGCATTTTTTGGATGTCTTCAAAATAGCTGTACTATATATGAGGTTATGTTAACTGTGAAACACATTCATTTATGCAGTCTTAAGATTCAGTGCAGACCACTCTGTTGGTGTAAATCAGGGTGGCCATAAGTCAGTCATGCTGAGCTGAGATATGCTCATAGAGAACCCAACACTTCTTTTGCACCTTTGGTTTTGTTGCCTTCATTCAGCCAGTAATCTAGCTCTAGTGAGTTGGATTTTAACATTCAAAATCTCTCCATAGGCAGAAATTACTATAAAAATCTTTTCATTCTTACAGAAATACAGATCAGGGACATAAAAATATTTTGGACTTGCTCCAAGCACCGGAAAAATATTTATTAAAGTATCAGGGAAGCATAGAACTGCATAGGTTATAAAGGACCTCCAAAGGTCATGCAATCCTACCTCCTACTCTGAGAATGTCTGGTGAGAGAAGGTTGCTCAGAACCAGTCTCCAAGGGTGGACACTCCACAGCTTCTCTGTGCAACCTGCTCCTGTGTTTTCCACCCCTACAATGAAAAAAATTTCCCTAATATCCAGTTGGATTTTCCCAAGTTGTAATTTATGTCCTTAGCCTCTTGTCTCATCACTGTGCACATCCGGGAAGTCTCTGACTCCATTTCTTTGTGCCTTTTCGTTAGGTTGCAGTAGGTAGCAATAACATCTCTTTTACTTTCTCTGCTTTGGTCTGGACAAAGCCAGTTGCTTCAGCTGCTCCCTGTGTTATGTTTTTCCAGCTCTCTAGTCATACTGGTGGCCTCTGCTTTACTTGCTCCAGTACATCAGTGTCTTTGTTTTCTGTGCAGGGGAACCCAGAGCTGGACATCACACTCCAGATACACTCTTAGCAGTGCTGAATGAGGAGGGAGTCACCACCTCCCTTGCCCTACCGGTTATGCCCCTGCAAACGCAGTCCCCTGTGCAACCGGCCGCCTTGGCTGCAAGGGACACTGCTCACTTGTGTTCACAGCATCTTGTCCACCAGGCCCTCAGCTGCTTTTTTCTGCAAAGCTGCTTTCTATCCTGTTGGCCCCCAGCCTGTACTGGTATGTGGGCTTAGTCCATCCCAGCTGCAGAAGTACTTGGAGTTTTGGTATTATTCCAGCATCCTCTACTTCGAACTAATTAAGAGCTATTGTTGGAGGTGCTTATACTAAGGAGACATGAAAAGCCTTCTTCAGCCCTTTGTGTTATTTGTGAGGATTTGCTAATAGTTAAAAGTATCTTTCTGGGATACTTTCTGCTTATTATTTGCTTTTCCCTGATATGTTAGCGGTCAGCTTTTACCTGCACAAGTGCTTGTAAAAACTAAGTGCTGAGCTGGCACGCTCAAATTTTCAAACAGGACATGCACATCAAACTGTGGGTCAGAGCAATACTGTGTTATGAGTGCAGCTGCTTGCACCTAACTTTTGCAGGTCAAACCTCAGGTACGAAGTGTCAGGAAAGCACTGGAGACTCCTCACCATCAACCTATACAGGGAAAGAATTACACTGTAAAATTGAGACTCATTTAAAGTAATGATCAAATCTGAAGGAATGGCAATCTGTATGCAGACACTCCACAAGCCAAAAAAGAAGCTAAATTCATCGGGTGAATTATTTGCTGCCAATTATTCTCTCAGCTCTAATATTCAGTTTTAAATATTTATCTAGATCCACTTTCAACCTAGAATTTCAGTTTTCATTTAACATCATGAATGACTATATATATGTATGTGTATATGACATACATTATTTTCATTACATCTCCTTTGAATGCACTAGAATAGTAATGTGAATTACCTGCCTCGGTTTTGGTTGATTTTTGGACAAGGTGTAAGCCTTTCCTCAGTGGATTTTGGTAGTTGTCTGAGTACCTCTTTGATCTGAAAGTGACCCTGCTGTGTTGAAATGTGGACTTGGCTAACTTCATGGCAGGACTCTTGGAGAATTACAAGATGGCTGTAAAGATGCACTAACCCTTTTCAAGACCTAAATTAAGCTTTAAATCAAAGCTAACTAGAATGCCACCAAAGCTTTTCCATTAAGACTGGCTTACACACCCTTGCACTGTGATGCACAGAAAACATCATAAATTTTGGACCTGGACTGAAACCCTGAAGCTCTGTCTTTACTTTGAAAGTTCATGAAATGCTTCTTCACTACCAGTGAGCAATCCAGTATTTGTGTGAATTGGTTTTTGAGTGTGAAGGCAGATGCTGACCTGGAAGGCAGTTGGCACTAGACAATTATCACCAGAAACTGAATCTCAGCTCTCGTCCATCATTTTAGTTATCGATGTGCAGGAAGTGCCATGCCACCATTTTCAGGCAAAAAAAGATAGAAGCATTCAAGGAGTCCCTTTCTGTTAGAATAAGCCTTTATTTGTAATTGATGCATACAGAGTACTGCAGCTTGAAGACAGGCCATCACTGCCTGCTTCTTTTTATAACACATTGCACTTAAAAGAAAGGATTTTTTTGTTGTCTGCATACCAAATGTGTGGAAAAAAATAGATTTTTTTTTTTTCCTTTGGTCGGTTGTATTCCTCACCGAAGATGGTGGTGGGGAGCTACACAAGCAATGAAGTAAGACATATCTCTCTCCTGAACATAAGATCTGCTTAGTCATAAATAAGTGCTTGAGAAGGGTGTGAGAAGAGTGGAACTTTAAAGCCTTTAGCAGCCTGGTGCAGTATCTGCATGTGAGCTTTGGCATCAGATCACAGTGGCTTTTCAGTATGAAACCGTACAAGGAGCAGAGAAAAGAGTCTGACCTGGCGTTTGCAGGGGAAGCAAGAGGGGCTCAGCCAGGCCTCGTAGCGAGACGGGCAGATAGGGTGGTTTAACTGAGCTCCCTGCTCTTGGAGGACAGGAGGGCCTGACTCATTTGAGAAGATGCTTATCAATAACCGCTCAGGCTGAACTTTGATCAGAATTTCCTGGAGCTCCACATGCTCCCTTTCAGAAATGTGGGTGTTATAACATCATTGTGAAACACCATGATGAAATAGTCCATCATACTGACAATGTTTGGCTTTAAAGCTAGGGCAGGAGAGGAAAGAATCACTAACGCTCCCCAAGGAACAGCTTGTCAGCTTGAGGGCCTCATGTGTGCCAGCTGGATTCAAGTTCAAGTCTGGATTTGATCCACTAATGAAACATCATCCTCCAAAAACTACTGGCTGAAGGTGGCAGACCTCTGGAGACCCAGAGGGTTGATTGGAAAGTTGACTCTCTCTTAACCATATGCTTGTGTGTACGTCAGTTATGAAAATGAGTCAGATTTTCATTTTCAATTAAAAAAAAATCCTTAGGAAAAGCATTGTCAAAATAGCTGCAATTTCCCCTCCCCATTGCTATCCCTTTAGTGAAATGGAAACAGTTCTGTGGATTTGAACGGGCTCTAGGGCTTTAATCCTGTCTTGGCTTTGCCGAGGCCAATATTTTGCCCCCTGTGGCTCTTGCATTTAGTGAAATGTTTAAGAGTGGAAGAATGTGACATTTTAATAAAAAAGCTGATAGAATCTATGAATTTTCTGAAAAGTCTGGGGTCAGTTCCTATGTGATGACAGTTCTGGGCTGAAGCAGACATAATATTTTTGCCTTCCAGCTGGGGGGAAAGAAGGATTTCCATTGAAGAGACGGGTCAAAATCCATTACACTGTCCCTAACGTAATACAGAAGTGTGTCTCAGCAGCAAGCTGGTTTTTGAGCTAGGGAATAGAGGAAGAGTTTTCCCCTGGAACCCACAAGGCAGGGAGAACACACATTAGATAGCTCCAGAAGATTCTTTATACAGCAGACTTGTAAATGGATCCCCCCTTTCAAACCCCAGTTCTCCACTCTTTGCTCATATAAATATTTACATAAATATTTTTTAGAGCTCTGGGAAAGCTCTATCAGTTGCCTCTATCAGAACCTGTTCTATTAGCTGGGCAACTTTCTACCTTTATAGCAGCTTTTCACTACTTTCTATTTCATTAGCATTCATTTTCTTTAGACATATGACATGCTACCCACTGGAAATGTAGGCATCTGGGAACATAAAGCTAAAAGCTGAGGTTTGCTTCAGTGCTTGCCAGACCACAGAATTTTATTACCTAACCTACCTTTACCTAAATCACGGAAAAATGACAAACCTTTTGATGCATGTAAAAATCCCCCTGAAACAGAGTTAAACTGCAAGCTTGACTGATGCAAACTGACATAAAGCATCACAATGGTGCACATCAGAGACAGATGTTTTCTCCAACTCCAGTTTAGTTGCATTTTTGCAGAGTGCACTACTGATTTGTTAAATGTACTGCCTGTAAAAAGATTTGGGTCTGGAGTTCAAACTCAAATCTCCATCAGTAATTGGCGAGCTGATGGTATTATTCTCACAGGTAGAAATGGGTAATGCAAATTTTAGAAGCAGCACATCTGTTCTTTCAGCTAATCGGATGAGAGTTCTACAGGAATGACCACATTAGCAACCTCAGTGTTATAACTGGAGGGACACAAATCAACAGCACTGTGGATGCTAATGTCGAGGAATTTTGAAATCTGAGCCTCAGATTCACACATACCTGGCTGATGCTGGCTTCTGCTCACAGAAAGTCTGTTACAAGATCCTGGCACTGGAAAGTTTACCAGGACTATGGTAGAAGGCAGTCTTGGTCTCACTTCCAGAGATCTGTAAAAAGAAAAGAGCTTGGTGTTGTTTTGGTAGAAAGTGGTCCTAGGAAGAGTGAGAAACATTCATATAGCTAAGTATCTCAAGTGACTGTTGCTTACCATGCAAGACTTCCCTGTGAAAGGAAGTGAAGTCACCAACTAAGTCATTAGTTGATTTTTGGGGGTGAGTTGCATGGATTATTTTTGTTCATACTGTTTGCCAAAGAAGGCCAGCAGTTTGAAGTCTCACTGTGTTAATGTCTTGTTACTGAAGTAGACAAAAGATGAGAAGAACCACAGCATAGTGACTGACCCCAAATCACTATTAGGAAGGTTGAGATTTCAAGTCTGGTGGCTACATGGGTGAAATGGCCTGTCCCTGAAACCGTGCTGCTCCCTTAGTAGAGATATATGGACATCCCTTGTGGTCAGTTGTCAGCTCTTTTGTTTTTCTTTCTCTTGCAAAAACCTAGATGGGAAACAAAAGTAAAAGTTGGACAGTTTCATGTTCACCCTAAATCTTCTGGTTTGTGACATGTTACAGGCTACTGAGAGGATTAGGTTTGTCAACCGTGTACCCTAGACATTGCCTCTCATACATGGGTGGAAATCACATAGGCTGAACATAAACACTTCAGAAACCTTCTGAGATGTCAGTCTTAAGATGTGCTTTGTTTTTCACATCTCTCCCTGATGAAGTATGGGGAAATTCAAAGTGTATTGCCTGGTTATCAACTCCTTAGGACAACAACCCAACCATCACACCCTGTATCTAAAACAAACCTACTCAAAGTTATTAACCCAAAAGCTGGCACTTCAGGCAGTTTGTCAATAGTTTGATACACCTGGAGTGATCTCCCAGGCGGTTTTGTAGTGCACGCTATTTTTGATAATACAAAGTTACTTTATAACCTGGCTTTATTTATCTAACAAATTTTATATCTATTCCTCAAAACTTCATACAATACATATTCACAAGCACACACGCGCAGAGATCTCTATGATGGTATGTTGCATAGAGTGTTTTAATTTTCTATTTGTTTGCATTGTTCTTCTGTCCATAGTTTTGTTGTTGTCCTACATGACCCATGTGGGTGATTTATTCCAGTTCAGAAAGGGAATGGTGGCTCCTATGAGCAACTCTTCAGTGTTCCCCAGGACACTACCTCTTTTATCCATCTCCACCCATAGAGGTGGAGAGCCCAGCAGCGCTCACAGAGAACTCTAAGCTTGCTAAAATCCTGTGAATGCTAATGGATACGTTAGCTGGTGCTATACTCAGCTTTCCAGTGGAAATCTGAGCCCATTTCCTGTTTAGTTTTGCATGGTCTGCTGAAGGAAAAAGTATCCCCAAGTTCTTTTTGTCTTAACTGCATCCTATCAGCAGGCCAGCATTTCACTCTGCAGATGCTCGAGCTGTCATTTATTGTATGCAAATGTACTGATATCTTGTTTCAGGTAAGTAGCCTTAGACACAATGAGTTGAACTTAATTGGCATTAGAACTTCCCATTCAGGAGACTACATCAGACTCTTAAATCTGTTGCTATTCAGAAAAGCAGAGATGCTCTAGCGAGTGATAAAATGTACTCCTATAACAAGAAACTCTTTCCTGAACTCTTTCCTGACAAATTGTCTTTTCATGTGTTGTTGTACCCTTGTGTCAAACCTTGAATTTTGCACACAGTGTTACATCATTTGCAGGATAAGAAGATGACTTTTTAATCTCTTTTTAATTCTGTATCTGGAAAATGGCTTTATTAACCTCTAGTTACTAAGCAATAATATATCTGATGTGCTCTGTGGTCCTGCTTACTTTCTGTTGCTCTCCTGCAAAAGCGTGATAACCTCTGAAGAAACTCGATGTGCTAGACAGACCGATAGAAGAGTGGTTTTAACTATTAATCTAATAGTTTTCAGACACCTGTATTTAAATCGCCATGTTCCTCATAAGGTAGTTCAGACACGATATGCTATTAAAAAAATGCAGACACCTTTATCAAAATTTACATCTACAAAGAATACCCCCCCATCCAGAGAGCTGTCTTTCTCCCAAGTCCTAAGCAATGCAGTGAAGTCTGAACACTACGGTCATTCAAATCTATAGAACATGATCAAATAGCAAGACAGTCATATATAAAGCAGCCTACACGAAGCTGTGGAATGATGTCCCATTACGTAATGACTGTGGCATTCCCATTTCTAGATAACTAAAACGGCAGAGAAATTCAATGACAATATGGTCAAAGTAATGCCCATGAGAAAATAAGAACCCTGACAATATCCACACAGCAAACCGCGTAAGATTAAGAAAGGGCAAATGAGTTTTTACAACTCAGAAGAAATATTGTGGAGTCACAGTGATTAGCTCTCCAAAAATAGCTACTTATTGCTCAGCAGCAGCTGGGAAAGGAAGGAAAATTTTACGAATTATTAAGCAAAGAGTAGAAAACAGAAGAGAAAATATTTATTTCACTGCATAAATTGGTGTCATAGCCATGTTTGAGGAGCTCTCTAGTTTTCATCACCCATCTCAAAGGGATGAAAGTAGAAGTCAGTGGAGCATGTGCAGCCCTGCATGCTGCCTCTTCCTTATTTCTGATGGGCCTGTATAGACACATTATTGGCAAACGGTTGCCCAGCAGTGTCTGCAAATAGCAGTGAGCTCTGTTGCTTTGAAGTCACGTGAGATGCCTCAGGTCAGCAGCTCAACAGCAACCTGCTTCAGTGTGCGGGGGCATTGGGCTTTTTTGTGAGGGCAAGCCTCCAGTTCCACAAGGTTCCTTGGAGTCTCCCACTGGGCTGGACTGCTGCTGCTTCTTACCCCACCTGCAAGAATTCATTGGGAAATGGAGATGCGCAGCCTTGCACAGAAACATAATACCTCCCACCAGTCACTCCCAGAGGGACAGCGTCAATCCATCTGGATGCTATAGAGCCAGCAGATGACCTCTGGTCAGCTGATGGACAGTACTCACTTCTGTGTAGGGCCAAGGCTCCATCTGAGGGTATCACTCAGGGAGCCATTCCCTCATTTTATTTCCCAACCCTCTATTTTGAGCAGTAATGGAGATAGACCAGAAGCGGCTGCAGGGTTGTTTGAAGGTACTGGATACAAGATCTGGCTCAGGAAGGTGTTTACATTTTTAGTTCTGAGATGCTGTAACATAATTCTTACATTCTTTCCTAAGAGCTTGCCACTATGAGAGAGGAGATACTGTGTTAATTGGATTTGCTGTTTGATCTAGCATGGCAGTTATTCTGCCCTTAGCAACAAAGGAGGAATCAGCTTCTTAAATTTCCAGTGCATGTTTATACAGCCGTTGACATTTTCTTCATCATCCACTGTATCATGATTTTGTTTCAAAAGAAAGGTAGGGCTGTGGTTACAGATATGCAGGAATCTGTGCATCTGGGATCTCTCACAAGGTTTATGATGCCGTGTGGCAGTGTGTGGCTTTGGTTCAGTTACCTGTGTCTCGACCTAGTTCCCTTGTAAATTGATGGGAGTCTTTTCCGTGATATGAAAAAGCCTAGTTCTTTGGCCTACTTCAAAACAGTGGGAGTTATTCCATCCATCTCAAATGGATTAGGCCTGCAACCCCAAACTGGGGAATGGTAGCTCTTAAACTCTTTGCAGGGATGTTGTACAGCTTAATTAGTTAAAAGGAATTAATGGAAAGGCAGTTAAATGGAAGGGGAGATG
This sequence comes from Athene cunicularia, assembly GCF_003259725.1. NCBI lineage: Eukaryota > Metazoa > Chordata > Aves > Strigiformes > Strigidae > Athene > Athene cunicularia. The sequence continues at coordinate 2,627,598 of NW_020799102.1, forward strand.
TAAGTGAATATTATCATTGTGTGAAGAATCTTTTAGTTCAATGTTGAACTAAAAGGGTCTGAAATGTTTTAATGCTCCTAAAAAAAAAGCTGAAGGGTTAAAATGACCTAATTCGATATCAACTAATACACTCCAATATGCATTAAAGCAGGTAGATTATTTTTTAAACAGTACTATCTTGCTAAGTGATGCACTTGTGCACTATGATAGACTGGTTAAAGCTGTAAATGTCATTGTTAAAATGAGTATCTTTAACATCTAATATCTATTAAAATGAAGCACTTAGGCACCAGAAAAGACAGTTTTAAACTGTTAGGTCCCTAAATTATTTTTGTACAATCAAAATGAGACTCTTAAGGATTAAGTGGCACAGTGGGTTAACATCTTCTCAATGGAAGATTTACCATCATATCTTGCTTAAAAATACAAGTGATCTGAGACTGCTGTTTTTCAGGTGATCCAGCATATGTGTTTCTAAAACATATTTTAATGTGTTTTGCAGAGGAAATAGATGAGGACTTTACCTGCTTCTGCTACTCTTTGAGTAAGGGTAGGTTAGGACTTGGGTTCACAATTTGGATCATTTCCTTGATGATCTGACAGAGGGATAAACCATCCCTTTTTATAGCTCCATTTTCCTCCAACAACATCTTGTGACACAGCTACAGCAGGAGTTGTAAAGGATTCAACTCAGCAAGTGAGAATAAGGCTTTTCAAGGCAAGCATGATCATTTAGTCAAAAATGAGGAATAGGAAGGTGCCTACCCGCATGGCTAGGTGCAGAGGGAAGGTGAGCTATAAAGAAGCATGTTACAGTAGATTTGAATTGAAACTATCCAACTGGCTTTTTCAGGATGTGGTTGCTGTAACTCACCTGAAACTGTCCACCTGGTGGTATGCAATGGAATATTTCTTTTATTTGGTGAAGACCCAAAATGTCTTGGTGCCCAAAACAAAATATTCTGAGTCAGCTCTACTCCTCACTTCTGCTGGAGTTGCTGAAGAACACAGTCCTTTTCTCAGGCCATTCTTATCCCTGATTCCTCTTTTGATGCCCCTGCTTGAATGCAACATGTCACCAGTGGGTACATACCAGCTGCTTGCTCCTGCTAATTGTGTTTCATCTGGCATCTGAGAAGTTGCACTCCCAAGCGAGAGCCCCTGCCTTGGCCTAAGCTTCTGAGTTGTCTGTGGATGGAGGGCAGAGCACAACACATAGCAAGGGGATGTATGTGTTGACATCTTCCAGAAAAGATCTGAAGAATAATCTGTCTTTGGAAGAATAATCTAAGCTCGGTCTGTTCCCAAGGCCTTCTTGGGACAAAATCTCATCATGCATTTACTAGATTGGACCATAGGGATACATGTCATGTTCTTGCTCTTGAAAAATTGTGCATATAATCTTAAAAAGCAAATATGATACTTCATTTTCCTTTCTTCTACAGTATTAAACATCCATAGATGAGGTACACAGTCCCAAACATTTGTTTGCCCACAATAATATGAGGGAGTACTTTGTATATATTTCCTCCTTGAGTAATTTCTTTAATTCATGGGGCCCCAAAAAGCTTACCTTGAGAATTCAACTGTTAACAACTTCTGGGACAGTTTCACTGTCCTTTTTATGTATGGGTTGGTAAGAAATCCTTAAACTATTCCATGGATGTGATGCCGTGCATTGCAGGACCAGTCCTTCAGTGCACCCATTTTCTGTATTGTAACCTTCCCCTTTTGGTCCATGTATCAGGCTACTGCCATTTGGCTTTTAGTACAGATGGAGGGTATTACAAAAAAAAATTGTTCTGTTTCATTTTCATAAATCCTTTGGTTTTGTGAATTCTTTGTTTTCAAAGACAAGCAGAAGAGTACTTATTTTGTGGAGCAGAACCTTAGCAATGGGTGAATGTCAGAAGGTAACTGGTGTCCTGCTTTTTCCAACAGCAGCTCTCTGTCTCTGAATGCTGCATGTGTGCATGTGCATACAGGCTAAGAGAGGTTACTCTCATTTTGGAATGAAGTGATCCAGAATTTTCTTTTGTGCATCCTCCTCCTCAGGACTGTGTATTGGTGCCAGCAATGTGAGAAGCAGGTAACATCTTGACATGCAGCATCCGGTTTTAGAGATTAATAGCAGCAACTTCCCAAGCAATAGCAAGGTTAGTTTGACTGAACTTTGTTCTAACTCTAGTTTTCCATAAAAAATCTCATTCGTAGCCTTCTGAAGCAATTGTATGTGAGATGGCAGGTAACTGCTTTTTTGCACTCTGCCAAAGATCAGTGCAAAGTGTCTCTGCGGTTCTTTGAATGTAACTGCAGAACCAAGGAGTCCAACCTGCTGCAATGTCTCTCCATAGGAAAAGCTACACAACTGTATCTAAACCAGGAAATTCCTGGCACGGAGCCATTAAATATATTCATAATTCTCACAGATTAACTTTAAAATGAAATCTGTGTTAAACGGTTACTATTTCACAGTAAAAATGAATTATTTCAGGAAAATGTAACAAAGCATGGGGGCAGCTGATAGTGCTGTTGCCCTTTTTTCTGGCGCAGGAAAGCTGGAGTGTGGAGTATGTCAAGTTGTGTCTTTTTCACACCCGTAAAAAAACAAGTTTGCAGAATTAAGTTTAACTGTCAGCATAGCGGTAGCACTTCTAGGTATCTTCATACAGAGGAACCTAGTGACACTGTATTATGCTATCTTAAATTGTAAGAATAAATTCTTTTCCTATGTATACCATAATCAAATGATAGATTTAGACACCACTTGGCAGTATTTTAGAGCTCTGAATAAGTGGCAGCCCACATCTCAGTTTCTTTTCAGCACCCATTTTAGTATGTCAGAATAAGTTTTCTGGCTAATGTAAAATTATTTGTATTTCACATTCTTAATTGATGCTTTTAATTACTCTTCGTATACTTTAATAGTTTTCATATAGAAAACTGCTTTCTGTGCAGTAAGCCGAATCTCCAATCTGCAGCAAAACTTGCTTGAGTCAGGTTTTTGCCAGGCTCCATGTACCAGCCCCAGATACTAAATTATGTTGGCACTCTTACAGTAATCAAGGGAATAATTGTGAAGGCAACGTTTGTTGTAAGGAAACCAAATTAGGAGAGGAAAACAACATTGCTTAAGAGAAATATTTAGTATGAACTAATCTTTTTGGTCTTTGTCCTCCTACAGTAATGACTCTTTAACCATGTAATATAATTATTTAAAACATACTGTAGTTTATCCTGTGTAGATTAGACTCCTGCTTTATTAGACTGCTAAAAGGCCGGTCTTCAAAGAATGAGCAAATTAAAGGTCTGTCTTGCTGTTTACAATGCTGGGGTCAGAGCACGGATATCTACCGGCTTTAATGTGAAGCAGCCGTAAACTCCATTTAATTAAACAGTTAATAGCTATTTAAATGGACAGGGGTCTTTTCGCTACCTCTCGTGGTCACTCATCAGCCTATTGCAGTCAGGTATTTTCCCTGTTCAAGCTCATGTTAGTCACTAACAAATCCCCCTTGGTCTTCAGCAGGAACAGGACTGGTCCTCCTGAAGCATCGCAGTACAGGGTGGGTCGTTTTTTCCTGTCGTTTTTTCTGAAATTGCACTTTCAGTGGGTATTCAGGTTGCTTTATACCTTTTGCATGGAGATGAGCCTGAAACTACTCTCCAGAAACAGTAAAATAGAGGGCTGATAGTGTTTGAGTGCTGTGGAGGGGCTTGACCAGCTAGAACCCATGGGTGTTTGTATGAGTCACCCTTTGTTTCTGCTTTCTCCACAGAGGTTTTCCACATCTCCTTTTCTCTGGCATATCATAGGTTTTCCTGCCTCTCCCTCCTGTTACCTCTCTGCTCCATGACAAACAGATTCAACACACCTATTTAAGGGAGAAGAAGGTTTTTTTTAAAGTGTGTTCTTCCAAAGCAGCTAGGACTAACCTTAACTTTTGCTGGTATCAGTGACTGTGAAAATCCCACCCCAGATTGCTGAAACGTGTGAGGCCCTTCGGGCTGTCTCACATGGCATTTCTGCCAAACGCAGGAGTCAATTCGAGCTGCAAGGCATTTCTGCCATTTGCAGTGGTCAACCTCCCAGGGCCTGTGATTGAGATTGGGGAAGGGTCCTACAGCTTCAGGTCATGGAAATAAGAGATTTCATGAAAGCCTTTGCTTGAACATGCAAATAAATAAAAGTGCCCAAGGAGCTCGGAAGACAGAAAATAAACTGTTATGTTATTGTTATTTTAAAATATAATAATTTTAAAGGCAATTTCATGTGTTTTGTGGAATCTTGAGTGGCTATTTTGGACCACATGGGGTTGGTAATGCTCCATTTTGGAAAACCCACAAGTATTCAGATGATTGTGTGGATCCATTTCAGCTATTCTGGGAAAAAAAACCTGCCTGCTCAGGCTTTTTAACAATATTGGTATTACCTCTTAGCCTTGGCCAGGCCAAATATACAATGAAAATGGCCTTTGTTTCTGTATTGCAATGCTTAAGCTTCCTGTCCAATCCAAAGTAGTACAGGAAAATAAACAAACAAAAAAGGGATCAAATTTAAATGCACAGCATGCTTGCAGCTTTGGGTCTGTTTTCTCTGTGTTGCACTTTTAAATGTAAAAAGCATGCTTCCCACTCAGATGGGGGGCATAGCCAAGAGGGGATCCAAAATGGGGATACTCTGTTTTCTATCTCATGCACAGATTTTATTGCGTGTTTGTTCTTTCATTGTTGTTTTCTTTAGTCTAAAATAAAGATAAACTAGACAGAAAGCAAAGTGGCCAGGCGCCACTGCACAATTATAATTAATTCACTGTTAATGTTTCAGACATTGTTACAGCATACATTGGAATTGCTGGGGCGGGGTGAGATTACTTTGAGCTATTCATGTACATACTACAGGAGAGTCACATTAAATACCCACTTTAATTAACGTTTTCAAAATAAGCACCAAGGGGAATAGTGTGATTTACCACTTACAGAAAAGTTGGTTTGTACTTCTGCTTCCCAAGTTCACACTGTGTTCTCACCTTGAAAGGTGGGGATTTGAGCACGTATATCCTGCCCTGACCTCCAGAGTAAAAATGTGCACAGCCCGTTCCTAAACACTGCTTCACCAGATTATACCATCAGTTTGGAAAGAAGGATGCAGCTAAACTAAGACTCAAATCTGAATATCTGCAGACTTAGGAAAATTTCTTTTGTCAAGAGCAAAGGGGTTCAAGAACCCAAAAGACCAAGTTTTGCTGTGTTTTAAGCAAAACTGTAGAAAGGAAAGCTGATCTCTGCCCAAAGCCTGGAAATAGCCAGGATATATTAAATCCAACAGCACTTAATGTAAAGAAGAGGTCTCAGCCTATAGACTATTTTAACAGCTAGAGGAATGAAGTAGTTTTTGTAACTCCAAAAATATCTCTATTCATCATTTTTCTGCTGCCAGTATTTCCTGTGGGAGAAGAAAGCCGTGAAAATTGCGATCAGATATGTAATGATATGTGCTATTTATTACAAACCTTCTTAATTTTAACTAAGTCTTCCTGTGAGTATTGAGTCAGATTTTTCAGTCTGAGCCTCCAATACTATATATTTGGGCTGTGTCCCTCTCCAGTGCTGTATATTTAAGCTGTGTGTCTGAGGTGTAAAATAGCCCTTTGTATGTTCAGTCTGAAGCCAGCTGAAAGTGTGCCTCTGCTGGCTAGGCTTTATCAGCCAGAAACTGAACTGCTTAGTGAAAAAGAAGTAATCAATGTGTAATTGAAACTCCTTTAAACTGAGTGTTTAGGAGAATTTATAACCTGCAAAAATGTTCTCATTACAAGCCCTTTTTCGTCTTTTCTTATAATCACCTTTAAGGAATGACCTGACCACCATCAGTAAAAGGAAGAAGATTTGGGTTTTAAAGCCAAGCAGAGGTTCATGTGTTTTGGCAATTTTTGGGGTGGGGTGGAGGAGATTGCCATTAAATATATTTCATACTATATCATCATTTATGTGAGGTGCCAAAATCCACATTAAATTTCTGGTGAAACCTGGTCTGCTGTAGAACACTATTATAGTACTTATTAGTGCTACATTTTTCATCATGGATGTAACCTGAATATCCTAATTTATGACCATCTGGTCTCCAGACAAGAACAGCCCATATGATCAAACTGCAGCTTCCCTCAATCAGCTAATACATCCATGCTGTGACTTCAAGAAGATGACACAAGTACTCTGTAAAAAGCCTTGAACACCTCGAAGGGAACTTTCAGAAGAGGGGGGGGGGTGTACCCTTACACAACTCCTTGCACAATGCACCCAGCAGGGCTAGTCATTGGATCTGTTTATTCACTGGTGTTTGTTAATGGTAACTTTCATTTCATTTAGGATTTGATTTGTTTACGAACTAATAAATATGATTTATAAAAAGTGCCTGTGGTTCGCTAATTACTGCACATATGGCGTTTTCATTTTGTAAAACTGGCATTTGCTTTCTATTATGATTATGTCTCCGTTCACCAGTGCTAATTAGTTTGATTAGACAGATAACTTTAACCATTATTAGGACTAGATTAGGGGAACTTTGCATGCAGGGGAATGCAGGGAAGAAGGGTACATAACCAGTGAAGATAGGTCAGCAGCACAGAGTTTGTTCATCGTTAAATATTTTAAAATTACTTTTTGCTTTGTTTTCTACATAGAAGAATTGAGAAGCATTCACATTTAGCTACTTACAAAAATCCAATTAAACACAGTTGTTTAGCATGAATTTGTTAATCAGAGTTAATCTTTCCAATGAATGCATAATTTGGAATCTGTGTCTGAAATGTTCATTTAAGGATAAGCATATTACAGACAAATAAAATAAAAAATAAAATGAGATTCTTTTCCTTGGAATTGACTCTCTATATGGAGAAATATTGACTGTTTTGTGTTGATTGTCCTGCATGCTGGGGGACAGAACTGGAATTGGATAAAGACTAAGAAATGTCACATGAAAAACAATGCCACCTGGGGTGAGCTGTGTTTTTCCCAAGAGCCTCTGAAAATTGTTGAATACTGTCATCTGAAACTCTTCAGAAAAAAAAAAAAAAGAAAGAAAGAAAGAAAAATTCCTATTTATTATCCATTTTAGGATAAAAATAGTTATCCAGGGCAGCAGAAGTTTGATATTATTTTACTTCTTCAAATGGATTCTCTATCCTAAAAAAGAGAGGCACTTTTTCTTTACCGATATGTTATAAATTACCTTAGTGCTCTAAGAAAGTAGGATCCAGAATACCTGGGTTCAGGCAGTAAGGCACACAATTTGTGATCCTTTGGAAATAGTCACTGAACAGCGTCAAACTTTGATCTCATCCTTTCCCTCAGAAAGGAGACAAACTGATATTCAAACCAAGTAACTGTGGATACTCGTTTCATTAAGGGGACCACTCATTTCACTGTGGATGATCACTCTGTATTCATCCAGTTTCTATGAAATTAATTGGTTAGGTATGAGAGGCAAAATGGTGCCCTGTTACGGATGCATAGTCCTGTTGCAGGCAACTGGGTCTCCTCGCTGTGTTAATGTGGCAGTGATGTCATTTGTGAGTGGTCCTTTTATTTTTTGTCTTGCTCTATTTTCAAAGCAATTTATAAGGGAACAGAAAAGTTCTTTCCTGTCTAAAAAGAATTGTGGGAATATTGAAAAAGACATAAAACTGCTATTGAAGGGTGAACACATAGAGAAGCAGTAAACTAGATTGTTGCAGTATTTACTCTCTCCTTGGCTCTTCTGCAGGATACCTCCTGCCATGCCTTTCAAAGAAAACCCCAGACAATTTAAATGTTAAAGTCTCAAATTTCAACATGCATCATTATTGTTAGAAGCATTTGCTCCAGGAAAAGTTTCAAAATTGCCATTTTAGAAGAACGTGAACAGGGTGACCAGATTCTGAGATGGTATAAATTGGCAGAGGTTCCTTATTTCAATGCAGTTATCCTGTTTTACACCAACTGAAAATCTGGCCCTGGAGAATGAATATTTATGCCATGCCATGCCGGAGAGGTTTGAAAACCCTTTTTTTTTTTGATGAGAATGAATAAAGAAAGGGCTGGGATATGCTCTGTGCTGATGAACCCAAAGCCAAATATGACCTCCCCTTGACCTTTTATGCATTTAAGTTGAAAAAGGCCATTCTGATACATTCCACTGGAGCTTAAAATGCCTATATTTAAATTCCAAAGGTCAAGCTCTCTTCTCAGTATACTGTATGACCTAGCCTTTGTCTGTTACCCATTGATGTTGCCTGACTACACTTCTTATATCCCATTGACTGTTTACTGTTTTTCTGGCTAATGTAAGTGAAAGAGATAATTGAAATGATTTTGAGCTATGTGTCACTTCTGATTCTGATTATGTCTCCTGTGCTTAGTGCAGCTTTAGTGGCTCCAAACTCATTAAGTCTCCAGGAAATTTTAGATTACTCTGTTAACTATATCTTAATTAATGTATTTATCTTAAATTCCACTCAAGCCTTTTTGAAGTTTTCTTTTATCACTATATCTATCTCTAATGTCACTGAATTAAGTAATTTTTCTTCAACCCTTCTGTTTTCTTTTACCTTTTGAGGGTTTTGGATACTTTTTTTGAAAGGCCCAAACTCAAAGGGACCTATTTTCAGGAATAATACTTCATGCATGTTTAAAAGCAAATCACCATGATTTCAGTGGATGTGAGCACAGCCCCACTGGAATGAAGGGACAGGAAGAATTCAAATTTTTCAAATCTGTCTGAAACTTTGCATCAGTGGTGCTGTGTCAATTTACACCATTGACAGTCAGGTCCAAAATAAAAGGGTAGTCAGATTGGTTTTGTGGCTAGTGGGGCACATGTCAGCATAACTTCCTCTGAAATTGAAACAGCCACGATACTGGGTGGTTCCCAACAAAAGGGAATAAATGCAGTCCCGTCAAACAGGCTGACAGGCCTTGAGTGTAATTTCTCTAGATAGAATCACAAAGTAATCATTGTCTCTAATAATCTCTCCAATTACTTTATAGAATAATAAGTTGTAATAAAATCTGTTTTAGCAGACTATTTTTACCCTCTCCTCTTGAAGATAAAGTCAAACATATAGGAACTGTAGAACATTTTCACAAAGCTGGGGGAATGCTCCTACATAATAGCATAACCAATCACAAGGATCTTTTTACATATATATCATCGTTCCTCTTGATTAACACAGCTTAGTGAATCATTAGTGATGAATAATTTACTAAGGGCCATAACCTGACACTCTGCTTGTGTTGAGATGTGCCCTACTGCACAGTCCTCAACAAACCTGGACCAGATGTTCTTGTCCCACCCCTTGAACATGTCTAGGTTTCCCTCCAGTGATTGAATGAGAGGAAACCCAGCCCAGCTGGAAAGCTAAGACACAGACTACTTCCAGTGTGAGGAGAATTGATAAGATGCAGATCAATACATGATCCTCTTCGGTAGGCAGCAGTATTAACAGTGGGGCATTCCTTCCTTTTCTCCTTTTGCTCAATAGTAAAATTTCTGTAGCAGAAAGAGCGTAACACTGCAATTAGGTGGTAGAAACTAAACAGAAACATATACTGGTAAAAAAAAAAAAAAAGAGAGAGAGAGAGAGAGTGCAAAGGCAAAGCAGTTTCTCTAATTTCATCCTTGGAAGGCACATCTGGTTTTGGTGGCAGTTTCAACAAAGTGGTACATATCTAGAATACCAATTCCAGTCTGAATTAGTAATATCTGGCAAAATTAAGGGCAACTGGAATCACTGGGAAGTGTCAGGCAGCATTGAGTGAGGGCCATAACCTGACACCCTGTTTGTGCTGAGATGTGCCCTACTGCACAGTCCTCAACAAACCTGGACCAGATGTTCTTGTCCCACCCCTTGACCATGTCTAGGTTTCCCTCCAGTGAATGGTTGGCAATGCTACTGACTGCAATTATTATGAATGCCTGATAGGCTCCTGACCATGGAAACCCACTTGGACAAGCACAGCTACTCACAACAGCTCCTGTAAATAGGTGGAATTCTGTTAAAACCAATATAGCTGCAGTTCCATACACTGTCAGAGCTCCTGGACCTGTGTCTTTAGTACTTTCCTCTGCTTCAGCAGTTTGTTCAGCTATGAGATAAAAACTGACTCGCCTTACATTCGTACCTGCCGGATCAAAAGGACTATTTGTAAGCACAGTTCATCACCAGAACTCAGAGAGTAAATATCACTGAATCAGTCATATATCTGGCTCTTGATGTCTCCACCACTACGCCTTCTCTTGGAGGAGGCACCTGCTGGTTACCGACTCTCTGCCCAGCCTCTGGAGCTCTTGATGGCAGCAAGAAGCCTGAGCTGCCTTCTGAGAACTTTCCATCTATTTTATTTCAGGTACTTCCCAGATACCTTGGACTCTCCTGCAAGGACCCAGATTGACCTGCTTCAGTTTTCCTGAAAGAGATAGAAGGCAATGTAGGTGCTGATTTTTTTTTTGTAATGATGACATGAATTTTGCTTGGTATTGCGGTGGAAACATCAGCATAGGCATCACTGAAAGCTTGGTGTGAAACAGGTTAACCCTTTCTCTTACCATTGTTGCTCTCAGTGCGTGTATCTGGTATAGAATTCAGGTTAAATAATACAAAGATTTATTTCCCACAACTGTCTCTGAACTCCATTACGAAAGAAGGAGGTTTGGTGATTGAGTTGATGGCATGACTCAGGGAAGGAGTAAGTATTTCTTGTCCCTTGGATGAAGCAAGCTACTTTTCTGAACTTTGCCTTGGGCTTGTCCAAAGCAAGCTTCTGTGTATTTTAGTCATTGTTTAATTGAGGGAGTTGTTTAACTTCTGTTATATTTTTCCCTTAAAAAGACAGAAGACTCCTTGGATTTACTTTTTATTACTTTATAGCAGCAGCCATAGTGTGTGAGATGTTTCCCAATCAGAAAGTAAATTTATGAAAGGGATTATGTGATGTTAACCCTGTAATACCTTGACTGGGCTCAGAGATCTGAGGCTGGTCTTGAACACCAAAGTCCAGCCCTCACTCCTACAGTTCTGAGAAAGAGGAGCTCATAAGGCTGTGACAGGCAGTTGATTCTGATAATGCAAAAGGAGAAAAACTACTTTATGAATGCAAATAATTTCTATGTAGACAGCATGGCAAAAGTGGGGCAAACAAATTTGCATAAAAAGGTAAAAATACAGAGAGGAACGTAGTTACATCTGAATGTGAGGATGCAGCGTCCTTTCCTCTGAACAACCTGTAACAGGAAAGTAGATGATATTTGGGGGTTTATCCAGTTTTTTGCCTGTCTGTTATACTCTTATGCTGCATATTATTTTTCCTCTTCTACTTTCAAGTTATTTTCCAGGCAGTTTTCATTTTGCCCTTCACAAATTGTGTTGTGTGCACTGAGTCATGGGCTTGTGTTTTTAGAAAGGTTGTCAGTCACAGATATTCTCATGCAGCAATGATAAGATTAGCTCTGTTTTTTACTGTAAAGTATTAATTTAACCGAAGTTTGAACACAGTGAAAAACAAAGCATCAGCGGATGAACAAGCCAGCTTAAAAGCAGAGGTACTGTATTGTATGAATGGTTGCCTTCCTTTGGGATTGCAGGAAAGGATGGGAAAGAAAAGAAACCCCATATGTGAGAGATCCTCAGGCACTGATGTACGTGGGAATATGTTAATAGCCCTTAGTCTAACCAGTGCCTGGAGAGGCTGTGAGCACAGGGCCCTCCACAGCCCCGTTGTCCCAGAAACCTGGTCCTGGGATTCCCAGTGAGATGATCTGCCTGTGCTCTCCTCTGCAGGCTCATGCTTTCCTCTGGTTTGGGGGGTCAGTAAGATGCCTGGTTTGTGGGTGTCTCCAGGGGCTTCTCCCACAGGCTATCAGAGGCATACCTGCAGTGGTGAGGGCTGCCGAAAAACAGAACAGAAGAGCTGGAACTGCCCGGGTCCCTAAGTGAGCCCTGACTGCCATATCTTGACGTGTCTCAGTGCTGCCTTTTTCTTCCATTCTCTCTCCTGTACCTGAAATTTGACTGGTAATCGACCAATATGAGCTGAAAAAGTGGTGTCAGCCTGAGCTGTGAATTGACCTGCTTTTGTCAGTTTGTCACAGTTTTATTGCTGCTTTAGCACAATGCCTGCAAGTCAAAGCCGGGCACTTTTGTCACCCAGAGAAGAGCCTGGCAGGCTGATGTCCTCAGGAACAGTTTCCAAGAGCAAAGAAGCCAGGAGATCCCTTTCTCCTTACCAGCTAGTCCAAACTTCACATTTTATTTCTAGCCAAAGAACAACCTAAAGCCAAAACAACCTGCAGTGTATCTCCTTGGTGTTTCCCTACATCTCCAGTACTGCCTGGAATTCATCTGCGGTGGTGCTCCATAAGATTTCCTGAGAATAAGATCAAAACTGTGTCCTTCTCTAAAGGTGACCATATGAGGCTCATCTCTTCATAAATGTTAAGTTTCTTACAGAAACAATAGACTGGATTCTTTAAATCAGAACATTTCAAATATAGGAGACAAGGAATAAGAGAGAATTCCAAGGCCTTTCATGAAAGACTCATCCTAAAAGCCAATTTAACTTTCTGCACAGCAGCAAATATATCAGAGAGTTCACCTAAAAGCTAGCTGAAAGAACGTGTGTTTATACCTCTTATTTATACTGAGATTTCAAAATAAGCTTTTTGAACAAGCTGTGATATTTTATTTGGTTTCCTTAAGCTAAGAGTATTGCAGTGTCAGACTGTGTTTTCTTAATCGATTATAACTTTGCCATCCTCATATTGCAAAGCTTATGATGAATGAATAATATGTTGCCCAGCGCCTCTGCAGCTTGGCCCAAAATTTGGCTTAGAGTACCTTTTTCATATCTTTGTTTCTCACACAAATATCTTTGCTGTTGCTTCTGATAAATGAATAATTTCCAGCAGCTGAGGATGCTTGAAAATAGTCATGATCCAGCCAGCATGTCTGAGTGACCCTACAAATAGCAAACACGGGAATGCAGCTCAGCATGCATAAGCAACCCTACAATAATAACTTGGTGTGTACAGTCCAGCAGGTGGGAACAATCCTAGAACTAGATTGCTAAATAAGCTATTGAGAGAGTCATGGAAGTAACAGATCTGAGTGACTTGAGAGTTTTCTTAGTTTTACATGTGTGATTTTTTTTTTTTTTTTTTTTTTTTTTTTTCCAATCTGTTGCTAAACTTGTTTTTCTGGAAGCTGTCCCTATCTCTCCAGCTCAGCTCCTAATTCTTACCCATGCCTAAGTCATCTTGCACCTCACTGCTTCTCCAGCTGCTCAGCTCAAATCATGAAATCTGTTTGCAAGCAATAGCCTCAACTCCTGAGTATCCTGAACAGGCCTTAGAAATTATCAGCTTTACTCTTGGAAAGGGGTAAAGTAAAGCTCAGAGTGTGAGAGGCTCTAAAAATGGTGAAAATGTTGTTGTTAATTCAAAATGTTATTCCCATATGTTCAGGAAACAGAATGATGATCGGGTTATGTAATTGACTTTACAAAAACACCTGCTTGAGTAGGTAGAGTAGGGTGGAAACAGGAAACAAAAAAAAAAAAAAGGATTTAGGTTCAAAAAATAATGCACCATTGGCTTGTTGGAAGGACTGACAAAAGCAATGCTGGCTTCTGAAGGGAGATGTTTGGATGGGTGTGCAGTGCCGTGGGCCATCGAGGCAGGGGGAGACACCTAGAGCTGGGCAGTGCTGGCTACAGGGCTTCGAGGACTGGTTTGGGAAAGTGCTTCCTTCCAGGCCAAGGCCAGAGTCTCAGCCTAGGTAAATGTGCACAGCCTCATCCACATCCTGATTTACAGCCCTGTGACCTGGTTGCAGCACCCCCCCCTGTCCCGTGCAGCCTTCCTTCAGGAAGGAGAGCAGAGGCTCATTCTGGGCAAGCTCTGGTGGCAAGGAAATATTCCAGTTTAAACTGTTTATCTTCTCCTAACCTGGCTCTCGATTATTCCCCATCATCATTTCCTTCATGTTCACTGCACTGTCATTTTTCTTGTAGTGTTTGAAATTTTTTTTAACAATCTTAAGCAGAGATTTAATTGTGCAACAGCTCATTTCTCAAAGTATTACATTTGGCCAGAGGACTGCTGTCACTAGGGGTGTCACCTTCCTGAGATATCATGCCTCTAATCACCCTCCCAGAAGGACTTCGACAGACTTCTTGATGAGCCGCAATCTCTTGAGGACATATGTAAAAAGGTTGCTGAGAATTAATATAAAATACTTAGTAATATAAAATACTTAGTATCCCTGCAAGCCTCAACTGAATGAATGCACTAGTCCAGGCCTGAAAGAAGACTGAGTAATAATTGCATGCAGTGTGGCAATTTTGTTTTATATTGTCCCCTGGTCAGATCTTTAATTTTAGTTGCAGGGAAAATACTCCACAAATCTCTAGATTCCCCTCACTCTACCTCCATTTGCACCAAATGGAGTATTTAAGCCACCCTTCCCTGCACTTCTTGTCTATGTCTCTCAGAATAAAAGGCAGGACCGATCCAGTCAAATGCAGTGAAACAAGAAAATGCTCAGATATTTTAATACCCTGGAGCTACCCCTTGGCAGATAAAATTGCTAAAATGAAATTTAAAGCACATCTGATTTACCTGTTGTTTGTGTGACTCAAATACCTATGTTTAATTTTGTCTATGGATTGGAAAAAGTTAATTTCAAGCCTTGTTTCTCTTGCTAGCAGCAACAACCTTTTAAACTGAGTATTACTGGTGAACCATATAGAGCTGGTTAAAAAAAATGCTTTTCAGTTCCACCATGCAGTTGTTCGGACGACAATTATGGCAGCTGAAGTTTAATCATAGTGTTTGATAGCTCATTTTCTCAATGTCAACACGAGGCACTGTTAAAAAAAATGAATTCTTTCATTTGATAAGCTGGCTCCAGAGCACTGGGCTCATTCAATAGGAAAACTCTTTCACAGGGCTGCAGCATGCATGGTTTTTCTCTTTCCTTTTTTTTTTTTTTTTTTTTCCCTTTCTTTTTTTTTTTCTGAAAGCCACCCAAGAAGAGATTAATCACGAGGGGGAAACTCAGCTTCACCCTCTAGCTGCAGGTCGCAATTTTTATTTGTATGGAATTGGCTTTTGGAAAGCTGAAGGCTGCCTGAGGGCAGGGACCTGATATAAGAAGAACCTGAGAATGAAGCAGCAGGGATTGATTAGCCTACTTCATATCCCACACTCCATAAGCACACTCCAACCGCAATCTAACACACCGCTGAGCTGAATAGACAAGAGAAATTGGATTCCTTCCTAATATTTAACCTTCAAGTCAGCTCCAACAGTTGTTGATATGTTGTTCTACCAGCAAGTAACAGTAGCTTTTTTATTCCAGCACCCACCCACACACATATATATACAATTTTATAAGTTATATGCTATATATTTACATATTTTCCATTTTCAATCTGTTTCAGAGCATGGTTTACCTAATCCATTTCAGTAAAAGTTTCAGGGAAGAACAAACTGACCAAACAATTATGCATAAAATTGTAGTGAGGGAAGGGAGGGAAAGAGAAATAAAAAGTAAAAAAAAAATCATTGTCTGTTTCATGCCTTTCAAGGTCTTTTTCACACAGTCATTTTTCTTTTACCTGTAATTTTCCCAGTTCATTAATTGTAGGAATTGTCTGGATTGTATCTAGTGATATGGATGCTGCTGGCACTGACGTTATAGAAGTTTCATTTTAGAATTTTATATGTAAATCAGAGGTGCATTTTGGGAAATGTTTCCTTTTACTGGAGTTTGCTAAACCAACAGAAAGTAATGTTGCGTGATGAGGGCCAGTCGGTAAAACCTGGACCATTCGAGGTGGTACAGGAGACCCACGCTGAGGTTGCCCGGGATGGGGCACACGTGAGGCGTGCGGCTGCTAGCCCTGGCAGCGGACAGTGCAGATACTGCCTCTGTGCCGTGGCTGGTGTGGCACACTCCTGTCCTCTCATCAAGGCCCTGCGAGAAGCTCCCCTTTCAGGCACGAGAGAAAGGTCAGAAGATGATGCAGAATGGTCAGAAAATTATGATTACAGCAGAGCGTTTGTGGGCCTGGGGTCTCAGAGAAGGGCTCTGCCCTTGCAGCCTGTGAATGGAGAGGGGTTTTGTTTAGAAAAGGCTGGTCTAGGAAACGGAAGCCCTGGTTTGGAAACATGCCCCCACCACTTTGCCCAGGCCTGATCTCACCGCAGCCCCTGGCAAGGTCCTGGATCCCTGGCAAGGCTGCCTGGAGGCTTGCTGACCTCCCTAGGCTACCTGGGCACTGGCACTTTGCTTTCCTGCTGTTGAGGCTCTGGAGCTTCACGTACCCTCGGGCTAACCGAGCTCCCCACGACCTCCGGCTGCCCCGCTGGTGGGCTATGAGCTGCCTTGGTTTCCTAGCCCATGCGAGGTCAGGGCCGCCACCCACCCTCTGCCGCTATCCCCACATGCTCCTGTGTATGTGATGCTATGTGTGACACACTTCCCATGGGGTTCTCCAAAGGGGAATTTTCTAAAAATTCCCATCCTAGGGACAGTTCACATTGCTGACTCTTCATTCATGTTTGGAACGAATAAAAAATGAGAATTTGAGATTTTTCTCAAAATGGTTGTTTTAATTCACGCTTAACTGCACAACTTTTGTCCTGTTTGAGAAACCGAAGCACCTTTGCAGTGGTTCCTGAGGTTGCCACTGTCTCAGTTTGAATTGTGGGGCCCCTTTTGCTGCTGTCTGCCACCCCAAAGCCAGGCTCTGCGCCTTATCAGCACGCTAGACCTCACTCTTGCTATGATTTGTTCACGTGGCCCCAAAGCCTTGTCCTGATGCAGTGCAATGCAGTACAGAACTTATACCAGCCACAAAGGTGGGTGCTTCTGTGCCGTGCAGTGGCACGACAGTGCCCACGGGAAGTTCAGCGCAGGGCACCACTTCCCTCTGTGTAAGGCAGGTGTGGGCATCCCTGCGTGTGCCTGAGGAGTGGTTGTGTCACTTGTCTGTAAGTGTCGCAGCCTCTGTCTGCGCAGCACAGTGCAGGGCCCTGCAGAGGTGCCCGGTGTCCTGACCATGCACCATCACCATCACTGTAGGGCAGTCCTTGCGGGCTAGCTCGAGCATTTCTGCAGGACACAGCACTGTGCCTTGTCAGGTCTGGCCAAAGAGGCTGACCATGGCGTGGCTGCCTTCTAATACTGACTTTTTAGATGAAGTGGAGGGCAATTGTATTGAGTGGCACGGGGTTTCCCTTCAGATGGGAACCAGGAGGAAAGCAGAGCTGTGGCGGTAGCAAGGACTCTTCATCTCCTCCTTGGTTGTCACAGGGGTGTAGATGTGTAGTGGGAAGCTTTGGCTCAGCCACCCTATTTACTTCCACGGCAAGAAATTCTACCAAGTTCTTTATTCTCTACAGAAAGCACCAGTGAGAAATAATTGTGAAGCCATCTCATATGACACACTGTATAACCAGCCTAGATCTTCTAGAATTGGGCAATATCATTCTGCAACTTGTAGTGAAAAAAGGTTGCCTTAATATATACAGTCTATTGGGAGAATATGCTGCTGAAACAGCTACTGCTGCAAGCAAAGTGAAATTTTCATGTAAACATCTTCAAATATTTTTATGACCCATCAGCTTGAGTTTTATAAGTCAATGTATGAGTGAATACACAAAGTTTCCCTCTTTGTTTGCATATCTGCCTCTACTGAGTTTTAAATGTTCACGCTATGTGGACAAAATCCAACTCTACATCTGTTTATGGCATATGTAGGCAGCATCATCTCCAAGATTTTTTTTCATGTCTAGTTGAGCTCCAACTTTGTGAAAAAGAACTTGCAAGACCTGAGCTAGCTTCCCTGTACCCTAATTCTGTTGATAGTTTTCCATAGAGACTTGGGATCGTCTGGATATCTTGCCATTTCACGTTCAAAAAGGACATCAGAAAAACTAAAACTATCCCCCTCCTAAGCAAGCAGTCACACAAAACACCTCTCCCACCAGTGATGGCCCAGGTGACAATTATGCCCAATGCCCCTCTGACCACAGTGATGTGATTTTCCAACCTATAGCTCTGGAGACTTTAACTCACAGAATAAAGCCAATATCCTGGGAAAAAAACAAAACAAAACAAAACAAAACAGTAGAAAAGTGCATCAGTACAGGCTATTGAGTAACATAGGTTGGCATTAATGAGTCTGCTAGTTCTCCACCAGCTTCACCAGCTTCACAGGGAATCCTGGATAAACCCTAAAAGCCTCTCATAGAACAGCATTTCCTGCAGCATAATTTCTGCATTTAGTCTACAAAACGTATGGATTTGTCTACCCCAAGTGTCTACCCTGGGTCTTATCTCTCTACAGTTTGAACTGATGCTTTAACACAAAAATGTTACCCTGATTTCTTTTACCCCTGGTATGGACAGAATGGAGCTGTTACACAAGGCCAGGCCTTGCTAACCAATATTATTTCTGTTACTGATTAGGGAAGAAAAGGAGTGCAGGAAAGGGAAAATGTTTTTTGTTTTAAAATATTTGTGCGATACAGCATTTGACAAGTGACAGAGCACTACAGCCTTCATGATGGAAAATAGAGATTTAGCAGGCCCCAAAAATTTGTGGGAACAAGCTGATTTTGATCCAGATGTTTGAAAAATGATCATTATGTTTCATTCTTATAAGGTTGAAGTGCTTTCATGGGATATAAAGGGTTTGACTGAAAGGAAGCACTGGGACTATATCCTAAAGAGTTGCTTTGATATAGTTAGATATTTTCATTTGTTGGAATTTTTGCTTCGTCTGAAATTTTGACTGTTTGTTCTGATGTGGGACTTTCCTGAGGAATTAAAGCCATGGCCTTTGATCTGCTCCAATGATATGGGCTGTGATTCACAGGGGCACTGATGGCAATAAACAAAGCAATTCCCTTTCCTGTGCATTGGAAGAAGCTTTACCGTTGCACTGGCTTTTTAAATGCGCTCATTCTGTGTGTGTGTACGTATACATTTTATATGTTTGCAGTGTATCTGACTTGATTCTGCACATTCACAACAATCTGCTGCTACTAATGACTCCCTGTGCTGTGTTAGTGATACCTGCCAAGTAATTCAGGATCCTTCCCCTGTGAGCACACATACCTGATGGAAAGTACCTAAGACTGCAGGTTATAAAAAAACCTGTTTTATTAAGCTGAAATATAAATATGTGTTTGTGTGGTGATCCCAGCATATTCCAATATGCTGGCAACTGGGGGGGAGTGAAAGCGCTACAGGGGGGCAGTGGAAACAGAGTTCTTCCTGAAGTGCTTGAGACAATATTTTAAACATCTCCCCTTTGTGATATGTATTATTATTAAGGTGCTAGTTGCAAATTTTGTAGTCTTACCTGATATTTCTAACACCTTAATGAATACTATGACAAATGTAAATAGCATTTCAGTAACACAAGTTTCAAGTTTGTATTAAAAGGGAACAAGGCCCTCAATAAGGCATAGCTCTTGCTAGGTGCATGCTGTAAAACCTCATTTGAGACTGTGCCTGTACTCAGGAGCTTAGAGCCCAAAGAGATGAGAAGGATTTCTGTCTTCATTTTTTACAAATGAGAAACTGAGGCAAACGAGTCATGAAATGCCATGTCCGGATTGCATGGAGACAGTGTAATAGAGCCAGAAAATGTATCGTGCTATCTTCCTGTCAAAGAGATGTGTTACTTCCCTGACCTTACTATTCTGGAAACCTTGCGTGAGGTGAGTAGCCTTTCAAGAGTGGGATGCCAGACTGTATTTCTTTTTCTCAAAATAAATATGTCCGTGCCACTAGAAACTCACCAGTAATCAGGAAATATTGCTTTCCAGAGAGACAAGATGCTTATCAGGTGGCAGTGCTGCACGTCTGCATGGGGTGGCTGGGGACAGGGATGGAGTACGAGAGGAGAGGGTGGGCAGGCAGCAGCTCCTGCCCTGCACGGAGCTCATTTTTGGGCACTGACAATCCCCTGTGCCATCACCCCTGAGCACCAGCCAAAACTCACCTGCCTGCCATCTCCAGTGCTGCTTGTGCCTGTTTTAAGCCATGCTACCTATCACTGCTAGCAAGCAGGGAAATGGCTGTATTCACAATATTGCTTGAATTAAGCACAGGTAATGATCTCTCTGACAAAAAAAAACCCCAACTGTAAAAGCAGACTTAGGTTGAATTTACCACAGGAAGAAATAAAAAATAAATGCAAGTAGAGGGGAAATGAAAAATGTGCAAGAAATAAAGCAATAACAATTAGATGAAGTGACAAAAATGCCAGGTTTAGCTGGAGGAAGCCTTATCTGAAGCAATATCCAAGTCTTGACCCTAATCTCATCAACACCCAGACCCTAATGCTGGCACCATCCCCACAGTGTGGCTGAACCTTGTTGGACACAGGCTACGGCTTGGCCAGAGCAGCCTCTCTGCTGGTAATAAAATGCTCCACAAGGTAATTCAGACATTCTGAGAAGCTTAATTTACGATTTTGCAAAAATTGCCACTCTCTTCTGGGTTTGAAACTAACTTGAGAGGATTTAAGCTGAGTGTTAGTAATGTCACTTCTGTGGCAAAGCCATAACCATGAAGGAAAACAGAAATAGGAAATAATGAGGAAAATTCTGTGTAAAGCAGGAGAATCCTCCAGGTGCACTGGTAAGAGCATATTTTATTAGATATGATTATTTTCTGTGCTGTTTATTCAATCACAGCATCGTCTCCATCCTCCTTTTCCTCAGCTCCTCTGCAGTCACTATTACTTCACATCATGCCCAATAGAAATAGATACATATTTATTCACCCTGACCCAAAAAGTAAGTTTATGTCATCTGTATCAATTTGTTCTTGTTCGATGTGTTATACCAAAATTCAGATTCAGCAAACGAGCAGTGTACCAACTCCAGCAAATAGTGGTTTTGTTCAGTCACAGATCTGTCAGTCATGCTGACCTAGTCATTTGCCCTGCTGGCTGGCACAGCAGCAAATATGGCCCTTTTGTTACAGACCTTACCAAGGAATGCCTTCTGTTCTCTTTTTTTCTTTCCTTACATCCACTGCTTCCTTCTTTCTTTTGGGTTCTGTGCCTGGTTTTCCACCTCTTGGTGGAATCCTTTCTTTAAAGGTTCTACTTTCTTATGGGACCTTTGGTCGTGTCCATCTATATCCTCATCCACGTAGGATTTCCACAAATTACTTAGACTTCATTTCTTGGTTCCTCTTGCTTTTTTCCTATTCTTTTAGCACTTACCTATTCACATATGCTCCGTCTTTGTCCTTTTTATACAAACATATCTCAAAGATGATGACGCACAGTACTTGACCCACAACATCTTTATTTAGTTTCAATTCAACAGTTCTTCCTAATGAAAGCAACCTCAAAACATTTGCTACTTCTTTCACACCATTTTTCGGGGGGTATGTTCTCTTGCCAAGACACATCTTTTTGACTCACCCTATTTCTTTACACCTCTTTCAAGTCAAGTTAGTGTATTTTTTGCCCTTAAGATTACCAGTTTCTCTTTGTCTGCTCATTCCACCTGAACTCTGATTACTGATGAAATCTGCAAGTAAACTATGCTGGACTACAGGACATCTGTGATACCAGACGCACGTATTAGATTCTGTTCCTTTGCAAGTTATACTTAAAAATGTAATCCCATTCTACATAAGAGGTCTTTAGACACCGTGCCAAATAATGATTACATTACATTACAATTATGTATCTGCACTTTGAAGAAAATGCTACGTCTGTTGTGACACTGTTTTCATCCACTCTGATGGTTTTTATTCCCTCAGAAAGTAAAAGATCAGAATGCTTCTATTAACCTTGTTCTCCTAAATGTTTGAGTAGTTAAATTTTGGGTCATTATATTGATTCACAAGGTAACAAGTAAATTCCTTGGTTGGTAAGTATCTGCCAGTTGACTAGGCTTTATCCGATTCCATCTTGCGCCTGCAGCAGCATAACATTTCCATTGCAGTCAGCTTATGGGTGCAAATGATCACATCTGCATCTTGATTTATTCCTTACTAGTTGGAAATATGCAGTGTCAAGTATTCAGTGAATTTTGCTGGGTCCTAATGAGGATTCAGTGTAACAGGATTTTCTCCAGCTTCAGTTTGTAGAAGAGTTTTTCTGCATATCTGTCTTTTCAAATCAAAAAAGATACAGTGTGCTGGTATATAGTATGTTTTACTTCCAATAAAGTTTTAGTCTATGCTAAAGAAAATGAGAACTGTGCACTTCAGTCCTACCACTTATACCACTGTGGTATTGACAAGAAGTAGAAAAAGATGGTTGGGAAGCTATGGACTAACTCCTGGGTCTGGCTGAGAAGATGGGAAGAGGCGTTTTTAAGGCCTGTTAACTCTCTTGAACCAGAAGATCAGTAAAAAACAAAGAATTTAGGGCTCCAAAAGGCTGTCCTGAATTTCTCAATGCACAACAACCTGCGTATTTAAGTGGTTTGGCAGTCCAGCGTTACTAGAACATATAGTTTTCTTCACAAAATCCTTTCTTTTCTGATTTACATGCATTGGAGAGGAAGTGAATAGCACCTTTTTTATGGCACTGAAAGGCACTGTCTGGATTGATAGGAACCGCAGAAGCCTTCATGGATAACAGGGATTTTTTGTGATGGCAGAGTCTCTGTCCCTGACCACATTATTCACTCATCCAGGCGTTTGTCAGTCCAGGTGTTTCAGAACTGGTCCTGCTGCTTGTTTCAGAGTGAGGTGCCAAGAGGTGCAGTTGCCATTATGAAAAGATATCCACTCGGTTGCTGAGTTAAAACCAGATTGTCACTGATTTAAAATTCTGATATCGCTGTCCATCATACTAAAATGTGATAATAGTTCCTGTAAAGTTAGTAATCCTCTGCTTATGCAGTGTTATGTAGTAATACTCCTGACCAGTGTAAGCATGGAGATTTGGTTATTATGTAGAAGAGTTATAATAAGAAATATGACTGCAAAAGCAAAGCAGTCAGTTGAAATTGGTCTATAATTAAATGCTTAGAAAATTCTGTGCTTAGCTCATTTTAAAATCAAGTGCTTCTTTGTAGCAATTTCCTTTCTTTAATTACAATTTCCTGTCTAGTTTGACATTTACAATGCAATCTTGGGGGACATGTTTGTGATTTATTATTCTTGCTCCTATCAGGATATCACTCGGCAGAAATGAGTTTATAAAATAAGAGCTCAAATTATTATGGCCTTTGACCAATAAAGCTGGCTCATAATTTCAGGCCTGAGAAAAGATTAACATTTTTGACAATCAAATGCAGAATTACCAGTGGGTGACAATTTTGAAAACTATTTCAATTTTCTGAAACATTGTACATTTTTAATAAGGAATGTATAACTGGCTATAAATTGGAGCACAGGCTTAAGAGTAAAAAGAGCAATAGTGCATTGTAAAGCAAACCTGAAAGAAAGACTTTAACATCTAACATTATTTAGCCTCCTCTGAATGAAAGTGAAACTGCTAAATCAACATTACTTGAAAATCACCTAATGAAAGAGATATAAAAGCTCAGGTAAGTTCACAGCAATGTACTCGCTTTTCTTTAGCATTCCTGAGTCCACAGGCTAATTCTTCCAGAGGAGCTAGGGAAAATTTTCCTGTTTGTTTTTTCAAAATCTTACTGAACAAATTTTCTTCTTGGTTATTATTTGTCTGTTGGGGTCTCTCATTTAGAGAAACAGATGCCCCTGCTAAACTGCATATTACATGATCTATTCTGCTGTCACTACTTTTCCAATGACTTTCTTTGTCCCTGATTCAGGAAAATGTCATTGTTCAGGACAACACAGAAGTCAAAATGAATTCTCCATGACTTATGCACATGTTCAAAGTTAAATGTGAACTTGTCTGTAACACAAAATAGGCACCCTGCCTTGCGCTTTGTGAGGAGTGGGTTCTTAAAATCTCTATCCAAAGTGGTAGGTGTGTTTTTAGTGTTAATTTGATGTAATGTCAAAATGGATGGCCTATAAAATTATATTGAAGGAGAGAGAAATGGTATTGGCAGGGAAGAAAATCTGTATCTTTGGAGATCTTTAAAACAGCTCGTGTACACATTGCTGGGAGGTGCAAATGCTTAGCACCTCTCAAAGTCAGGCTGCTTTTATTTAGATGCCAGCATATAGAGTTAAGAGCCTATTTTTAAGTACTGTGAATTAAAATCATTATTTTAAAGAATCTGTCCTCCCTCATGCCCAAGAAGATGAAAAAACATGGTATTAGTTACTTCATTTTACTAAGGCAAAAGCGAGAAAGTGGCACGGCTCTGACTCCAGGTAGTTCCTGGGTTAATGACAGTGCTAGGAGTCCTGCTGCAGTGTTTCAGAGCTCCTGGTGCCCGGCTCAGCTGTGTGCACTGTACTGTTTAGCTACAAGCACACAAAATTTCTGTCCTTCCAAAGCACTCTCAGGGCCAACAGCATCCCATAGGATGTCTTTTACTTCAGTGGTGGGTTAAAGTAAATGCTCAAACATCTCTCTCTGGGGCACCTATCTCCAGTTTAATGTAGCATTCAGTGTTGGGAGAAAGCAAAATGGAAGTCGGATACATCCATGAAGATGTAATGACATCTGCACTGCTGCCCTGAGCAGGGTCTGTGAGACCTTGCAGGAACGAGGGGATGCTGTCTTCCCAGAGACAAAGCCCAAAACAAGTCCATGGACCATTTAAAATATATAGCTCAGAGGTGGGGAAGAGGAAGGATAAGTCTATGGAAGCGCACTTATTTGCTTAGAAATATAGCTGAGTAGATCTAAAAAGTAATCTGGTGTCTGGAGTCAATACTTGCTAGAAAGGAGAGGAGGAGAGAAAAGTTGAGTGAGTAATGAGACCAGCATATCTTCGTCATCCAATGTCAGAACAGATTTGGGTTTTGATGGCTGGGTATGTCTGACTTTGGACTGCGGCCATTAATGGTGACTAGAGAACCATTTTGTGCAACTTCTTCCATTGCTTAATTATTTTTCTTACAGAGTCACCTTTGGAGGGAAAAGTGTTTATTAACCTGTCATCTCTGCAGTTTGAGTTTAAGATAGAAGATAATCAAGAATGCCTTTATTATCTAGTCTGGAAAGGCACACGTTATGAACTCAGATATCTTCTGTCTGTAAAAAGGCTTTATGCAATCATAAAACTGCAGGGTTTACATAGGAACTGCACATGCCAGTATGCATCCACAGAAACTCTTCATTCAGTCAAAATCTGAGACATAATAGGTCATGCTGTGTCACCTCTCATTAGACACTGGCTGGGGAGGCCAGTGCTGGCAGTTCAGTCCAAGGGCCTTTTAAGTTTTTCTAAACTTTCCTAAACTTCAAGAAAAGTTTTCCCTATTGAGTAGGGTCCAGTTCAGAAATCGCCAGTGTGTTCTAATTCAGCTTGAATTCCTAAATCAAAACAATTAAACCACCTTTCCAAAATCTTCTCCCTTTTCTTTGAGGATTATAATATAGTCTTTAATTCTGGGCTGAGTGAACTCCCATACAGAAGGAAAAACACACGAGACAAAGCTCCTCAGCTGATGTGAATCAGCAGAGCTTCACTGGTGTCAATGAAATCATGCTAGTTTATACATTCTGATTACTTGGCCCTTAACATAACAAGACTTTCCCAGAGCTGTGTGTTTTGATTCTGCTAAATCTTTCAATCCACATATGGATAATATATATATATTTTACTTACACACAGATGTTTTAGTCCCTGGACAGAAACAGTCATTTGGGTGCTGGCAGAATTCCTCTGTGCTAATGTTTTTCTTTCTAAAGTCATACCAGTTACAGTTTTAGGCACAACCAGTGACAAATACAGCAGTGCAACTTTGCTTGGGAACATATCACGAACTGAGAGAAAAAAGGAAAACCACTTTGCTGAATTATAATTTCCCTTGGTGTCACCACTGTAACAAGTCTGCCACAGATAAATGTGTAATAATTCTGTTGTCCCGAGCCATAACTGGCATTTCTGTGGTCATAGCAAAATCTTCCACTTGACTTCGCTGCAGTTGTAGGTTTCCCAGTAGACTGAATTAATAAATATTTGTAGGCTTCTCTGCCATTCTTACCAACTGCCTTTTATCTAGCATCTAGAGTTTCTGCTACAGAAAAAGAAATGGTACAAATACCTCAAGGTATTGATTCTTTTTTGGTATCAATGTTCCCTTGTCTGTGGACAACAAATGTAAAAACAGTCTGGTGGGAATTCTGCTGTTGTTTTAAACTTAGACTAGGATGCCTTCAGCAACTGTGATATATTAGGAGAACAAGATTTTCAACATGAGGTACTTTAAAAATCCTCTCCTAAATTCTTTCTACGCATACTTATTTGTAAATGGCTTTGTTTCCCAGAATATGAAGCAACCAGAACTCGTCAGTGTTTTCACCTGGACCTTTGGGATTAGACCTCCTCTCCTGAGTATTGCTTTATAAACTCATATGGAGGCACATGCTGTGATCTGAAGAACATGGGCTTTGCTTGTGTTCTTAACACTGGAACTAGTCACATTGTCTAGCCTGGACACAGCATCGACTTATTTTGCCTCCTGAAGAGAATCAAAGCATTATCATCCATTACCCTCCAAGAGTGCCTTTTGGGTGTTAGCCCAAATAAAGAGAAGGTCCTTTTCTCCCATGGATCACACATGAAGGGTATCTCATCTGGCTCTCCTTGAAGTGCATAGGCGTTCTGCCATTACGTCAACAGTAAGCTCACAGTTCATGATCTGTAATGTATTTCTTATTTGTTCAACCCGAGCACTTGCTTTTGGTGTTTTCCAGATAAGCAGAAAGTTCAAGAGGGACCCTGATCCCAGTCTCCAAAGTGTTTTCCATGGATGTAATTCCAACAACTTCTGATTTTACACCAGTTGGAGTTCAGAACTAGGCTCAGTATCCTTGCTCCTGCATTTCAACTCTGCTCAGCAGTGAAAAAATGCAGGAGAGAGACTGGTGTGGAGCAAACGGCAGCACTATTGGCCTGTGAATTTTTGCACGTTTTGCTGTTTCCTAATGTTTGTTTGGATTTCACATACTGCCTAGGCAAAATTAATTGCCTGCACATTTCTGAAAATTTAGTCCAATGATCTCTTCTTCTATTTCCTGGACTATGTATGCTTTTGGCTGCCAAAAATAACTCTGAGACAGGTTACATGGAAGCTGGGATTATCCATGGAAAGTAATAGTAGTACTCTCATGCACGAAGAATGAGCAGGCTGCCGATTGTTATATGTTTAAAGGGTCAACAGAAATCTATAAGTGGTCAAGAAACAAGACAAACATCAGCCACCAGTCTGATGGGAAAAGCAACATCCATTAAGTCCATTAAATTTAACATTGAAATCAATGTTTAAACCACAAGAAGTAATTAGTGTAATTCATATTACAGACCTTTGTATTTTTGAAACCAGGTTTAATTATATTGAAAAATGACAGCTTTATTTTCCCTCTATGGGTAGGTTACTACCATGTTCCCGATACTTTTATTAGGGCTGGGTGCCGATATCAGGTTTTTAATGACATTAAGCAAAGTAGTGTTTCGTCCATTTGAGGAACAATAAATCAAGTTAGATTCTTTTTGAATGGAGACAACACAGATCAAGTGGCTTTTAAATCATTTTCCTTTATCACTGTGAAGTAGAGCTGTTCACTTGAAACAGCAGCCCATGAAAAAAAAGTGTAGAGTGATATTTGGATTCCCTGGCTCCCTTTTCCTGCATCAATGGACAATTCATGAGCTACTGCTAAGCTCTGGAAAGGTATCTCTATAATCCTTTGCCAATACAAACTCCACATAACTTTTACAAGGTCTTTCATTATCAGTCTCAGTTTTGAAGATGAAGTGATAGTGTATCTTCTGAGCTTAAAACATTTTAGTCTTGTGGAAGGTGTTGACAAGGATAGTAAATGTGGCTGTGAGGATGCATGTACATAATGTTAATTTTCAGAGTATTTTCATTGGTGATTTTGAGGAAGATAAAATGTTTATCTTATTTTTATCTTCTTGATGTGCCTCCACACTCCTTACTTGGCTCTTCTTTTTCAAGCCCCATTCATCTGCTGCTTCTGTTTAATTGGAGATCTTTATGGGCTACATTTTTGCAAAGCTATTAGGAAAGCTCCTGGAAAAACAGTGATGGCTTCTCTTTCAGCTTCCATTAACACAAAAAGGCTGTGTGGGTATGCAAATAATTGATGTTAAAATTAGTACCTCTTGCTCTGAGACTGTTCCTGGTTCTACCCTGTATTTGGGGTGGAGAAGGGAGTTTCATATTACTGAGCAATGGGCCTCCTTCCTCATCATGCACATGCAGAGAAATAGGAATGTAAATGTTCAGCCTCAGCCTGAGTTTATAACTGAGTGTACTGAAACCACAAGCATGCCCTGATTCTGCTTCTGTGTACCTGCTGAGCAACCCAAAGTGTCTGAGTACAGGAGTGCGTGACTGAAGATTGTGTAGAAAACCATCATGGAGTGCGTAACTACTTGGCTTATCTTGGTGTGTGGTCATTCACTTAAACTGATAACAAAAGTAAAGTAAAACCCACTGACTTTAGGTAGCTTTAAACCGTTTGAAAATATGATATGAAAACCCCATCTGCTCTCTACATCAGAGAAAATAAATCTCAAGAGATGCAAAATATGCGATACTTCCTCATGGACATCACAAGGCCTTGGATCTCACTGTTCCCTTCCTGCTGTGGAGGTCCACATTATTCACCATTGCAGTTACAGTGATATTTACAGGTTTGTCTTCACCCTGGTGCAGGTTAAGGATATGAGTGGAGCAGCGAGACCCCAGGAGAATGCTCTGTCAGATCTTCTAAAGCAAAAGATGAAGCTTCCAAGTAAGAACCCAGGAAATATAATAGGTATTACTGCAAAGAAGGGTGATGAGCCATATTCAAGAATGACACCATCATCAAGCCATCGTGATGTTGATGCAGAAGAAAGGGGGGGAGGTGTGGTATGATTTGAATGATGGGATTGTTTTGTCAACTCTTTTGGTGAAAAACTTGTTTAAACTGGTAGAGAAGGAAGCTCAGTATCTAGACTGAACACTTCTGAGGCGCTCTGTACCAACAGGTGACTGTTATGAAAACAGGAATTCTTTGTACCACTCAGGAGCATTTTGCTGACGGTGAGGATTATGCAGGTACAAGATCTCTTTACGGAGCATGGGAAAATGTCTGTGTGTGAAAAGCAAGAGGGAAGGAGAAGATTCCAGACTCTGCAGAGATTCCCAGCATAGATTACTCTTTGGGCATGTTGATACTGTATGGGTAGATATACACTCATCCTGCCCATGTTATTCACTAAAAAAAATCCTTCTCAGGAGGGATTATTAGCTCAGGCTTGATGCCAATGCAATCACATGGCTTCTGTCAGATTGGAGCGTGGGCAGAGCTTGCTCATGGCTGTTTGCAATATGTGGTGTAAACATACCCAAAGAGTAATAGCAGGTGGTAGCAGAGGAGGTGGGTAGAAAGGAAGGCTTGGAACAAAAGATGTTAAGCTTCATTTGGTGTATGATGAGCCAAATTCATCATTGGTGTAACACCCTGAAGTCAGTGGAGTTACAATAATAAAATTAGTCCAAAGAATCATATCTGTCCCTGGCACTCTGTGCAATGCCTTTGATCTGATGAGGTATATGTCATGGCAACATCTTGCCTGCTGAACTCACAACATGATGCCTCCAGGGTGAAACATCGGAAAAAAACCTCAGAATGGCACTGGGAAGTCATGAGCTAAGTTTTAAATGTACATTTCAGTCTGAAATCCTGGCAGAGTTTTCTTTTCTTCCTGAATATTTACCCCAAATGGTAACAATATAATGAAATCTTTGGCCACACATTCAGTGCTCAAAATGGGATTAATTTCTTTCTGTTTGGCTAGTACAAATAACTGCACATGAAGAGCTTATGCAATAGCAGAGGGGGTTATTTTGTCTTGGCAATGGTTTTGTCTGGAGCGATGGAAGAAACTAAGGTAATATGAATATTGTATTTAGCTTTCTCCATCTACAGAAGAAAAGCCAGTGTTTCATTTGGCACTCTCTACTTATTAAAGTGTTCTTTTGCATTGCTTCCCAGCTTCAGCTTTGCAACTCCTGAGCAGGCCAAAAACAATTCCTCTCACCTCACTCCTACTTTCTTTTAAAAAAAAAAAAAAAAAAAAAAAAAGCTAAGAAAAATCCAACACAAAACACAGAAATACAAACTGAATATTCCTAAGAACAAAGTACACTCTTCTCTCTCATTATTCAGTAAATGCATTCAGAGGTTATATTAGTTAAACCAGATCCTCAGCTGGTTTAAGTTTACCCAGCTTGAATGAGTTCAGTGAAATTGTCTCAGTTTACAGCAGCTGAGAATCTGGCCCTCATTAGTAGAGGGTTTAAACAATACAGGATCAGCCAGCTTTCAGGACTGTGTCTTATCTCAACAACTGAGGTTAGTGGTCTAGGAGGCTGAAATGACTGACCATCAGAAATGACAATTTGTAAGTGCTCAGGGACTTGTCTGCTAAGCAGCTACAGCTCAGGGCTTTTACCCTTTGGGCTGCCCAGAAGCTTATTTTTGGTGTTACTCCATAAGAGGTATAAGCTATTGTCTGTCTCTGTCCTGTCCCCACCCCGATGCTCACTTGTGCTGTGGCGAGAAGGGGGTGCTGCGGATGGTGGCTTTGCTGTGTGCAATGTTCCCTGGGCTTGACATCCTATACCCACGGGGACTGACCCGTGCTTGGCACCAGTGCTGCCTGCACGTCTGTGGCAAAACAGCTTTGTGAGGCCTGAGGCAGAGCTCCTGTAGAAATAAGGATTATACAGGTACGTGTGTGTGCCCTCTGTGCGTTCCTCTCTGCTAGTCCCTGAACCAGATGTATAGCCTGTATGAGGGGGAGGTCTCAAAGTTATTTAACTTCTGCAATTGTGTGGAAAAACACGGAACCAAAGGAAGAAGGAGGCAAAATTCAAATCTACTCACACATTGAGACATGGAAGAGGATTGTTATCCTTTCTGCTTGATAATGGCCTGCTCAGCACATGTAGGTGAGCAGGTAGATAACTAAACCAGCTACCAATTATGCTGTCTTTCTCTAGCTGGCAAAGGTAGCCAGGGGATATGGGAAGAACTGGAGTGTTCTGGGACTGCAGAGGCCAGGGAAAAGAGCTTGGGTTAATGTGGTGGAGCACATTGGGGACCTATGACAGGAGTCTGTAGGAAAGCAGCGTTTACCTGAGTTTTGTTGTTTGAGCAACAACTCTTTGTAGCTGAGGAAACTAGAGGCTGTGTACGTGTCTGGTCCCGGAGAAATGGAAAAAATCCTTTTTATTATCATTTTTGCTTCTATTTATAAACTGTCTGCTTACCAGGCAACTCAAGCAGGTTACTGGGCTTTGAAAAAGCACTGGGGTGCAACAGAACATGTAATTTGCAAGTAATATATCAGACAAAAGTAGTCACTTTTTTCTACTCTTGAAATTTCTCTGAGCAGATCATTTGGTTTTCTGTTGGCTTTTTGTTCAACAATCTTTAAAAAGTTTTTTTTTCTATGTTTTTTTCAACCCCATAGGGAAGCAATTTGATGCAAGTAGCCCACACTCAGTATTCATGATTTGTTGTGTGGCCTCACCGCGATTGGGCAGATGGGTTACATGTTTGGATGAACAAGAAAGCAAGTGCATCTGCCTCAGATGTCACTCCTGAATTTCAAATTCTCACTAACACCCACCATATATGAGACTTTGAAATGCGTTTTGTGCAATTTATTGTTATTCTGATTTGTGTTGGGGTAGTGTGGAGTGATCCCAGATAAGACAGGGCCCAGCATACTTAATTAAGGTATAGACCTTAATAGATGCAATCTATTTGAGTTTGCAACTGAGACAGATAAGGGAGAAGGAGGAAATGGAAGCACAAAGGGGTAAAAGGACTTGGTCAAGGTCACCTCTGTGTTAGTAAAACTTGATCACTCAAATGTTCATGGCAAGTAAATATGAAAGGAGAGCAGTCGGCCAAAGTAAATTCACTTTAAAACCTGAATGAAAATAATCAATAGTATTCACCCACTGTGTCCCAGATGCCTGAATCAATTTGATAACAAACAGTTTGTTCACTTTTTTTTTTAGTTATTTGTAAAGAAGTGGCTTGATTGCCAGTGTGCCTAATTCCAGACATATGCCAATTCCCTAATGGTAATAGAGCTGCACTACTGCATGCCAAGACTGAGGCAAATACTCAGCTCTTTCCTGCTAGATTTTTCCCAGAAGATCTGCAGTCAAATCCCCATTTAACAACTATCAGACAAACATATGCACTGCTTCGTGGATCCACTTTCTATTCAGTGTAAACATGTAACAGTAGCTTGGTTCCTGAACCACAGTTATGGCCCTGTTTCTAAGCACGTGCTTTAGCCTGCCTGCATGTAGCATCCAAGTTCAGTGGCACTGGGGTGTTTGCTGGGAGTCGTTTGTGCTGCGGCACGTGGGACTGCTTCCCCTTCTAGTGGTCTGCACCTAGTCCCCCTCCCAGGAGGCTTCGTTAGCCTGCTGGAGGACACTGCAAGAGGGTGAGCTCGGCAGAAGCTCTCTGGGCACTTCTCTGGAAACGAACACTGGTGCTTCTGGTCTCTCAGCTCAGAGGGGCTCCCAGGCACAGCAGCTGGGCAGATGTGGAGGCACAGGGAGCATTTAGAGAGACATGGGCACAGATTTTCTGCTGGTCACTGCCACAGTCATCCTGCAAGTTGGTCTTGCTGTAGCAGACACCACACTGGGGCTGAAACCCAAAATACTCAGCAATTGCATCAGTCCTCAAACTGATACTGATATCAGTGGAGTACAGGTACCTCAAAACACAGGGGGGCCTCTTTGCATGATGATTTGGCCCATTCTACATATTTTTTTTTTCTTTTATTAGCAAAGGCTATATATTACCTTTGCATTAACAAGTGCTGTGTATTTTTAAATTTTTTTCATTTTCTATTACTTAGATTACATTTACCTTTAAGACAGTGAGTTCTGATTATAGTTTGTTTGAAATTTTCAAAATAAGCAGTCTATTTCCATTGTTTTTTCCCCAAAGCAACAAGAAACTGAATATCATTTGGAGTACTGGGTATTTGTGAGACAAATACACCTTTCTGCAAGTTATCTGTCCTATAGTCTACCAACTCTGGAGATTTTTGCAGTACTAAGAACATAATATTGTGAATTTGTGATTGTAGATAATTTGGTCCCAAACATTAGATATTTCCTACACTTAATCACTATCTGCAGAAGAGTTGTTCATTAGGTCTTTGCAGATTCATATTCCTTTGCCCATCTTGCTAGATTTACATCAATCCCATAGTGTTGTTTTTCCATCCTCTTTGAAAATTAAGTCACCGTGTCAGTGATTCATGTGGAAAATAACACATGCATTTCATCTTCTTTTGGCTGGCTTGCTCAGGTGAACGACTACCCTTTGCTGAAAGCCAACCAAACCATGAAGGTCTGAACTAATGCTGTTGCAGAAAAGGGATGTTTTTGGTACTGAAACTCCCAGGAAAGAGTCTGATATAGCCTGAATAATAGAAACTTGCTATGCTACATATTTTACTTGCATGGATGTCTTTATTAATTAAAAGTTAAAAGACAACTGTTTCTTTCTATGCTCTGTCTTCTGCTCTGTGCAGAGCATGAATAACCTATTCCTACCTTCATTCATTTTTTGTAACTACTATGGCTATTACTGTTTCATGTAAGAAACCATGGAATTACTTTTGAATATTTACCACGTAATTAAAGGATATAAAATACTATCCTATAAGCATCTTCCCTGTTAAACATGTATGGTCATAAAATATTAAGGGAAGCTAGATCAATCTATTGAAGATTCTCACATATGAAAGTGTTTTTTGTAGGTCACAGGAATTTATAAAAGAACTTGCAGCATATTATAGAGCTCTGAGCTGTATGACCATGTTATACCCCTGTGGATGTGACAAAATTATGCTCATCGGGTAACTGGCACACAACTGAATCTTTACATAGAAGAGTAAAACTTGATGTTAAATAATGCCTAAAAGCAAATATAAAGCCCCTTGTCTCCTTCAAATGGCATCCTCCCAGGAAATGCAAAAAAATCAATATATTATAGTACCTTATGATCTCACTAAAGTGATTCAACACAACAAAATTTCAATGACAACATCTCTTTTTTCTGACTTGTCTTTTCTTTTCTCTCTGAATGGCACTACTAGGTTTGGATTTTTTAAAATTCTTTTCCTTAGGACTACGTTGGGGAAGGCAGTCTGTCCTGAGGAAAAATCATATGGTGTGTTAAACTATTGGAGATTAACAGAGGCCAAGAAATTAATGAATACCATGGACTGTATAGCTCTAGCCTGGGGAGGGGAAAGACCTATGCCATACTAGGCTGGCAAGTCTACCCCTGGGACTTGTGGGATTTCCTACCATAGATGTCTGCATTTTTGTCGTCTATCTTCTGTTGATTTTTCACGGAACAAAGGTTGTACCTTTCCTGTTAAATTGCGTTATAGGTACCTTATACAGGAAGTGTAGATGGCTTATACTTCCCAGTCATATCAATTTTTATGTCTGCCTGAATGGGATTATTGCTTTGACCTCCAGAAGATGTTATACTTATTTACATTTGAGTTAGGCACTGATCACCTCCTTATGGTTTCACTGCAGAAAGGTGGTGGCAGTGAGCAGATAAATCTCAAAAGACACGCTTCATCTGCCTGATCTCTGGTCTCACTTCTGCCCTTAGAAATAGTGCAATAGTTCAAGTTTATAGCCTTTGTGGATTAGAAAAGCACCCTTATGTTGTTGAAAAGAGAAAATGTCCATAGACAGTATTATTGACAGTTATTACTGTTGCATCACTGAAGACCAGGGCTCATTGTGCTAAGTGCTGTGCAAATGTGTTTAAGAGGACTTCCCTGCTATAAACAGCAATATTTTTGTTAGAAGTAGAAGGTCTTATTATTCTTATGACCCTCTTTGCTGTATTTCACAGCTCAAATAGCACATGGGCAGTCATGCCTTAGTAGCGTTCAGGAGAACCAACTTTAGACAGGCACATTTTTGTCATGTGAGTACTTCTTTACATCTTCTGTCTCCACAGTGTATGGAGTTTTGCTGTCTTTACTACAAGGGCAATTTACCATACTCCACATTTTCAAAAAGGAACCATCTGAAGAAAACAGAGTGAAGAAATCTAAGTAGATCAAAACAAACATTTGAGGTTATCTTATTTTCAAAACAAATTATTTGGATCTGTATCTTTTGATCTTTTAGAATAATGGTCAGATTAATCTGTGACTGACTTATTTAGAAGACACTACAGAAATACTGGAATCAGCAGATGCCTCTAACTGTATTCTAATCGGAAAACAAAGTTCTTTACTCTTTCTGTAGTTTTAGTCTAGTGATACAGAATGCCCCTAACAAACACATGGCTATTTGAACAGCTAAGGACCAAAAGGTGCTATAAGTATTCTAGAAAGACAGTGATGGGAAAGACTGAAAGATCGGGTATACTTTCCATCCCTGTTTTTTTTTACTGGAACATATTTTCTTTCTCCCCATCCTTTCTTCCATGACAACTCTATTACACATTACAAACTATTCTGTCTTTACTGTGTTCAGCTCTGGGGCCCCCAGCATAAGGAGAAGGCCATGAAGATGATCGGGGGCTGCAGCACCTCCCCTGTGAGGACAGGCTGAGAGAGTTAGGGGTGTTCAGCTGGAGAAGAGAAGGCTCCAGGAAGACCTTATAGCAGCCTTCCAGTACTTGAAAGGGGCTACAGGAAAGCTGAGGAGGGATTCTTTATCAGGGAGTGTAGGGATAGGATGAGGGGTGATGGTTTAAACTGAGAGGGTAGATTCAGGTTAGATACAAGGAAGAAATTCTTCCCTGTGAGGGTGGTGAGGCCCTGGCACAGGCTGCCCAGAGAAGCTGTGGCTGCCCCCTCCCTGGAAGGGTTCAAGGCCAAGTTGGATGGGGCTTTGGGCAACCTGGGCTGGTGGAAGGTGTCCCTGCCCAGGGCAGAAGGGTTGGAACTAGATGATCTTTAAGGTCCCTTTCAACCCAAACCATTCTGTGATTCTATTGTATTATTCTATGCCTTGATCCATTCATGGTCTAGGGCTTCTTTCAGTCCTTTCCAGCAATACTGCAGCCTGGCCAATTATTTTATTGTGTTGATGCATCATTTTCTTTTCCCTTTGACCAACTCTTATCTCACAACAGCCTCCACATTTTCTTTGGTGTGTCCTCTTCAAAATGGAGAGTTCATAACAAGGTCAGCATCAGTAAGAAAGGTAAGTATGGAGTGAGTGGAATGCTAGTCTGTGCTCAGGAGCCTCCTTGCCCTTTGCAGAAAGAATCTGTCACATTTGCTCAAATTTAATCAGTTTTTAATGGACTTCTTTATTAGTTGCTCAGCTGTTCACTTCCAGACAGCTAGAAAAGATAGTTCTCGTAGTAAGATGTTAGTATTACGTGGTTATGCACAACTTCAGAATGTCTGACTTTGTATCTTTCTCTTTTTTGGTGGATTAGGACCACTTGAAATTTATTCAGTAATATCTGGGCTTAAGAAGTGGGAATCTGAATGAGATCTCTGTCTCTAGAGCAGATTTTCTGAGTGCCCTTGGGTGACTCAGTTGCTTGTCTCTGTTTCAGCTCTCTCTCTGCCAGACTGATGTAATATTACATGCCTAATATAGGTGCTGAGGAAATAAATTAATGGATGTCTGTGAAGCATGCAGATCACTGATGTACAGACTGGTACTTCTGAGAGACGCTAGCAGAAAGCTTGTTGGGAATAGAGGTTGACTTGCCAGGTGGGAGCGTGAGAAAACTGTCCAAGAAGTGGACAAGAGGCTGGCAAAAGGAAGCAGGAGAGACCCTGGAAAAATTAGGGCTCATATAACAAAAGGCATTCATGACCTGTTAAGGAAACTATAAAGAAATCTGAAGTTTGGATGTTCCCTTCAAATCTGGACACTTAGAGCTCTCAGATAATGCCACCAAAGTTGAGTAGGAAAAGTCTAAAGGAAGATCTCCTGGAAGTCACTCAGGCACACAGAAAAATCTAGACACAAATATCCACATTAAATAAGCCCTGAAAAATGCACACAAACATAATCCAATGAAAAGCTACATTGTAATCCTTCCTGTATTAATTATAGTACATATACAAAAACTGCAATGAATTCTGCAGGGAATGTGAGAATGTAGGTGCCTATTCAGATTGGAAGTCATTAAAAAAAAAGAACTTCTAATAACAAGTGGATCCTAACGTTTTTTGAAATAAGTAAAATAAGAAAGGGAGCAGAGGGAGTGAATTGCATAAGGAGTGGAAAATCCTGAACCCATGCTGGCCCAAAAGAAGTGTCAGAAAGAAAGAGCTCCTTTAAGTAAAAACGCTCCCAAATTAGACCTTTGTCTGACCAATTCAATAAGAAAGGAACAGGGAATAAGGAAAGTCATTCAAACGCATTCATTAAGTTGCCAGAGAAATGCTTATTAAAGAAACCCTCATCTTGATTCCTTTTTTTTGGGGAGGAGGGAAAAGGAGAAGGAAGGGAAAGACTCTTTTTTTAATTTAACATTAATTCTTCAGAGGCATTATTCCTATTATTCCTTCTATTCTGACTTGCTGCATTTGAAAAATATGTTGTCTTTTAAATAGATTTATTTCGTTTAACAGTATTTGACATCCTTTTTTCAGGAGTTCATTCATTTTTTCAGTTTATTTCTTTAACATGTATTTGTTTAAGTGGCTTCCACTGTATTAATTGATGTGTTTGTGTCTGTTCAGAGCAAATGCATTCTCCTCACAGGGATTTTAACAGGCATTTGTTTAAGTGGGTTTTGCTTTTCTGTGTCTATTTCTGCTTGTTTTTCTGGTAGAGAAGGAGACATTACTAACATGCAGCCGACATAATGAGTCCCATTAACTCCCAATTCAGCTTGCTTTTTGACCACCTCTCTTTTAATGACTGTACTTTTCTTGACTGCAAAGTTTGGGGAATAGGAAAACTGTTCGCTCTGCTGGATTTTAATACATGTTTACATCCTGATTTGCAGAACAGCACCACCTCTCAATTAATGCTACTCTTAGCCTTAAAGGAGCACTTGGTAATAAATAAATAAATGTGAGCCTGTGTGTATTGGAAAAGTGTGGCGTGAACCAGAATTTTTACAAAAGCTGCTGAGCATTTTTAGAGACTAAGCAGCATTTGTGTTCTAATATTTTAAAGCTTTTCCATTGATCTCCTGTTAACTGAGAAGCAAGAATTAACCTCAATGACAGTGCTAGTAGCTCTGCAGTCTATTTTGGCCTGTTCTTTAAGTAAAAAGAGCAACCTAGATGAGAATTTTGTGCTTCACTGGATATTGAAAGATGAGGCAATAAACTGCTAAACTTGAGTAATCACACACTCCCAGAGGAATGCCTCAAATGGGGTTGGTCAAAAACCTTGAAATTCTAGCCTTCTGCACACTGCCTGGGCTTTAACATTTGATGAGAGTCATTATAGTGGGGGACTGAATACAAGTGTCTTCTGATTACAGACCTTCCATTAAAAGTTCCCACCAGTGTGCCTTTCCATAGAGAAGCGTCAATGGGATTAAAATCTCAATTCACCCCAGTCAATTCTCCAGTAACACGATTTCATTAGAGGCAGGCAGGGAGGAAAATGGACTAGAAAGCACTGAAACAGCTGGTGTATAAATTATAAAGTGTACTTTCTACTAAGTGAACACACCTTCCGCTCAGCCACATTACTAATTAATGTGTAGGGTAGCCGATTTTATGTAAATTGTATTCTTCCTCTCTCCTGTGCTTTGGTTAACAACAGGTTCTTCTAAATCTTGGAAAAAGAAAGATTATGCAAAGCTATCATCATATGAAAATAACGTATTAACATACTGCCTGTGAACTGTATCCAATCAGTTCCTTTTCACTGGCGTGTGTACAAAACAATTAAAATCAAATTTATATTGCACTTCTTTAATATATTCTGGCATTAATATAATCAATGAACAAGTGTTAAAAAGTCTTACAGGCCTATTCTGCTTTAAAATGATATGTTTGTTCTCAGGGTTAGTGGATATTTTCAGCTTCTTTAAAAGGACACTAGAAAAGGAAAGTTCTAGCTGTATGAACGTGACTCCAGCAGCCATCAGTTCATGTGGAGTCTGCCTCATTTTAATGGCAGCCTGTTGTGTTAATTTTTTTTATGTGGTGTCTTTACTCCCAGACTCTGTCAGCTGTTCTCCATGTTACCTGCAGCATATTTGTTTTAAATTATTAGATGTTGCTGAATAATTGCTCATAAAGGTTATGAGACCACTGAATTATCTGGATGACCCGCGGGCTGGTTGTGCTACCAGCTGTTCTGGTGTCAGGCAGACGCATGCAGCCACACACCCAGGAGCGGGCTCTGTTTGCATGCCTGCCAAACCCCAGTATTTCACCTGGTGACTGAGGGACAGCTCACATGCCATCGGTATTTCCTTATTTTCCAAATTTCATGCTCTTAGGCTGTTTCCCTGTCTGTTTTCCTTGCTGCTTTTTGGTATACTTTCACGTGAGATCAGATATTTTGTCACTGCTCTCAGTGGAGCAGGCTAGAAGATCTCAGAAACCAGCAAATTGGTGAAAGGGTATAAAACATTTTTGTCAGTCACAGGGCTGGAATGTCTATCAAGAGGTTATTTATTCTGTCTTCAGCCATATCTGCATCTCCCCAGGAACAGTCTCCTTTCAAACACCTCTGTCAACCTCACACCTCCTCAGGCAGTCTGTCTCAGTGCTTCTCTAGCTTTACTGTTCCTTAACATCTCTCACTGTAGGTAAGCCCATTTCTTGTCCTATTCACTAAGGACATGGAAGAGATGACTCTCTTCCTTGAATCTGCCTTTTACTTATTTTGAGACTCTGTCCTCCCTCAGACACATACACAAATAGAATAACTCTAGTGCCCAGCCAAGAAGATTCTTGAAACCATGATCATGAATCTGCAAATGATTTTTTTCCCCCTCTCCCGGCAGTGCTGACCCTGCCTACAAAGACACATCCCTCTGAGGAGACCAGAAGAGAATGTATTTCCTGTGAGAAATAAATAAGATCCTCATACCAGTTCTGAGCCTTTTTCTCGATCAAAATTACTCTTTATGCTAAGAGGCAATTGAAAATAGAGACTGTGAGCACATGTGGGTGAGCAGGCTAGTCTTGCATAGTCCTAATGTGTTACAGCCCTGTAACCTACTCTTGCTTTCACGAAGAGAATTCTTTTTCTTTAACTTAGTGTTGAATCTTATGATTTTGTAAGTGAAAGGGAAGGGGTCTGTGCATGGTCCCTCCTTGACGATTGCGCTTGTACAGAATTCTGTGGTGCCTTTCCAGATGTGGAAAGCGTGTTGTTGAAGTCAGTGAGCATGATGCTAGAGTACGCGCCATGGAATTGAGTCCATAAAATCCTTTCCGCAGCATGTGGATTCTTTACGGTACGGGGAGGGAAGTTGTGACAGAGACAGTTTGTCCACTGAAAACTAAGCTGAGACCATAAGCTCACTTCAGTTTGGACCAAAGGATAGTAATAAACCATGGAGGAAATGTCAGTGCCTTTCCATTAAGTGACCCCATGTCATCCTTATTTACAACTTCCTAACAACGATTTTAGCCATATGGCCTATGTGATTGGCATAATTCCATTTTGAAATTGCAGGTCTGAATTCTTGAAAGTATAAAGGGTTGTGCATTTAAATATCCAACCTGTCAGGAGCAAAACTGTGGGATACTTCTAGGTTATGGTGTGTGCAATAAAAACAAAGCCACCTGGAAAAGCATGGATTGGGAATTTGGTACCAAAACTCGTTACCAAAAATGGCTTTTTAGACTTTCACCTTGGGTTTTTTTTTTCCTCCTCAGCCTTTGGCAGCAAAGCTATGAAATGAAGGTGGAAGAAGAATGCAGAGGAGAGAAAAGAATGCTAGGATTCATTGCTAAATACTTTCTTTCTGTCCCTCATTTCCCACTAGATGATTGGGAGTGCAACCAAGCCAAGCAGCTGACTGATGGTATACCTTATACTGAGCACTAGGTCAGACCTGTTGCAACTTTTTCCTCCTTGATGGTGTTGATTGCCTAGGTGGTATCTCCAGACCGGCCCTGAACCATGAGACTGAGGACAGGTTCATCTGTAGTTGCTCATAGGAAGAGAGCAGGTACAAATTCCGACCTTGGCTGCAGTGGTGGAAGCCCATTAACTGGGCCCAACCTAATGTCAGCAAGAACTGCACGTAGCCAAGGAGGTTGCTATATAGAGCCACAAATTACAGTAGTTATCTTCCCTGATTGCTCAGCACTTGAGGCAAATATTCTCTATCTCACTCCCTTTTGCTCTAACTCACTGTCAGACCCTTCTCTGCTGGCTGATGGACAGCCTGGTGCCACTCTCTCCAAGTCTGTTAGGACTTGGTGGTGCTGTCGTGGTGCTCTAAGAACTCACTAAAGGAAAGAGAGAAGACACAGCAGACTGGTACCCATGTTTGTTTTCCCACTTAGAGCATCAGAACAAATGCTCTGTTGCCCTTTCACCAAAAGGGTGAACCATGGCAAAATAGAAACAGTCAGAGTGCCGAAAGGGATAGGCTGACCCAGGTCTTCAGCCTTCTGGCACCTGTGGCAAAAATTCTACAGACCAAGGTGAATAAGGAGCCTCTGAAGGTGATCCCCCAAATGGCTCAACAGGGCTTAACGGTGGCTTGTCTGGTCATTTGCTGTATTGCTCTTTTTGGAGGGGACGTGTATGGAAAGATAAGTTTTAGATACGATTTTCTAGGCAGCTCAAAATATGGTTAGAAAGGAGAAATGAATCATCTTTTTCTTTGAGTGGTGTTATCAGGAGGGTTGAAAAATGACAATTAGGTTCCTCGGTGATTTGGAGGTTGGACATCTTCAGTCAAGGAGATTCTTGCATTCCTGTAATTTTTACAAGAGTTTTTTTAATGAGTGCTGTATTGTTTGTATCAGTGTTTGCTGGATTCATGGGAAATTATCCCATTCATCTCCAGTGGATACTGCATAAGACTCAAAATGAGAAACAGCTCCATAAAGCTTGTTAGGATTTTTTTTTGTGATAAGGAAAATGAAAAAGATGGTTGTAGTTACATTTTAATTACATGAATTGAATATCCACATTGTCTAGGACCTAGAATATCTCTAGCATAATGGAAGATAGCAAAAAAATGGGATTAGAGCAGATGTGAAGAAAAGATCTCAGGCTGAAATAGTGATATAGAGAGGATAACCAATCGTGACAAAACCAAGCAGAAATGGTTGAAGTTGTCTAGCTTTAGGGGACGTTTAGTTTCTTAGCACAAATTGCCTGTAATAGATTTTAATTTCTGCATGCGTTCTGTAATTATTTTTGTTTCGATGTAACTGTGAAATTGAGTGTTTTGCTTCTACTGTTATCAGGTCACTTCCAAAAATAAAGTGTATCTCAGAGAACAGCAATATTATTATTATTATT
The DNA here is from genome assembly GCF_003259725.1 of Athene cunicularia. Taxonomy (NCBI): domain Eukaryota; kingdom Metazoa; phylum Chordata; class Aves; order Strigiformes; family Strigidae; genus Athene; species Athene cunicularia. The sequence goes on from NW_020799102.1 coordinate 2,670,221, forward strand.
CAAAGACTACGTGTTTGGACAATTATGCAAACATCGTCTTACTGTCAGTCAGTAAAAACCTTTCCCAGAATATCTGAGACCCTTGAATTAACTAGACTTTTCCTCTGCTCCTCTGAATGCCACCTTGCAAGGGGGCTATCTCCTGCCCAAACCCACACTAAAAGTCCCCCATCACTGTACATCCAGGTCACTTTGCCATGCAGCTGTCCAGCTGAGTGGTCTTCTGCAATGAACAGGAGTGTTGCTCCTCTAATTACTGAGTACAAGCTTATATTGTACCGTTCTGCAAACTTTATATGCTGTTGTAGCAAAAGTCAACTGACTCATATGTTGTAAAAAGTGTGAAATGTACTGTAAGCAGCACTGCTACCCTGAAGGAAGTACAGTTTCTGTGGCCTAACCCCAGAGACATCAGAGGCTGACTTCCCATTTCCGTCGTGGTTGAAAGTTTAGGAGCAGTCTATATGAAAGCAGCTGGAGAAAAATGGCCTGGTGGGGGGGAAAAAAAAAAAAAAGCAACCAACCCAACCAAAATGTAATGATGCTAAATTTAAACAAGACTGATTTTTTTTTTTTCCTCCCTAAGTACTCTTAATGGGAATAAAACGGTTTATCTTTTCAGATCTGTGTATTTCTGCAGAAATCTGCCATTGGGAAAAGGTTGCAAAAATTCTGGCCACCATGTAAATCCCACACTGAAGACTCACTTGGGAAGAAGAAAAGGCACAAAATTTTGTGCTGGCACTCTAAAAGTGAAGGTGAGTGTTGACCTACCTATGCACTAATGAGAACAAAGCTAAACACCCAAATTTCATTGCGAAGGAAACCAGTGTTGTGTCAGCCAAAGCTGCCTTGATTTTTAGGAATGTGGAGACCTTTTCTCGCTTTGTGTATTCTTACTTCCTGGTGAACAGGAATGCATAAAAATGGAAGGGTTGGCATTAAAATCCTCTGTCTTTGTGCCCCCCCGGCTACACACCCTGTGTGTGTGGTACTCAAAAGGGCACGTGCGTCCCACAGGGAGGAGGAATATTCAGCATGCTACAAATGGCTTTGAACCAGCTGCACATCACACAACCACCCTGCTGAGCCACTGGATCTAGGTACTCTTGCTGGGACAAGTTCATCTACGACTGTATGGGGAGCTGCTTAATTGAGCCTCATTACTTCAATTTCCTACTGACACTGTGCACCCTGTGAGGCGCTGCTCAGGCATGCGTCAGGGGCAGGGGACTGAGCAGCTGCCATTTTTCACATGGAAGCAGTAGAGGATGAGTGACAACAGTGCCTCAGCCCAGCACTGTTGCCTCCACGGTTAGTACCACTTGTAAGGAGGAGCAAGCTGCTAATTTGACTCCCACTAGCCAGGAGGAGGCACCTGCACTGACCATTGCAAAGTCCTCTGATGGGCCTTTGGCTGTAGAGGGTGGTGCAGTCCTGACAAACTGCCAGTGGCAGGTATTGCCTTCACCCCTTTTGGATCTCTGGTAATCTACATGTTTGTGCCCTTTTAAAGAAGGGTTCATGCTTGGAAGCATCTCAGCTAAAACTTCCAAAAGAGGAGTATTTCCTTATTTTAATATTTCTTCTTTATGTAAGTTGTGTAACCTGCACCTCCAAGGTCAGTCAAGCATTGCTCCAACGGCTCCAGCTCTGATTCTGTTTCTTCAAGCACACAAGCTCACAGGTAGACATTAGCCCTCCTGTTCATCCCTGTTCCTGTGGAAGTCCTGATTCCCTGCTGAGAGCTTTGTTTGTATGAATAGTCTTATTTTCTTACAGCCATTCTTCCAGTTCTTTGATCGATGTATTGTACTCAGTTTTCATTGTTAAAGGGGACATTATGGACTTTTGCTCCTGTAGGTAAATATGCAGTGTCTGCCACTTAATGTCAATGTTTCCAGAATACTACAAAAGCTGTCAGAGGAATTAATCACTTTTTGATTTCCATGGGACAGTGGGCAACATGTGAGAGAGAACTTAGGCAATGATATCCGTTATTATCACCCTTCTGAAACTCACCACTGCTGAGTGAAAATGAGCTTTGTGAAGGTAATCAATCACTGGTCACCACATGTGTTCCCTCAGTATAACATTAAGGGTAAAACTCATCACTTTGAACAGCATCAACACAGTCTTGTGTAACACCAATTCTCACTCACCCACTTTTGGAGGGGAGATGAAAGAGGTATCTGTTTACCCAGGATATTCTGGCTTTGCATTTCACCACTCCCAGTGCAAGTAATGACTTGCTGGACAACCCTCAGACTAGCCAGACAAGGACTTTCTGTGCTGCAAGGTGGCATGGAGCTATCATAGCTCTGCACATTGAGTGAGAAGTCAGATAAATTATAACACCCAGCATCACAGCAGTAAAAATGACAAAAATGAATACCATAGTACTACAGAGAGTTCCTTCCTTTGCTGCTGGCTTTAGATAGGTAGTATGTAGTCAATTCATAGAATAAGAAATTATTTCAGAACATCCGTTATACCAGAATGTTGTGTTACCCCCAAAAAACCCTATGTAATTTCTCCCAGAGGGTGTTTTAGAATTGGTGAGGCATAAATTCAGGTAAATGGTGGTGTCCATTATGTTGGGCCCTACACATTGGACATTTGGCAACCCAGAGACAAAAGATACGAAAGGGCTCTGTTTGGAAGCAGAGGTTTCTTGTTTGGCAGCACCCAAGAGCAGAGTTAAGCTGGTCAAGGCATTTCAGTTTGGGTCTGTCTTCTCTGCTTATGTGTATGTAAAGGTGTCCAGGTGATTTTCATGGCACAGGCTTTGCAGGCATGCGTCCTGTCACCGGAGACTAAGAAACAGTGGCAGGTGATCACAAAGAGAATTAGCTCATGTATTTTGACAGGTGAAGCTAAATAAAATGAAATAATTTGACAGGAAGTGAAGCCAAAATTCAACAAAGGAATAGACTTGCAGGAATATCAGGTTACCAGAGGGGAAAAAAAACGTAGGAGGATATGAAATGTATATACAAATAAATAAATAAAGATAGATACACATAGATATCTTTGTAAATCTGCTTCAACCTCAGTAGTTCAACTAGCTCAGAGTTCTTTGTCTCTTGGCCTATTTGGGTAAGGCAGTGCTACTATCACAGTAAGCACTTCCACTTCCTAACACAAAGTAAGGGGACTCTTTGTGACTGCTCTTCCCTAAGGGAAGAAAGAGAAATGCTATCTGGGGCACAAAAGCAAAAGTGGATTTCTTAGCATATGGTCTTTTCCAGTATGAGCACAGACAGCTTTCTGTGCTAGGGAAACAAGGGAGAGCTTTGCAACTAGTATTACCAAGTGGCTAGAGACTTTCTTGACACTGTGTTGCTGGAAAAAAAAAAAAAAAGAGAGACAAGCAAAGGATAAAATTTATCCAAAATTACAGCAAAGAAATGCCTAACCTTTGCACTAGAAAAAGAAAAAACCTTCACAGGCAGTGTGGAAAATGACGGTGGAGTTTTCTCATTAAAGATGCTGACAACATAAAAGTAGAAAAGGCAGCATGTCAATACAGCTGTAGCTGGTCACAGCAGTGAATAGCTGGCCTGTTCTGAGGACCACTATTGTGATCCCTGGGAACAGTGTGCAGATGTGTGGCAGTACCCAGCCCGATTAGTTTGTACCAGGCTGCAAGCCTCCAGCCAAACAGCCTGCCGTTTAGTGGTACACGTCCCTTGGCTGCACACAGCGAACATGGGCCATCTGTGAGAAAACAGGATCCCCCTCCTGGGCCTGGGCAGCGGCAGTGACACCGCCCAAGCACTCTGCTGGACCACAGGCTGGCACGCAGTCAGGTCCAGGAGGGCAGGGGTTATAGCCCTAAAGGCAACGCTGAGATCTGCCTTTGATACCTGGATACTCAGAGCCCCAGGAGTTTGCCTGAAGAAGCACAATCTCATGTGTCAGCGGCACTGAGACGTACAGGAGATGGGCTCTCCAGTATGAGGGTAGGTGGGAAGAGTACATGTCACTGAGGCAGCTGAAGAGAGTTTGTTTTTGTATGTATTTGGAAAGGTAAAAGTTTGATTTTAGGAAAGGATTTGGAAAGGTAAAAGTTTGAGACCTGAGCAGAGGACTTCTAATATGAATAGGTTTGTTTTCTTTCAGAAAGTGTTTTTTAATCTGTTTTGTTCTGAAAAATATTGTTTATTAAGCACTTTGTTGTTATTCCTGTTGTTTAGACTTTGTTATGGATGTGTACGAAAAAATCCACTTGTTATCTGCTTTACTTGGATGAATTGCTACCTGACGTTAACAGGAAATGTAGGCAGAGTCCTGCAGGAGTCATCCTCTGCTGTAAGTGTGCAGTATTATTAATCACTTTAAAATGTTTCATGGCTCTCAGAGTTGCCAAGATCTCTTTTAAGTCTGAACTGAGTGTGAAGCAATGAAGTAAGAAGGTCCACTTGAGTTTGAAGAGAGCTATTCCTACAGGAGCTCTAGGAATTGCAAGCTGCTCTATTAGTCTCATTTCAGGCCCACAGACTGCAAAGGTTTGTGGCCAAGAAACTGCCAAAATGCTACAGAAGGTACATTTTCATTTGGAATTTGCCACAACAATGAGCCTGGCACCAAAAACGGTGGTGTGAGGGAAGGTGGGAAAAGAGTGACACCTTATCCCCCACCAACAGGGACGTGTGGCTCTTCTGCCCGTGTTCCTCACGTGGGTGGCCCTGACAGCAGCGCTCTGGTCCCACTTGCCATCCTTCCTGGCCGGGACCTGCCTGCCACAGCCTCTTGCCCAGGAGCTTTTCCCGACAGCACATTTGTAGCAGCAGCACGGACTTCAGGGCTGGAGCTATGGGCCAGTTTGCAAGTGGGGAGAGCAGAGACCTGTGGGAACGCAACAGGGGTAGCAAAAGAAGCAAGTGCAAGTCAGGAGCTCCCTTTTCCTCTGTGGCCTGGAGGGGCAGGTGGCTCTGACCCAGGCTTACCAAAGTAAAGGCTTGTGGAAATGGGTCGCCTCAAGGACACGGTAATAAGCCAGTTATTGCCAATGGTTGACTAAATTTACACCTATGTGTGCTGTCAAATTTGAGCTATTGCTGGCCAGATTGTGTAGTAATGTGGAGATGGGAAAGGAGGGCATTTCTATCAGCCAGGATAAAGTAACGTTAGAAGTGATTTTAAAAAATAACACTACTGTGGAATTTGCCTGACACAAACCTCAGGCTCACCCTGATGTGGAGACATGAGGCACTGTGTAGCTTCAGGGAAATAAACAACCAACTGCCCTTAAACCCATTCAACATGAAAGGACTTTGCTATTCTTCCCTGAACTAGACATTGAAAAAAAGGATGATGACGAGATAAAGCGTTATAAAAATATCCTCTTTCAGGACCTGTTGTCACAGCTTGACTCAGCTATGAGGGAAGTACCCTTGATATTATTTCTGTGTTCAAATGCTTTAGACATTTATCAGAGAGATTGAGGTGGAATACTTATGAGTCAGGTGGAAGATCCTACTTAGCTTGCCTCAAACTTAAGGCCAACAGTCTTTGGAACTCTGTTCCTGCAATCCAGCCAGCACAGGTCTTGTATCTGACATGGAGGTCTGCCCCACCATTGCACTTATACACAGACTGGTAAGCTAGAAAAGCAAAAAGTATATGAATTTCAGATTTAACCTGACTTCTGCTCTGTTATTTAAGGATCATTTTGCACTCTCTCCATCACATCCCTTTGAGCAGAAAATTAATGGTTAATTTTGCAACCATTCTTGTTAATAGGCGTCTTTTTTTTACAGAATCGTAAATCTTGCAGAGAAATGAAAAGCAAGAAAATAAAGATGTATTAGGTCCACATTTTCAGATACCCTAAGTGAGCTTTTGCTGTGTGGGAGCCATAGAAACACACAGGCTTTTTTCCCTCACCAGCAGAGCTATTCAGCCGGAAGCTAGGCTGATTTCAAACCAGTTTTTGCCAAAGACTGCTGGTACCTCCAACCGAGATCTGCTGGAGGGTGCAGGCTTAATTATGAAGTATCTTCCCTACAGCTGCAGAACACTAATCCTGATTCACCAGAGTCCAGTGTCTTTGTTTGGTTATGGAAACTGTTTTGGGGGTATTTCAGCATTAATCTAACCCTGATCTGAGCCATACGATGGACATAAAGTAGGCTTGGAATACATTTGATGCTCTTAATGTGCACAGTCAGGACACCTTTTCTTTTTGGCATACCTGTCTACAAGCTTATCAGCCAGCGTAATGATGAGTTCAGCTCAGCACTTTGTTGCTATTTCAACTGGACATGAGGTCTTATCAAACTACACATGTGAATTGTGTAAAGTACAAGTGATTTTTCTTCCAAGGGAAGAACATTGCGTGACAACAGTCACCTAGTACGTTCCTTCCAGTAGCATCACATTGTCAACACAGACACGCTTTTACACCTTGCTGCATTGATGTTACTTTGCTGGGCAACAGTTTCACCTAAATCAGTGGCTTCACACAAAGTTAAACTGGCCCCTTGGTGAAGAGTGAAAGGCGGGTTGTACTCTGTGTTAGCCGGGATCCAACTATTCATTCTTCAGTAGTGAAATAGTACCTATCTCTCATTTAGTCAACAGCCATTACCTGCAGACATTTCAGTTTCGTATGAATTGTAAGGTCTGTGGCCCTGAAAGTGTATTTCAACGTTTGGAAAAGACTTAAGACTAAATTAGGCACCATGGTGAAAGGATTTAGTTTTTCTAGAAATCTCTGTGACTTCTGTAACATCCCTACCTTTACTGCTTAGACGAAAATAGCTTTTTAAAGTTGAGGAACTTCTTGAGACTTGAATGTGACTAAACTGAGGAGAAAAAGAACATTCTTTCTTCCAGAAGTTTTTCAGGATTCTTTCCTTATTCTGTTACCATGTGTTGAACAAATCATTATAATGTATGTTTTGTTTAGTGAACTATAGATGTGTCACAAGTCTAATTAAAATCTGAAAGCACTGCTTTTATATCATTTATAATACCATAAAAGCAGACAGTATCATAAATGAAAGTGATTTGATCTGAAAGTTCTTCAAGCCCAGGGCAAGGAGGCCCTGAATTATTTGGAAATTTTGAGTTAAAACAGAGGATAGGTATTTATTATTTTAAAAAATAATTCCACCTCTCCCATAATCTTAGGTGCTGTGGCCATTATAAATGAGAATTAATTTTGGTACACAAGTAGCAGAATGGAACACAGACACAGTGTTTTGAAAAACTACCCTGGAATGATATTAAAAGCCTAAAATCTGTATGCCAGAATTGCTTGCTCACCCTCAATCCACCTTGTAGTTTTCAAACTTAATGAAGCTATGAGAAACTTCAACTCGAGGTGGGAGAACCCTCCTTTGGAAACCTAAGGCCTCTCTTGTATTTATATTAAAACCTTTTTACAACAATCTGTAATATAGAGAGTTTTTGTCTCATACAACCAAGAGGTTGATAGCTTCTTCTCCCCACTCATTTACATTTAGGGATGACTGTGGTTTTAATGAAACAGAATATTCCAAATACTAATGGATCTTAAATTGCTTATTCTTACCAAGAGGTAATCCAAATAGCACATTTGCTTCAAGTGGTATAAAGTGATGAGTTAATTCATGTACTTGTGTCAATTGCTTCAAGATACTGAGAATTAGCCGCATTAGTGATATGCTGCTTTTTTTTTTTTTTCTTTACATATGTGAAGGAAAGTGCATATGAATGGAGATCGATTTAACCTCTACTGTAGAGAGGAGGGGAGAAATCTGGCGGATGTCCTACAAATGTCATTGACAAGGTAAGAAAGATCTTCCTCTTGACAGTCTCTTGCTCTTCCTTGTACTTATGCTTGAGCTACTTAAGATTTCTCGTG
>NW_020799102.1:2683075-2695187 GCF_003259725.1 Athene cunicularia
CATGTGCAGTTGCATCTTTTATACAAAGAATATGTAATACAGCAGAGTGGAATAATTTATCCCCAGTAGCAAGAGTGAGGCCCTGTGATTCATGAAAGCCACAATAAGTATTCAGAGCTTAACCTTATGCGTAGACTGAGTGAAATGTTCTACTCCTTCCATTTGATAAATTATACATATACCTTATGTATATAAATATACATTTCCTGCATACTACATTTCTGCAGATATTTCTTGTTTGTAATTGAGTATATTAAACAAAGGCAACATAAAAAATGAAGAGAATCAGCACTGTATATTGCAGAAAGTGCTTGCTGATGTTAAGCAATTTAAAAATAAAAACAGTAGCCTAGGTTTATGAGACAACTTCATGGTGTTCTCTAATGATAAAACTAAGCAAGTATTAGTGCATGAAAGTATGAGGAAAGATAGACTCCTGTCAGAAATGCAAAGGACTGAGAATCAAACTCTATGCTTGGTATTGGCATGTATTTATGGTCCTGAGCAAGTTACTCCTCTTCCTCATGCCATGCTTCAGTGGGCAGAGTATTCATGCAAGCAAGGTGGGACCTGTGTTCTAGTCCTTCCTCCCAAGCTACCCAAGCCTACATCTCCCAGGAGAGACCCTCGTCCCTGGGCTATTAAGTGTCCTAGGTGGAAGGACTTTCTCTGTCTTTCTTCTGAATGGAGCTCTCCCTATTTAAACTGCCATGGATGCAAGAACAGGAGAAAAACCCCTTTTTTTCTAGTCATCTGAAGGTGATGTGGCTCGAATCCCGATGCCAGTGGTGACAGATTAGCCAAAGACTGTTCAGTGTACAACACAAACAGAATCTGCAAAGCAGGTAGTGGAAACCAGGATGAGTAACCTCTTCCATCACCTGGAGTAATGCTTTCTCCTCCAGCCCAATGATTTATTAATGATTACACATAAATTAAACAGGAGAAGTTGCAGGAGTACACCCTAAGCCAGAAAAGACTATTTGGTTAGTTATTTGGTCCAGGGGACATCTGCTCAAGCACATGGAAGAATTATACCAGCTCTCCCATCTGCCAGGGAGTGATCTCAGGGGTCATGCTGGTGTACTTTGTTACAAGAAAGAGAAGTCAAGCTGTTTGCCCATATTTTGAAGAAAGATGTCAACTCCTACATTTTGTGCCAAGTGTATACTTGCTTGTATTGTGGGGTATGTAGATATGAAGTCATGTGATCAGCTAAGCCAGCCCATTCCTACTCTTTGCCTTCAACATGCTAAGGGCTGCCCTTGAAGTTGTACTCTAGTTATTGGACCATTTCTTAGCCCCAGTCACTGACATAATCCATATAAAGAGATATATAAATATATAATAACAACAACTCTTCCAAAAGAAGGGATGGGGATGGGGGGCCAGGGTTGGGTTAGCCCAGGATTACACTCTTAGTTTGTCCATTTGCCCACCTAGCCTCTATTTTCTTAATAAATGTTTGTGTCAAGAGCACCTAAACATTTATGAAAAATTTTATCAACCGCATGACTTTTGCTTTGGTGTCCAAGAGACTTGCTAGAAGTTGTATGGAAAATGTACACCAGACCTGGAATAAATTCCAAGTCTCCCTTGTTCCAGTCTAGTGCTTTAGTGGTAAGACCTCCTGCCTCATTCCCAAAAGTTTTATTATACTCTCTTCTCCCCAAAATTTGTCAAACTCATATTTGCTTGAGAAAGCATTCATCAAAGAAAGGGTGCGTGAATCATGTTATTACATGTGGCAAATTAACTTGTTGCATGTTGGAGAAAGAAAAACCTGGGGTTTATTGCTCTTGCCTGAAAACAGAAAAAACTCACTTGATGTCCTTGTGCAGACTGAGTCTCTCTTGACTGAGACCCCCTCATGTGATGCCACCTGCATTATTTTGGGTTTAACTGCAACACTTTTGTTGTTATTTGCACTTATTTGCTCTTGACTATGTCAGATCTCCCTGGTGTGTTTTCTTTTTTCAGACTTCTGCAGTGCTTCTGAAGCCAACTCAACAGAGACTGTTCTACTGAGAGCTTTCTGAAATCATTCTTAAATTACGATGCATAATCTCTTGAAATTAAGTCAACGACAAAATTCAAATGTAAGTTTAAATTGGCACCTTCCACTTAACTGATTCCTAGTGTATAAAAAATTCTTCAGCTAAGTACTTAAGATGACATTTAATTGGTTCTGAGCATCATACTACTTTGTGTAAAAATCTATATACTCTTAAAAAACTTTAATCACTGTCTTTCAGGCAGGTATATAAAAGCTTTAAAGTGGGACTGACTGAGAAATTTGTTCCAAACTGCACAGCTGTCCTCAGTGCTTCTTCATACCTCTTGATAATTAAAAGGATTCTTAGAAAGATTTTTAGAAACTATGAGGGGTGGCTGGTGCTGTTGGTTTTTTAGCTCTAATTAAATAAGGGCAGGGAAGCACCAGTAAATAAGCAGCTGAAGGAAATAAAGAATTATCTTTGCTTCTGAGGAGACTTTTTTTAAATGTGCAAGAGAGTCAGGTTAGCAGGCTCTTCTGCTTCTTTCTGCTTATCCTGCACTGTTAGAGCTCACTAGGCTGAAACTGGAATATCAGACAAAGAAGTAGAAAGTTATCCAAAATTGCTTGCTTGTTTAAAAGTAATATATACATTATTGTTAGTCATTCCATGGCATTAGATCTTACAGCTACATTTTGGTTAAGTGTTCCTCTATGGCCATGCTCTCTCTCTCTCTCTCTTGGTTTTTTTTGGCAGTAGTGTTCCTTTCTAACAGTATTTTAGTGCTTAGAATTGATGGCAAGCTGTATTTTATCCATATAATGTTTAATTTAATAAGGCAAAATTTGATTATTTGAATTAATTAGAGAGTGTGTAAGAACTCTGTATGTAATGCACTTTTGATACTCACTTTTAAATGGATGCTTATGTCTATTGATTTATAAATATTTGAGGTATATTTATGCAAATTTGATATACTAGCAATGCAAGGTATTATAGATCATTTGCAAGAGTGTTGCAGCTCCCATTTAAGCAGTGAGTGGTGTTCATTAAATGCCCATGCTTCAGCTGTATGTTTGCATGGCAGTATTTTTTCTTTTAAGGCTTAGCTATTAAATGCATTGTAAAATACTGCAGAGTTGTATCTCAGCCTTTTTAAGTGATTGCTTGACTCCAATGACTGTGTGGTATGGAAGCCATAGTCAAAATATGTCTATTTAAAACAGATGTAGTCATTAGCAGGCCCTCTAAACTGTGCTTCCCAGCTTCTTCTAAGTCAGACCATCTCCTAAGCAGGTTTGGAGACAGATGATTATCACTGCTTCCCCACGTGCCAAGTGTAGCCATGCTGCTGCAGGGGCAAGAGGCTAGTGCAGTAGAAACAGGACTCGTTACTTACTTAGACAAGTTTGCTGCCATCTGTGCTCCTCATTCTGCCTCATTGATGCTATTTAAAAAGGAAGCTAAAAATAAGTATTAGTCCTTACTTATCAGTAGGCACAGTAAGAAATTTTACTCCCCTGAATGCTGCTCAGGGTTAGCTTTGGTCAGCTATTTGTTGCATCACATTGCAACACTATGGACTGCTACAGGGAAGGTCCTTTGGGCCCCTGTGATCCCAGAGAAGCTGAATGTCAGTGCCTAGGTGAATTTAACCATAGCATGATGAGCAGGAGGAGTGGGCTGTAGTAATCTGCTGTGAGAGAGAGAGAAATAGTGCCTGAGCAAGGCCTTGCCAGTAACAGAAAAGAAACAAGATTGTTTTCCAGACTGCCCTAACCATGACCTTAGGATAGGGATTTCTGACTGACCCCGAGCCATGAAGCATTAAAAACGCAACAAATGATCCACTGGGCTCTCACTTCTTGACCTCCCTGCGAGCAGAGAAGCTTTTCTAGCTATCACTGAGAGAATGATATCATTTCTGTAGTTATCTTTACAGTTTTCAGACTGAGTTTCTCACCTGCTTAAAGAGAACTGTGGCAAGCACTACCACTTCACTCCAGTTATTTTTTTGTTTTAGAATAGCAGTTCTGTCATTTGCTGATGGACCAGAAGAATGCGAACCTGTGTATCTGATTTCAGTAGTCTTTTCCTAATTTGGTATTTTGTCGTTTTGTTAAAATATCCAACACAGAGCCCTTCTTTATGTCTAGGGGAGTTGCCACCATTGAGCGCAGGGAGTAGGCAAAAAAGGGACCATTTTCCATGGGGAATGGACTTGCTGGTCTACAAGCACAAAATCTTCCAGTCTGACAGCTGTGACCCTGTTACAGCGATCACACACACCCCCTTCCCCAGTGCCTGGCATCACAAGGGAACAAAGGCATTAGAGGTGGGCTTACACAGGTCTGGATGCTGCCCAAAGCGTCTGCGTAGGCAGTGCCCCAAGTGATACAAACAGGTGCTACCACCTGCAAGTGGGTGTTACAGGTGTGTTGCTGGTGTTACAGGTCTGGGTCTGATGTGCATCCTCTATCACAAAGTAAAGCAAACAGTGTGTCTTGAAGCCAAACATACCACTGCAGCAGAGTTTCAGTGGTTATTCTCTTGGGGTTGCACCCACATATATGAAGCTAGGGTTTGTCAGCATCACTCTGCTGGGCTGCATGCTGCCTGGTATGTTATGGTTATTCTGTTCTGCTGTAGTATAGACCATTGTAATCAGCCTCTGTATGCTCCTAAATTAAGGCAGACCATCTTTTACTCCTAAGAAACCTCCAGAACCCAGCTGCAGCCATAAAGCTGCTTCAAATGCAAGCTGGCTGCAGTTCAGAATTAGGGCCAATATTTTTAACAGCATCAAATTTTGTTGTAGGCCCTCTGGAAGGATTCTGTATATGAAACGAACGGGAGCAAAACCAAAACTGAAGTCCCCTGCGTAGGAAAACAGGTGAAGTTGACTGTGTTTGAGAAGAGAGATGCATCTCCCATATGTACTACAAATAGTGTCTGATAACATTCATTTGGAATAATGTGTATCTTCCTTTACTGTTGGCTTATGTCACGCATTATGTCATGACCTCTTGTGTCTGAGCTGGCGTCTAGTAGAACATACCAGCCATATTAATCTCATCAACATAATCAGAAAATAACTTGATATTAAATCATAAATTCTACGCACTCTGTGTGGGCCTGTCCTTCGACATGTATGTCCTTCTACATATTGCCACTGGTGGTTTTTTGTTTGCATTGCAGCAACCTGAGGGTAAATGCAAGGAAAGATCCAAGATAGGAAGGCAAATTGTTTTTGCAAACATGGTAGAGAAAATGTGCGGAATCAAATGCCAATATTAATGCATGACATCTGCTCTCTGCTCCAGTTCTGAGTAAAGTAATCCAGTCCTAATTACACACTGCTGTGCCCTCTACCAGCTAAGGAGAATGGTGCAGCCATTCTTAGTACCGGTATATAAATTTCTTTCTGAATCTGATAGATACATTAGATGCAGGGCAGGCTTTTCATTTTTTGGCTGTCAGTTGCTTTGGGTAGCACAAAGAGAGGGGAGGAGAAAGGTTGCAGCAGGAAAAGATCAAAATCTTCCAAAAAGGACTCTGCTTCTAGAATAAAAATTTTTCCTAGAGAACTTTCCCTGCAGACCTCAATCAATATTATTCTCATCTGAGTGCACATATTATTCATTAAGAAACATTGGCAAGATGTGCACTATAGTGTATGCCTTCATTAGAGCCTCCACCTGCCTGCTTTTATCAGAAGATCTTCAGTAACTTTCATCTTCATTGAACTTGTTTCTGTCTTTGGATTGGGAAAGAAATCTTGTAATTTCACAGGATGGGTTTATTTAAAAAAAAAGATAAAATATTAATCTCTTTGGTTTGTGGATGTGTTTTCTCCTCTCACAGATTAATAGATCAAGAAGATTATCACCATTAGATTCAGACTGAATTGGATGCTGATGAAATCATGTGCAAAACCTAGTCCAGTGCAACAAACCCTCACTGACTGTGTGGCATGGGAATAGCTGGAATTCCTCCGTTGTGTGTTCAGCAGCCATGCCATATCCTTTGTGTGCACCTACTGCTATTGTGAAAGCAGCCATTTTCCTATGGAATCAACATTTTTAAGTGATGTGTTGTTAGAATGATGCTATGAAGACCTGGCAAATGTCATCCATGCCAAGTAGAGTCAGAAGAAACCACAAAGCATGGGGGACGCTGGCAGAGTCTTAGGATGTTGTCATCACAAAGAAACGTGAGTCTGACATTGGATTTTATATTTTCGATCCATGTATTTCCATCTCTGACTGTTCTGTGTCAATTCTGCCTGGTCTCTTCAGCATTAAGACGGTGAAGAAAGAATCTTACTGAAGAAAGGCACTAGGATTTTTGGACAATATACTATGATCTAGCTCCATGAGTGGGATCCCTGCGTGCTGCTGCAGCATAAAGAAGGAACGATAGTGACAGATTGCACAGAGCCAGCTCCATGGCTCTGTCTCTGTTCACCCATCTCACATTTGATTAGTCTCTGCCTGACATCAGGCTGGGAGCAATAAGCTCTGATCTTAACAGTGGATGTGGCAGTAAGCCCGAGAGCTCCGTGTGTCACTCCAGAACCAGACACTGTCTCACTGGATTCCTCCGTAAAACAACTGAGGCAGATGTGTGGATGCCAGATTTGTCTTTCAGGTCTACCTACCACACCCACCAAGGTAAGGAATAAAGGCAGGACTATCTGCAGGAAAACATTGCAGTAGCAATGAACTTTGAAGTGGAGAAGGTTATACAGAAAGTCAATTATTGGTCCAGATGGAAGTGAGAGCCATTATAGAAACACCATCACCTAGAATTTACTCATACAGTTTGGGGTGGGTTTTGTTGGGGGAGGGGGCGTTAAGGATTCTTGTCTACTTACTTTAAAGGGCTCTAGGAAGTCTGCACAGATCCTGCTGTGTGAAGAGGTGGCAGAGTCAGAGTCCATGTGTTGACTTGTTCAGAGAGGTTGGGCTAAAGGTGCGTTCCTGAACTTTTGGTCGACTTCAGTATGAATTGAAATTTTAGATCACTGTTGAGCACTGATTGACAGTACAAGTGGAAGAATGCATCTCACTGGAGCCTGGGAAACTCTTGAGAAGTAGGAGAAAGGAGGCTTCTCCTTTCCAGGCTTCTCCTCCAAGGAGGCTTCTCCTCTGTGCTTTCCCTGGAGCCCAGGGGAAGCCAGCCTATCCCAGATCCTAGTCTGGGCCTCCTCTAAAGCCATTCACTTGGATCATAGGTTCCTCTGCCTTAGACCTGCCCTCCTCCCCAGCTGTATCGGTACTGGGGAAATGCTGATGGATCTGCAGTGTGTCAAACCCAACCTGATTCTCCAGCACTTGATACCCACTCACAAAACCTTTCTTCTCATGTTGTTTTTTCATGTAGAAAGCAACTTCATGGAGTTAATTGCAGCTGAGCTGTTCTGGGGGGAGCAGAATCTGCCCATTAAACAACTTATGAAACAAGAAGCAGACCAAGAATTTAGGTCTTGCTACTTTTATTTTTGAAAAAAATTTTTTTCTTTTTGATTTTGTGCTATGGAGAGCAGCAGCAAAACTTCTGAATAACTGATTTATCCGCTGTAAATTTCTCTAAAAGGTCATTACAGATTGTAAAGCCTAATGGCTTAAAGTGCCAACCTTATATCACAGTGGTAAAGAACTCATTCTCTGGAGGTAGTATTTTTGAAGCTTTGCCATTTTTCTTCTATCAAAGGAAATGCTGTATTTTTAAGACACTTTTATTTTTTAAAAAGTAACCTATATTTACAGAAATATTTAACATTCATTTCATGCAAAACAGCAACAGAATCAAGCGATTTATTTTTACAATGTATAGGCAGAGAAGTTAAGTAGATCAAGCGGGAGTTTAGAAATAATTGAGGTATGTAGATCTCAAGTATGTATTTAAGTGGTCTTTTGAACTGCAGCCCATGTTCTGCGTGAACCTAACTTTTTAGAGCACTTGTGATTTTCCTTCTTTACAAGACTGCTGAATTGCAGTATAAGGTCAGGCCCATGGTCACTCTCTTCCGACACTAGCAAGGTAGGTGCAAGTGATTCTGAAATAGGTAATAACGTAGAGATCTTTTGTAGCCAATCTAGTATAGAGCGGTGCAGGTTGTCTTGGTTATTTGTGTGAATTCAAGAAATAAAACCCATGTGTCTAAACTGGTGGACAAAAGTCTCATCTGCTCAGAAACTTGAGTTTGGAAATAGCTGCTAAATTCACCATGTGCAGCAGTGGTCTTTGGTATGGCCTGATGCTGCCTTCACTGTGGGATTCTGACTAGCACATGACTTAATCACCTTCTCTTTTTTGTTTTGATTTTTTTTTTCTCCTGTCAGCTGAAAGATAAAATAAAAAACATATTAACCTCCCTGATGAAGCTTTATAATTCCCAACACTGAAACATTAACCAACTCCTTAATTAAGAGAGACTGAAAGTAGAAGAATGCTTTTATGTCATTAGCTGGTTTTTGCTCCAGTCATCTGCCTCATTCAAGCATAGGATAATATGAAACCTCACGGGTCTGCTAAAGGCTTGACTTAAGTATATTGCAGACTTCCTTTGCAATTTAATGGGAACGGCACGTTGTTCTTAAGAAACTTCATTTTCCCTTGCTCGTGCTCCAGAGTAGCAAAAGAAAAGTAAGAGCAGCTAGTGAGCAAGGACCTCAAGTTAGACCCAGAGGTCTGAGCCCTAGTCCTGACTGCAGCACATAGGTGTTTTTATTCCTGCGTACGTCTTCCCTCCTGCACCAGGAATATCAGGAATTAGTATTAGACCAGACGCTCTCCAAGGCAGAGCACAGCTGTTCTCTTTTATCTGTAGTTTCTGCAGTATTGAGCATGATGACTTCTCAGAACTGCCTAGACAGGGTGTGTGTAAGGTACCATAACTGAGTGAGTAGCAGTGCACGTCAGTGATAAACTGGCACCTCAGGGACGGTGTTGTCTGGTCCTTCTCCAGCAGCGAGCCGCTATGGCGCTTTGTTCCAGAGAACGGAGGGTCGGGGAACTGAGGCTTATTCCCAGTTCTGCCACAGATCTGTGTCGAGTTTTCCCAGTCACTCATTACGCCCGTTGCCTATGTAAGCGCTTTTCGAGGGAGTGATCTAGCTGTTCCTCTCTAGTGCCAAGGTACTAAAAAATAAATGTGGTAAAATTCTTTGTATGAGATTTCTAATCTACTTGGTGAAGGAGGCTCAAAAATTACTGAAACTTGCTCACTTCTCTGAAATGACTCACTGAACAGATATAATTGAAAACCATGCAGAACAATGCTTCACCATACTGTAAAAAAGTCGTTTACCTAAAGTGGGGACCTTTACACTGGGGTTCATCCCTTCATCTCATTAAAGCTGCAAACATAAAAATCCCCATAACTGTAACTGTAGGATTCAAACTGCAGGATGTGTGTTTGGGAATGGAATGTTTTGGGGTTTGTACTTTTTTGCATTATTTTTCTCCCCTTGTGTGATGTTCCCTCGTGCGCATGCATATGTGCAAATTTCTCTCTTCTTTTTCCCTCCACCTCTTTCTTTTTCATCTCCAGTGACCACATCTCTCTCAGCTCAAGTGTGAACTGTATCCTTCTTAGGAAGGATACCAAAGTCAACATCTGTTTTCTTAGTTTTTTCCTGTTCTACCCTTGGCATCCATCAGTGACCTTGAGCTTCAGGGCATGCAGACAAATGCCTGCTACTCGGTAAGTCTGTGTTTAGATGAAACTGCATCACCCCTGTAGCAAACTCAGAATTAAGACTCGAGAGTTGCATACTGAGATCCTGAGATTCTGGCTTTGCACTCATAAGTCTCCTTGGCCACAGTGAGAAAAGAAATGGGCTCAAGGACCAAAAGTACACTCAGAAATGAGTCAATGCATGATGTTCTCCAGGGTCGGTATTTTTCAAGTGCTGCTGTGTTCTTTCAGGAAAAAAAAAAAAAAATCATCGAGATGGATGGACCAAGTTCCTGTGGGTGCAATATGTGCCATACAGTGGAAATTAAAGACCAGAGAATTAACAGGGTTGTGTTACAAAGCTGAAGGCATTTTTATCCTTATATGTGTGTACTCACAGAAGAACATACTGCACTAATGAAACACAACTTTATGTTCCCAGTCATATTTATGCTGGCAAGAAATGAGCGTAACTCAGTAAGTTTGTTGCCAAGCAAGCGTAGCTATGGGATTTTTTTTTGGTGGGGGAGAAGAGGAGATGTTTGTGGGGTCTTTCACCCCCTTGGCTTTATGTGATGTGTACGAGGTGTGCTTTAAAGGGAGTGGGTAGCTGTGCTGGGTCTGGCCAAACAAGCAAGTTTAATCACGGCCGTCTTGACATAGGTGAATGTGAAGATGGGGAATTGGGGAGGCAGTAGTTCCCATGAGATGATGTGCCGCATTTCTCCCCTGATATCTATCAGAAATTGTCCGTCTCCCCTCAAGGGGAACCAGCCTGAACAAAAGTCAAAAAAAGACAACATGGGGGGACCTAAATAAAAGCTAATAGATGAGCTGAGCTAATATTAGTTTCCTGATATATAAAGTCAAATGGATTAATGGATCAGCTCATTGCCTAAGGAAACTAAAAGAAAATCTTCAATACTTCTGTGCACATTGAGGACATGAACAATAAAGGCCCTTAGAAAGTAAAAACCTAATTTGGGGGAATCAATTACTACTACTTTTTTCTTATCTTTTTTTTTTTTTTTTTTTTTTTTTTTTTTAAATTCTAAAGGAGGTTCACACAGAGGTAAAATTTGGGTAACACACAAGCCAGAAGTCATGCATCTCAGATACTAGAATGATGGTCGATCTCAGTTTGCATCAGTCTTGTCTCGGCTCTTTTCAGCGGTCCAGCTTCAGCTAATGGAAATCAAGCCCATTATGGTAAATGTAGGAAGCGAGTACATTAATAGTGGGCACTGACATTAATTCGAATAGTAAACAATTCAGAACTGTTCCCAGTACATACTAGCTTAAGTATCATCTTACCTGCTGCTTCAGAGAGCCACTTCTTTCACAGGTTTTTAAAAATACAGAAGATTATCTGCCACAGAGTTTTCTGTTTAGGTAAACAAAACTATTTGCGGATTCTGCTTTGCTCCCCATCGGTCCTATATACTTTTTTCTTTTTGGATTTGGTTGCAAGCACTTTCACTCTAGAACTGCTACCATTGCAATGCCAATGTGTTCTCTACTTAAAAAAAAAAAAAAAAAAAAAAAAAAAAAAAGAAAGAAAAAAGAGAGAGAGAAAAATAAAAAAGTGGGGTGGACGGGGCAAATTTAGCAAAGGGGAGATGGGGGAATAATCTAATGCAAAGGTAGGAAGAAAATTGAGCTTATTTATACAGTAACACGTGTGTTAGAGTAATTCCTCCCTTCCTCGGCTATACGCTCCCCCATTTTCTCTCTCACACACGTATATACACACACACTTTAACTGTGCTTTTGTGTTTTGTCAGAATTAATGAGAAAAGTTCCCTTGCCCTAGGGGTAATTAGTGTCCTTGGAGTTAAATAAGCTAATACTTAGACACCTCTGGCACAGGCAATTATGTTTGTGTATTGAATAATTGATTCAAAGAGGGGGGGAAGGGGCTGCTAATCAGATCTGAGCATAATGAATTGATTTAATTAACAGGGGAATCTGAGGGTCCCTGGGAAATGTGTGCATTTATTCAGCAGCAGGAGAGAGTGCAAAGCACATAAATTGAGAGAGAGAGCGAGCGAGTGAGGCAGGCGGCAAGTGCTTTTGCTTTCAGTGATAGGTTCACATCTTTCCTCCCTCCCACCCCCTTTCCTTTGAATATAATTTTAGATTTAGAGTGAAATCAAGAGAAAAGCACTTTAGAAGCCTGGAAAGCTCTTGCAGTAGCAACAGCAAAGGGGGGAGAGGTTGTGAGCTCTCACACGCGATTACATTAAGACAATTTTTGACAGCGCAGGTCGGGAAAGGACGGAGCTGGGGAACCAGCCCCCGATATTGTCCCTCCCTTACCTTTTTTCCTCTCCCCCCCTTCCCCTTCTTCTTTTTTAATATCTAAACTGGCACTCGAGCTGCAGCGGCGGGGCCGGGGGCGAGGCGGCTGGTGCATCAGCCCGGCTCCAGC
>NW_020799102.1:2695237-2699398 GCF_003259725.1 Athene cunicularia
CCGGGGAGCGCTGCGGCCGGCGGGGAAGTGCCTGGCGCCTGCAGCCCTGTCACCGGGCCCGCCATCAGCGCCGGTGGCCTTCGCGTGTGCCGCCACCGGGCCAACTTCGGTGGCATCCGAGGCTGTGCCGTGCCGAGGTGCCGCCCGGCGCCCCCATTGCAGGCAGCGCTGCCTTCCGTGCTGGCGGAAATCGCCATAAAATGTCTCTCGCTCGGGCTGGCTGGGGGCTCTAACTCGGAAAAGTGGATACCGGGCTCAAGAGGCGAGTGGGAGATGCTCTCCTTTGCTGGTTTTCCCCCCACCTTGTTTCTCTATCTCTTCTCCCTCCACCCTCCCCTTTTCTTTTGATCTGGAGTTTCTGCTTCAGAAAGGTGAGAGTCCGCCTGCCGCCACCCTGCAGAGTCAGACGGGGCACGACGAGAAATCCCGGGCTCGCTTGTGCGATCCGGTTGTGTGGGAGGGGGCCGAAGCGCTGACAGCTGGAAGGTTAAATGCTCGCTGCCCCAGAGAGGTGCGTGGGGAGGGAGCTTGCTGCAAACTCGTCACATGCCTCTGGGCTGAGAATCCCTCTCCCCGGCGCCTTTTCTTCCTCCAGTTTCTTGAAGCCCTCTGAAGTAAACTGATGCAGTGTTATTAATGGGGTCTGTAATGCTCCGCTCGAAAGCGCGTGTGTTGGAGAAGGGGGAATGAACTTATCTAACTGGTCAGCGAGAGATAACAGCAGAAAGACTTTTCTCATCCCTCACCCGCTGTGCACAAAGGTAAAAGGGTTAAGTAATGACAGAAGAATTAAGAAAGGGTAATTTCTTACTGGTATGTGGAGCAAGGTTTGTGTTTCTCTCTGACCTCACTTTTGGGGGTGACCAGCATTGCGAGAGTCCCCTGAATTTTACTTGACCTTTGGAGGAAAAGGGGAGGAAAGGCTTTTAACATCTCCATTAATACCCTTTAATAATAACAATAACTGGGTGATGTCTTAATCCCAGTGCCTCTCTGTCGGAGGGTGCCTGCCAACCTGTATCCGTTT
This sequence comes from Athene cunicularia, assembly GCF_003259725.1. Lineage (NCBI taxonomy): Eukaryota > Metazoa > Chordata > Aves > Strigiformes > Strigidae > Athene > Athene cunicularia. The sequence continues at coordinate 2,696,265 of NW_020799102.1, forward strand.
CAATCTGATTGACGGGCGAACAGCAGGATGCTGCCTCCATCGCGGAAGCGAGAGGCGCAGGTGAGCTGGGAGGAAAACCGGAGATCTGAAGAGGGTTTCCTAATAGGGCTATTTGGGTCCTTTCAAGTGTCGCAGACGTACTCATTAAACACAAGGAGCTCTGGACCGGGGTGATGGTGATGTAAGGAAATGAAACTAGAACCATTGATTATCGAGACAGTTCTCAACAGCCTCCTTCCAGGAGATCTCATGAGTGGCCGTATAAAAGGGAATAATGGTGGCGATGGCAGAGGTAAAGAGGAAATTAGTGCGGGGTGCACTTAAAAGGGAGTAAAGTAGGAAACAAACCCCTGATGAGAGGGATGTGGAGATCAGAGCAACAAACTGGTAATGCCTGGGAATCTCCTGTGCTGTTGATGGAGTAGTTATGCTCAGGGAGAAATTATGCTCACTTTTAAAAGTGCACTGGAGAAATTGGCAACAGGAGGTGAGATTGAGAGAAGAAACTCTCTTTACGAAGAGGTTATTTTACCTTTACATTTCTTTCTGCCTGATTCAAATGGGCTCCACTTGCCCGCTCATCTGTGAATGTTAAAAGGGGATGCTGGACCTGCATAGGTTACAAATGGACTAAAATGGAAGCTTTTGCTAACTAAACCAATTCCTTTTGAAATCAAGCTTGAATGAGCTTGTTAATAAAAATGGGTCTGTTTTCCCCTCTCTTCCCAGAGGCCAGTCTGATTTCTACCATCTAAAAATCCTAATGTTATGGCTAGTATCCAATTCTCCCCTTGATTTTAAGAGGCTTTGCCATGTGGGGGGTTTTTTTTGAGGGTTTTCTTCTTTTGAAGTCTCTGGCAGCAGTGGGGGTATTCATAGTTATTACTGTGTGGAAAAGGCAGTATTTCAGAAACATTCCCCCCCCAGTAGTCCTGGTGCATCACAAGGAGGACGCTTGCTGCCTAGTAGGTAGAGGTTGCAATGTGCTTCTTTCTTTTGCATCCCTGAAGGCTACTTGGCAAGCTGGGCTGTGGCCATGGCCTCAGAGGCAGCCGCCCACTCTTCCAGCTCCGGGTTGGGGCTGTAACGGTGCCTTCGTGTGACACCAGTGTCACCCGGGAAGTCTAATAACCGCTATACGTTTCTGTAAGTGAAAAGCTTCCTTGGCAAGCACGCTCCATGGTACCGGGAGAAGTAGTAGAGATGTAGTAATACTTTTCTGTGCTCTTTACAGATATCATTGAGGATGAAGGGGTAGACTGAAAAAATAACAACAGTAATAATGTTTTTGACTTGATGTGTTGTGGCACTATGTCAGGTTTTGTCAGGGACATAACATCATTTTGTATGTTTGAAGTGACATAATATAACTCGACTGATGCAACATGACTTGATATTAGAAAATACCGTTTTACAGTGGAACTTTGGCAAATATCTTCCCGAAACAAATGTTAGGAGCTGCTAGAAGAGTGGCAGAGGAGAAAAAAAGAGAAAGGTTGAGAGTGAAAAACTTCAAGGTTTGCATTTTAGTTAGTTCCACTGCGTAAATCACTGCTGAATTTGCTGTGGGCAAGCCAACCTACGCACCACGCAGCGCATTTATAAATTTCAAGATAATGAGAGTTAAGAGATTTTTCAAATACATAAATGTTTTGATTGCATAGACCAGATTTCTGCTTAAAAAAAGTAAACTAACATCAGGTATCATGATTAATTCCAACAGATTGTGTTAATTGTAGTTGACTTTAATTGCTGTACAAATGTGTTGGGGGTTAGAAAACTTTTTTTATTGTTGGTGTGTGAAATGAGTAAGCAGATAAAGCATTCAAAAATATCCGTTTGCAAAGGGAGTAATCCAGCCTGTATGACATGATGAAGCAGTAAAGGAATAAACTGTACATTGATCCGGCACTGCGTATTTTTTTACAAGTGCATTACGTCTGCTAGTTTGCTCTGCCACAGAAGTCAGCTGCGATAGACAGTGGCTCACTTCATTTTTATCAAGAACCTGCCTTTCTTGTAATTACCAAATAGTGTAAGTTTAAATGTACCATATACTTGGGGGTAAGTTTGCCCTCTTTGAAGGTGATAGGATTGAAAAGTACGCAAACAGAAAGACGGAACATTTTTGGAGTTCACAGTTTTCTGATGGAGGCCAACAGTATATTAAAAGTATTAAAATACCTCAGATTTAGAAAAGCCTGTGTTTTTCTTAGTTTTTGCACCGATGCTTTTAACTATTAGACCTTAATCTTTGGGATAAAGTCCTCCTTTCTAGGTTGTGATACTTCTTAAAATAAAATGATTATTTATGGTGGTTGCACTCTTATGCTAAAATACATATTCAACACTTGCAAACTAGTATCACTAGGAAACAGGAGTTGTTCAAAGTACTAGATGAAAATGGTTCAATGTAAAATGATACATTTAACATCAAATATGCTCAAGCACTGTTAGGATTAAGTATTCTGAATGAAGGGGGAAGGAAAAGCCACTTCAGCTGGGGATAAGGAATCTAATTAAAAATCAGTATTAAGGATATATAACTTGAGCCCGCTATCATGCTTTTTAGAGTACCGCTGTATCAGTTGTAAAGGGGAGGGAGAAGTGTCATTAAAGCAGGAATGAAATGTTTTCTCGGATTAGAAGACAGAGATGAGTGAAATGGTGCTGTTGATCTTGGTGACGAAGCGTCTGATCCCGCAGTCCTTCCCAGCGCCATTGGAGACAACAGATGACTGGTCTGAATAAGGACTGTGAGTTGCGAGAGGAAGGATAAAAGACGTGGCCCCAAGTTGTCACTTTATATTTGGGCGTTGATGGCATCCCTGAAAAGTGGTGCAAACCTGCAAGGCTTTGTACCGCCTTTGATTTGTTAAATTCATTTTACTATCGACCCAGCGAAAATGGAGCTATGTTCTCCAGAGCATTCCCTGAAACTAATACGTACATGTGAAAACAAACCCGAAATGTTTGTACAGAAAATTAGTATCAAGTTTTAGGTGGTGCCAGATGTGTGAAATCTAGCTGGGAGTAGCGGGGCTGGTGTAAGGCGGCCCGGGGCCGCGTCACCCGCGGGGAGTCTGGAGTCCCGGACCCGCCGGGAGCTGCGGGGGGCTTGGGGCAGAGCCCCC
>NW_020799102.1:2699448-2762588 GCF_003259725.1 Athene cunicularia
GGTACCTGGCGGCGGAGGGGCCGGGCTGGCTGCAGGTGGTGCTGCTGAGCCGGGAAGGCTGCGGCTCGCCAGGAAACCCTGACAGGAGCCGGAGCGGGGGCCCTGGGAAATACGAGCATTTATTCAATAGCAAGTGTGCAAAGCTCACCAATTGAGAGACGGAGGCAGCAGTAGCCAGGCTTAGGTATCCTACCCTCTCCGAATATAATTTTAGATTTAGATTCAGCTTAAATCCAAAGGGAAAACACTTTATAAGGTTGAAAGCTGCGTAGTTGCAACAGCCGGGGTTATGAGCTATCAAATGCAATTACATTAAAATAGATTATACTGTGTAAATTGAGCCATTTAGAAGGTGAGAACCAAAGAAACAGCTCTGATCCCCCTTCTTTCTAAATTGCAGTTTTAGTTCCTTGCAATTCTGAGGCACAAAAGTAGGTGAGACTGCTTTTGTATCTGCAAAGTGCTTTATTTCTGAGTGTAATTCTAACTGAGTGCAATCTAGGTTAAAAGCTGGACAACTGGGTAATTAGAGCTCACTTGCTGCTAAAGGACGATCAGCTGTACCATAGCTCATTTGTGTTCCCAGAGACTTGTTCTCCTCTCCCCTGAGCGGAGGCTGCTGGAGAAGAAGCATCTGTCCCCGGACTTTTCTTGATTGCGGAGATGATGGTGCTGGACAAGGAGGACGGTAGGTGGGCTGAGAATGTGTAAGCCTGTGCTTGGTGTCTTCTGTGTGCTGCTAACATAGAAATAAATAGTTTTGAAACAGATGCGCACTGTGCTTATCAGAGTGCTCTGCTTTCAGCTTCTGATGTTTTTCTCTTGTATTGGTAAAAGCATTTTTTTTTTTTTTTTTTTTTTAATCTCTTCTCTGGCATGATCGAACTAGTCGAGAAGGGTTTACCCCAGGCTCTGTTTGCTGAAGGACATAGCAGAAACACCTTGATTTGTGGATTTTTTTAATATCTATTTAGATTTATCTTTCTACAAGTTACTCTAATATATCCATTTTAACCTGTTTATTTTAACAGCTTTTATTGTAAATCTAATCTTGAGATGTTCTTTCCTTTCCATTGCATGTCATTTGGGTCTCTTTAATGTGCGCCTGTAATATCTATTTCTCACAGCTTTTCTTCATAGCTATAACCATAATGACAATAAGCTAATAAGCTGCTGTGGCAAGAAAGCATTGGCTTATTCTAAGAGTTTACTCCCTGCTCTAAATGGCAGAAGTGGAGGTTCATTTGGGAGGTAATTTAATTAATGAAGCTGAAGGAGAGCTTGACTTATTTTAGGACCTCACATATACTTATTTTTCTAAAGTTGACTAGTCCTTATCGAGGTTGACTAAGGAATACAAATTGGTGTAAAGTCTAATAGATAGTGTTAGTTGGTAGTTTGAACAACCTGATGCCGCCTTTAGCACGTTGCCTACCACGGTGTACAACTGAACTGCTCAGTCACCAGTAGTTTCTAGGACAAATGTGGTAAGTCTAATCACAACTTTTTAATGAGATTTTTCAAAGGATGCTTTGTGGCTTGGGTCTTTCCTCATAGCTTGTACACTGTAAGCAAAGAGTAAAACTGAGGCAGAGCAGAAGGCTTCTGTAGCCATCCAGGTGGACTCCCATCGATGGCGCTGCCTCTTGCCAGAGACTTCCACCTTGGCAGCACTTTGTGTATTGAAAGTGGGAGCTGTACCTTAACTTTTAAGGCACTATTGGTAGCTATTATCTCCTTGTTTCATTGCACCTTTATAAATGTATGAAGTGTGTTGTGTAATGGGTGTGTTGCTGGATTCTCTGATTTATTTTTTTTTTTTCAGAAATCTCTTTAAATGTAAAAAAAAAAAGTCATAGGCAGTTGTCATTCAGAAGTAGAAGAAATTACTGAATATTTACAAGATGGGAAACAGCTTTTCTCTGGGAGCCAAAGAGCTTGGAGAAATTGGAAGTTAGGCATTTTGGCAGCAACATTGACTTTACTTGAATATATGTATTGCTTTTTTAAAATATTTATGAGAGAAATAACTTGTAATTCAAAGTCTCTTGCTTTCCTGTGTCAGATTGGTGCTAATCATGTATTGTGAGTAGTACTGAAAGCTGCCCAGTGCTAATAAGTTCGAGTGATATGATTTTTGTTCCTCAACCCATATCTGTCTTCTGGTATTTTAAAACTGAACTAATACTGTACTGGATGATAATTGGGAAAGGAGGCTTGGCTATTGAAAATAATGGATGGATGCTTACTTACGACCAAAGGTCTTCTACTGAAGTTTCTCTTCTCCCTCTCCCTGCCTTGACTCCCAAAAAAGAGTGAGGGTGGAATATGACCCAGTATTTTTACATCTAGTATTTTGAGGTCTTTAATTCATTTTGATTTCTAAAATTATCAATCTGGTGTATTTGCGTGCGTAGAATCTGAATCTAGTTTCTGGAATGGGATGTGAGGTTTTGTTTCACTCTGATGTGAAGCACTTGGCACAATGAAAAAATGTGAATTGACTTTTCACAAAGATTTTACACCTTTAAAATATGAGACCAAATGGAAATGCATCATTATCAGTGCCCTCTTCTATGCAGATTTGATCAAATTTTGACTAAGAATTGACCAATGTGGGGTCAGTGCCCGTGTATAAATTGCCTTGCCCTTCTGAATATATCCTGTGCTAATGAAGTTGGCACCCTAAAACTGTGAAATATTCTTATTCAGGAGAAAAAAAAAAAAAAATCCCAGGCTTTATTTCTTGTTGGGTTCTCATAAGTTTCTCTGTTAACACAGTAGAACTTTTTTTTTTAAAAAAGTAGATGTGAAGCATCTGTTACACATCTTCTAGATCAGCTTTGCAGTTGACTGGACTGTGGATAAAAGACACGCTAAGTGGTTGAGTATTGCTTATGCTGGGAAAACAAATGAAGCTAACAGGGTTTCAAAGGCTTTGAAGCGGAGTCGCTCTCAGAGGTGTTCAGTTGTTTTCTTTGGCAATATAAGTTGAAGCAAGCTAGTTTACTTTATTAGAGGCATAAGGCTACTCTTGTAACCTTCCTCTGACTAAGATGAATTTGGCTGATTGACCTTATTTCTTTATGGACCACACGTGTTGTGCTGGGTCTGGGTTTTTTTTGTTCTTACCCCTCTTTAGGACTCATCTCTTTTAAAGGACAGAAGCGTTTTCCATATTTTGTTAAATCTTCCTTTTCAATTTGTGTTTCCCTATAGAACTGTGTTCTGCTATGATGGAGCAATGCAAATCAAGTAGAATAGCCCAAATTAATTCTTCACATTGGCGGCGGTACGATTGCCTGCATGGAATCAATAATGCATCATGGAGGGATCAAATTTTGGAGTATAATGTGTGAATAATGCTTGACACAAAACAAAAATTCAGTCATCATAATAGCAATTAGGAAAAAGCTGCAGCTTATCCCAGCTGTAATCTCTGTTAACAATGAAGCACAGCCTGGTAATCAGCATGTATGGTATGAAATACACTAATAGAAATCACGGCTCTTTGTTATGTGTGTGTGGGGTGAAAGTTTCCTTTTAGCTAACTTGTACTGTGTTAACTAGACATAGTATCCTTCAACCAAATTATTGAGTGTGTGTGCACTTGTAAAAACACTCATCAGCTGTGTGTTCGTCCCGATGTTTGCATAGACAGTAACACCCCAAATCACGGATCCTTTGTGTTTTCAAGCAGAACTCTGATTAAAAGGATTGCAAGAGTAGGCCAAGTAAATAATATACTGGAGCACTCCATTAAACATGTCCCCATATACAAACCTTGGGTTTTATTAAAAAAAAATATTCCATAATTTCTTTAGAAATGAAAAGAAAAATACAGATATTCAGCGGTTGTGTGCACTGGGATTGGAGAATGGGTCTTGGGTTGATGGGAGGTATTCAGGGCAATGAATATTAGGTAATTTGAAACTGGATTAGTAGCAGCAGTTGGGTTCCCTGTTGTGTAAGAACCCATCTTACCCTGCACAGAAGGAAAAAAAAAGCAACATTTGGAATTAGAAAAGCAGTGAAATTGATTGTATAATGGCGGTCACAGGAATGGTGCCACAGTGCCCTAGCCGGGACAGCAGAGCTGTGAGCTGACTTCACAGATGAGTATGCCAGCTCCCATCTGGGGGTGCCTATAGGTAGATGGATATGGAGAGATACCTACCTCCAGCAAGACAGGTCCTGACAGTCTGCTTCTGTTAAAAATCATTATATAGGCACAAAAATAAAGCATGTCCAGGTTGTACGCAAGCCTAATATGAAATAGTGCCATATAGGAAGAAGAGCTGTTCTACATGCTGCTGGTGACTTGTTCTCTTTTTAACATACCTTTCTCAGATATACCTATTGAAGAATCATACAAAGAGAGAGGAGGGAAAATGGCAGGGTGGCTTCTTCCTCACATGACATGGAATTGAATTTTTCTGTTGTCTAATATTCTTGGAGCTGCCTCTTCCCCCCCCCACACCCCGCCCCATGCCTTTCTACCTTGGACCTTCTCTGTGGTCCAACGCTGTCTGGTTTCCCATTTAAAAAGAAACACTCACATCTTCCCGGACATCAGCTTATTCAAAGAATGCTTGATTCAGGTCACCAAAGACCCTGTATTTACCTATTTATTGGATTTTGAGGGCTTGATCTTGACACACATAGTCACTGTAATTTCAGAGGCTTGGTCTGTCTTTAGTTCATGACACTGTCTCCTTTTGGACTCAGATGTACAGCAGTGGATTAATGTATTTATGAAGAAGAGGCAGAAGGTTGTAAAAGCATGAATAAGGCTAGAGCACACTTGGCAGCAGAATAAACCACGAGACTCTGTTTGACCAGAAATTACAAAAAAAAAAATAAAAAAAAAAAAAAAAAAAAATCTAAAACCCCAAATAATTTGGAATGTTTCTCCAGAGGCTGACCAAGTAAGGAGCTGGAGGTAGTCTTCCTAGAGGTGCCCTCCATTCCTGGAAATGGCAAATACAGAGGCATGAAAGTACTGCATGATAGGAAGTGCCTAAACCTTTTCAAGAATTGGAAGGTTCTGTGGTTGGAGCACTGATAACCTAGATGTCTATTTAGCGAAATCTCACCCTATGGGAAGAAAAGGAGTGAAAGGAGTTAGCAGGCCTAATAGGAGCGAACTACTTTGTAGAGGAGTGTTCCTACCAGGCAATCAAATAGTTCTTAGTGTTTGCTCAGACTGGGTAGGCATCTGTATAGGGGCTCATCATTCTTCGTTCCCAGATGCCGGTGAGATGTGATAGTTGTCTCATTGACATAAGTGTTAAAACAGTGTAGGAACATTTTTCAGCTTGGGTAATAGGGTAAAGGAAGAAGCTAGTTCTTGGAAATGAGTCTGCTCTAATTTTGGTTTAATACAGTAGAAAGGATGCTTGTTACTCTGGCAGTGGAACATAATTTGTCTTCTTTGGAGTTAGTGTTAAATTTTATTATCTTTAATAGATACAATGTGAACATGTCAGCCTGTTTGTCATAGCCATTCTGAAAATGCTGTCTTATGGTAGAATCTTCGGAAAAATTCCTTTTAAGAGCAGTGCATTATTAATAAAGTAATCCATTAGGTCTGGTGATAAAGGGTCACAGCAGAGTCTGAAATACGTTTCTTAAATGGTTAAGAAATTTATCATGGTTGGAGGATTAATTGATTTCATTTGGAGGCTTTCTTAAGGTTTTCAGGCTTTGTGTTTGGAGATGGTCTTACTCTCTTTGCAAATGTGCTTGCTGCTCAAAGTTTTGCTTCACTGTCATTAGCATGAACTATTACATTTCTGCTAAAGGCAAGCTGTTCTTTTAGCATTATGACTGATTACATCTGTGAGGAATCTTACTTAGGTAAAGAATATGAAAGTTTATGGCAAATAAGGTATTTTACTTGAAATCAATTCAAAATCAGAATAATGGTATCAAGCATTAAGTGTTGCGATGTAAGAATAAAAAAGGCACTGCAGATGCTGCTAAATGCTGAACTATAAAACTCTAATGGGTCTATATCTTTTTAAAATTGGACAGAACTGTCATCATTTAGAATACATAGACATTGTTTTAAACCGTATAGAAATCACTGCCCCCAACTTCAATAATGTGCGTAACTGTTGCCAGGGAATGATTTATTCAGTGAATGTAGCTCCTATTCACTGAAGACTTGGGGGTGGAGGGAAGGGCGATTTAAAATGAAAGTTGTTCACTATTAGATTAACATAATTAAACCTATAGATGGTCTGAGAACAATTCACTGCAGCTACTGTTTTTTAATTCTCAGTGTGTAAGTGTGTGTTTTGTCTGTCCTCCAACAGGATGACTCCCGAGCCCAAGTTTTCAAACACGATGTTGGGTGCTATCTGTGCAAACAGATGCTCAACTCTTCTTTCCAGTGAATGTTCTTGCAAACTAGTTTCTTCATACATTGCACATCAAAGCAGATAATGGATGCTGTTGTCCAAATTTAGAAGGTTTTTAAATTTCATTGAACATTTCTGAATTCTTTACGCCAGTGTTCAGAGTTCCTTGCATGCTAATCAAACTCTGAAAGGGTGATTTGGGCAGTGGAAATAATATTTGCCTTCTTTTTAAACTGTTGATTTCAACAGTCCTAGTTTTTCTTAAAGAAAAGGTGGAGGATTGTTGCATATTCATGACTGAACTGCAGAGAACTTGGACCAGAATTAAACAATTAACCCTCTCACCAATGTAAACATCCATTTGAGTGGAAGCCAGGGATGTTCCTACTTGGTTTATTATGGATCTGAGATATAGAAATGTATTCCAGAGGACTGTGTTTCTAATAAATAAAAAGGCATAATGAGAATGTAACTGGGAAGGAAGACAAAAGCAGCCATGCTTTAAATTGTTAATGATGGTGCCAGTGGCTGCAGCTTTACCACAGCTGTTTAAATTGATCAGCTAGTGAAAATGTTTTGTTTTGGCATTTTCCCTGCATGTGCAACTCTTTCGAAGGGACTTCTGGAAGCTTTTCAAAGGGGATTCATGATCTTTTTTTAAACCAGGCCTATAACACCAGAGTTTCCAGTATTTTGGAATCCAATATTTAAGGATGCAGTTCAGTTTTTCTTTTGTAAAGTTTTTGGCTGATGAGCCATTTTCTTCCCCTACTAGTCTTCTCTCTAACACACACCCCCCTCCAAAAATATTGCAAATTACTCGCTACCCATAGGAGATGAGGCAGTTCCTAGCTCTCCTTTTTTCTCCCATCTCCCCTATTTTCTCTAGTGCTACTGAGCTTAATCAGAAAAGCAGAAAGGTGCTATGTCAATTTGCTATGCATCTTTTGGTCAAGCATCCAGTGTGAAATTGTTCTGTAAAATGTACTTTTTCAGAGGGAACTTGCTACTAATTTGTTTCCTGGTTGGCTCTACCTTGCAGCTGATGTGAGTTAACCAATACCTCTTTAATGCTTGTATCGTTTCCTTCTGTTCCAGAGAGGTGCATATACATTTTGAAAGGATGCAATCACTTTGAGTCAAGTAGGTAGGGGAAGGTTGTGCTTTCTGTATATTGACAAGTGATGTACGGGTGGAGGACTGACTTGAGGTGGTGAGCCTTGGGGTGTTTTGCAGAACACCTCCAGCCTTGGTTTCCCACCTGAAAGAGCTCATGAGCAGGCCTACCTGGGACTTTGTGCGAAGCCTCTTCCCGTCACTCTTGATGGCAGGTGATTCGTGGATAGGCCATGCCTTAGATAATGTTGAGCAGCTTGGTTTCTGCCTAATGTACTTGCAGTACAGGGGTAGGTATTGAACATTATTCAGAATCCATTATATATTTATCTTTATACTCCTTTGTGGAAAATTATTTCTGTAAGTACCCTCTTATGGTTATGAAAGCCCAAACCAAGCATCAGTCTCAAACCCTTTGACCTGTCTGCACAGAATGGAGATCTGTTTTGAAAAGGACTCCTTTATATCTGTTTTTACTCCATGCCCTTCCATTCATTTGCCTATACAAAGCAATAAAGGGTAAAACTAAAGTAACATAAATTGGTCTGTCTTCCTGAATCCATGTCTCGCTAATGTACCCAGATTAACTCAACTGTAAATTGTCTCCTTTGGATGTCGTGTCTTGCTAAAAGTTTCCTATATGATTCATGATTTGGATTGCTTTTAACAGCTATTGGCTAAGCAATATGGTAAATGTACAAGGTGATGCAATTGGCATTAGTGAGAGGATGCACAGGAGCATGTAATGCAGTCAATACTACATTAACTACTGATGCCCAATTACAGAAACTGGAAGAGTGGCTTTTAGGAGCATTAGGACTTGCAGAAGAGCTGAGATCACCTGCCGCTCCTTGCCTAAAAGCTTCACCCTTTATGCGCTGGGATCAAAGCAAACATTTAGTTGCTATTTTGTCATGTATAACAACGAAGGTATTTTTCCCCCTTTTTTTTCCAAAAAGTGTCACACTGATGCTTTTAGCACATGTAAAATCCTATCTCCATATTTCAAGATTCTCCTTCCATCTCCTGGGGCAAGACTTTATTTGAATAACAACTCTTTAACCACCCCTGCATTTACTGTTTCTCTGAAGCTTACTACTTTAGCCATTTTTTCTTTTAAAGAAATACTAAGTGCAATTTAGAGTGTCCTATTTCAGTGTGTCAGACAGGGCTCCCCTTCTCTCCCCCCAGCTCCTTTCCTTTTCTAATCTGTATATGATTGTTTGTGACCTCAGCTGGCTTGAAGCCTCTAGAAAGAGTGTTTTAAAATACAACCAGATACCACATAAAACAGGATATTTGAGTCTGTGACCTCTCTGCAGTCCACGTTCAGATTAAGCACACATTGTTTCCACCATTGCTTTTAAAACCCATTTGCAGTAGACGGCAAAGGACCACATTACACTAAAAGACAGCGCATACTTTTAGATTGAGCTGAGTGTGATCACAGCTTCTAAATCCATTTTAAAAATAATGAGCAGTGTCACTGCTGCATGGCAAAGCTAGCAACCCACAAAGTTCCTCTGGACTTGGAGTGAGATGGGAAATTAAGCAGCTCTAAGAACACTGAAATATTTTAATATTAAAGACAGCTGGCAGGTGGCTTACTGCTCTTGTTGCAACATTTGTCTTTACTTCCAGCTATGATCCTTGGCATATCGCTGCTGCTTTTAATCCTCAAAGCATTTTGCCAGTATTAAGGAATTTGTACACCCCAAGTTCGCATTCCCTGGAACTAAGGCCTGGGTATCTGGGGGGATGTGCCTGACCCCCCTGAGACATGGGTGGGCTTCTGAGCAAGTTGCCCCAGTTTTGTTCAGCTCTGCTTTCTCTCTGCACACCCCTTGCTGCCCTGCCCGACAAGAGAGGAGGGTGGCGTGTGCTGGGCCTGGCTCCCACCTTGCCTGCTCCCCCAGGCTGGGTTTGGAGGTCAGAGCTCTGCACAAGAAAGGAGAAATAACTTCTGGATCTCCTGGGAAGGACGGAGCACTATTGAAACTGTTGCTAACCTTGACTGTTGTTGGGGCAGTTGTGTTGATCCTCTCAATAATCAATTTATTCTATTTTTTTCATATCCCTGAAGTTCAGCCCAAGTAATTGCAAATTGTTGAGGAAAAACCTCCACTAGCTTATCTGCCTAACATAATTATGAGCATCAGTCACATTTCCCTCTGATTCCTGACATGATGATAAGTGTCATTCGTGTTCCCCTCTGCTGTTTCATGCATGTGACAGAAAAATGTGGTAAGACTATGCTGTGAAACATCCTGACGGTCTACAGGTGCTTTCTTAGCGACCCTTTTTTGGTAGATGGTGCCTTAACTTCTTAGCCAGCTGGTGTGTTGGTTCTCCATGCGATTGCTCCAAGGTGCCATGGAGCCCTGCCCACCTCTAGTGACTCTCTCAGTATTCAGCTGGGCCAGGGGTGTTTGCTGTGGCCGGAGGAAGGAGGGACTGGAAGGCCGGGGCAGAGGAGGAGCGCTGTTATTTTTAACAGGACTGTTGCTTTCAGTTCCTGATCGATGCTCTTTTGAACATCCGGGGGGAGGGAGCAAGCAGAAGGTAACCTGCTGGTTTTCTCCTTGCACTAATGTGTTTAAAAGGTGGCACCAGCAGTGGAGGCGTGGGGGAACTTGACTGAGCTCTGCCTTTAGGGTGGCTTCAACACAGACAAGTATCCCGTGCTTGATGCACTTTCCAAGCTGTACAAACAATGCTTTAAATGTCTGAAGTACCCAGCAGGGCAAGTCAAAACGTCCTTGAAGCAACTTTGTATTTAGACAGTGTTTTCTCCTTTCCTTTGATCAGGAGGGAACAGATGTGTCTCTTCTGTGTGTGTTTGCACACACCCCCTGATGCACACCCATTCCCTGTCCTTGTGCAGGGGCTGCAGTATTTAGGGTAGGCTGTTATTCCTTTTTGTTCTTATTACTGTTTTGTTTTTTTTTCCAGGGAATCTAAGTTGGAATTTAGAGAGGTCAGACTAAACAAGGTTTTAACTTACTCTCACTCATTCCCTTATCTCTCTTTAATTTGGATAGAGAAAAAAAAATATAATAAGGCTCCCTTTAAAAAAATGTATGCGTATGTATAATCGATTCATTGACTAGTCTTTTTGGGGGTTTTTAAGCATTCAGTCTAAGTGGGCTGCTCAGTGAAATTTGTACATTCATAAAATAGCTGATTGAAAAGCAATATTTCAGATAAATACAAGCCAGCGATCTATCAGCAGTTGTAATAAAAGCTGGGCTTCAGGCTGTGATTTTATTTTGAAATAATAAGAATTGCTTTATTCTTTTTACTTGAGTTACCATGGTAATTCTGTCGTGTAGCAGTGTTATATTGATTTAGAAAGTGGACAGTAATATTTCTTTTGTGTTATTCTGTTTCTAGGGGTTGATTTCTAATTTCCACTTGGAGATTACTTTTATAAATTTCTTAAGTCCTTCCACTTTTTTCTCTAGCAGTGTAATTTTCCTCTCACACATTGCTATTTTCTGAGCTTATTGGTTTGCTCTTATTTTAAATTAAACTTGCTGGTTTCAAATATTGAAATGACATCTTTGTCTGTGTCTGTATTTTGGTTTAGCAAAATATTACAGTCTGCTGTTTTATGCTTAATAATTTAAAGGAAGCTTTATGTCTGCCATCAGTGGTTGTTGGTTACTTATGACTAAACCAACACAGAGCTTAAACCTCTGATATTTTAATACTGTGTAATGGTGATTCCACCCTGAACACTTTCTTTTTTTAAAATTTGCCTTGTGTGTGTATATGCCAAAGACAATGACAATTAAATTCTGAAGAGATAAAGAGCAGGTTTTGGGTGGAGCTGGCTCTTGGCCACTTTGGGTCTCTGTCACATTTGAGAGAACCATTGGTTTTGTCCATCACGCAGGTACCATTCCTGGTTGCCCATCTTCCTCATGCATGAAAGAAGCTTCAAATTTCCTGAAAACAAAACTTCAACTTGCAGAAGTGTGTGTGCATACCCAGTGGCTGACAAAAGATAACGAATTGCTTTAGCTCTGTACAGGATTGTTATACCTTAGGTATAGAGCACTGCTCTTAGATCGCTGCAGCTTTAAGAAGTGACAGCTTAAACAGGATGCGACAGTTTCTTGTGGCATCTCTTTCTTTTTTTGTGTGAATGAGAAATAATGCTTGTATTCCAAACCTGGGAGATGAGGGAAATGAACCTCAAGCATCGCTGTTTTCAGAAGTGGTATTTTAGATCCTGAAACCAAAGCCATGAATTCTGCTTTCAAACAGAGGTCAATCAGCTTGCCTTTTAGTATAGAGGGTGGGAAAGCTACTTAGTGAGGACTAAGTACAAATTTCCTGATCTCATGAAAATGCCACTGAAAGGTTTTGCGGTGCAGATAACTGATAGGAGGGGGACTGAAGTCATGTTCTGTTGCCCTTTGGTTTCATTCCTGTGTGAAGCTTCCATCAGTAAGGAGTCCAGGAGTCCCAGATGATCTCTGCTGGAATTGCTGGACCAGCTACAAGCAGGAGTTACCATCAGCTGGAAATAACAGAAGAGGGGAAGAGTGGCATGGACATGTAGTGGACCTCAGAAGGACTGAGATATGAGGTAGCTGGGAAGAGGCAGATGCAGTTCTGGAATAGATGAAACAAAAAACTGCTAATAATGATTACTCTTAAGAATGCTGGAGAGACAAGGTCTATCAGTGCCCATTGTGGGTAAACCACGGATCACTCACTCTCAGAGACAGTAAATCCATGTGGAAATAGGAGCAAAGAGGATACTCATGAAGACAGAGGGGTCTGTGCTTCAACTTGTCTACCTTTGCAAAATGAAGGCTGACTGCTCTGCCCTGTATGAGGACGCTGGGAGGGAAACCACCAGAAAGGAAGGAACGCTGACTTTATACCCCAAAAGATTTTATTGTCATTAGAACAAGTAGTTGGAAATTACTAAGAATATTTCTAGGCTAGCAACTTGAAAGCTTCTAGGCTTCAGAAGAGTTGGCGTCTAGATCAACCCCAGAGAACGAACAGTGGAGGCATGAAGCTGAATTGTTTGGGTTAGAGAAAGAGATGGTATGATAGCCTCCGGCTGCAGGGGGTGGCACTCACTAGTCCTCCTCGGTCGTCAGTCCGTGCTGAGGCATTTATGTCACAGTGTATGGAGCCCTGTCAGTGTTTCCATATAAAACCTATATTTTCATGAACATTCATTTATGGTGAAAGTCTGCACATAAGATCCTGCCTGAGGATACCTTTTTCTTTCCTATTAAAATTTTATAAACCCGTCACTTGGCTGGGATTTTTAGTTCTCTGTGAAAGTAAAATAGAAGGGGGGCCCTGATGGGGAAGCACAGAGGGTATAGTGTCATTTTCTTCCTCAATGCTTCCTTTTTTTTTTTAAAAAAAAAAAAAAAAGCACCAGCTACAAGCTTACAGGTGAACTCCTAGATGGGAATGGCAAAAGCCATGTCTGCAGGTTCTGAACTTCTTTTCAGTGATCTGATTTGGTTTGATCTGAGTGTGAAAATGCATAAGCAGCTGCTGTTCCCAGAAATCTCCCCTACCTCTTCTGCATGTGTGTTAAGAGTGCAGGTGTTGCCTGTGCTTTTTGGCTTGAGAGCAGTGATGCACAAACTTTAAAACCTTTAAATAGGTCTTGACCTGTGAGGCTGTAATGGCCCTTGGAGCCTTTATGGCCCATCAGGTGATGTCTGTTACACATTACTCTGTAATAGCTCCAGAATAAATAATTTTTTTTGAAGTCAGTAATTATATCTCTCCACAATGGAGTGCAATGGCTCCGCATGCTAAAATGCAGTTTTAAAGTAATGCAACAAGAGACTGTTTAATGTCTCCAACAGTCTCAGCACTGAGCATAAGTCCTCTGCTTTCTTTCTACAGCATTTTCTTTCTACAGCATTTTCTTTCTCATTGCTTACTCATATTACAGAATATCCATGCTACCAGGAGCTGATAACTCACCCCACATTCTCTGTGGTGTGTCAAACAAGTATTTGATACTATGGGTCTCCTCAAAATAGTGCTTTGGTCTTTCCCCATCACACCTGCTTTTCAGGAGGAGCTTCAGCTGATAATTTGCCCTCATCTTAGTAGGGCTCTGTGCTCAAGAGAGCAATCTTGCCCTGGCAGGAGAAAGGACTAGATGATTTAATAGATTTTTCCTTTATAAGCATTTCTCTCTATATCTGATCTTTTCATGGGATAAAGTGCTGCCTGCATCCTAAGTTGGGATTTGGGTTTGCTACCCCCTACCTAAAATGTATTTTCTTTCCCTATGGTTCATTCAATTATAACTCTAGGATATATCTTCTGGGACTGAGTAATTGGCTAGGTCAGAAGTAATCTTTATTTTCACTAGAGAGATGTTTACAAACTGATGCTGTAGTATCTCTTTAAAACCCACTGAGAATCTGATTAAAGGCCTGAGGATCTTCTGCAAAGATTGCCTGCTCCCAGTTGACTTGAAAGGGTCAGCATGCTGTCACAGTTTCAACGACTAAGAATTAACTTAAGGCTGATTCAAATGCTACTCTCTGTGTATAGCATTGATTGGACTGCTTTCAGATGGCAAGAGGTAACTTTATACTGTAGCATGTGTGAACTCCATTTAGTTAAATAGGAAAGCTGAATGAATATGGTTGCTTGTGGCACAAGAGCTCAAAGGTGAACGCATTCTACCCCTTCTGCCCTGAATTAAATACTTTGGGGAGAGTGGGAGAGAAACATAATTCTCGTGGTAACATACTTGGGATACTGACTGCTGCAGCTGTTCTTCGCCAAGTGCAGCGCCTAAGTTTAGCGTAATTTCTAGTTCTCTTCCCCTACGCATGGCCCACCCAGTAGGCTTGACCTTAATGAGATGGGATTGCTTGTAGTGGCAACAGCAGCAGTGTTCTTTCAAATGGGAAAAAAACCCAAACCCAATAAAATGAGTTTGGTGCAGCATTATTGATGCCTCTTTTTTCAGGAACTGGTAGTAGCCCTAAGATTTTTAAGCTGGTTCCATGTGAGCATCAATGCTAAAAGTGCATTAATGGGGGAAACAGCTGGTGTTGACCCACACAAAGCTGTGGGGTTTGTGGTGCCATACTTCCAGTTTCCAGCCTTAGCTTTTAAAAAGGGCTTTTAAAAAGGCCCTGCTGAATGCAGCCACCTGACATAATGACGTGCTCTGTGGGAAGCAAGGCCAGGCTGCAGACTGGGGTATTCTAGTGCTGTTGGTGCGTGCACCAAAGCAGGCAGCGCTGCTGCTCCTGCTGCAGCTGAGCCCCTCATGTGGAAGTTCTGCTGAGCATCTTGTGGAAAGAAAATGAGCTGTGCCGAGGTGTGCTCCTGAGGACCTGCTTCTGCCTGCCAGCCTCTCCGCCAAGGCAGTGGTTGCCTCGAGCTGATGAAGCTCCACCAGCATTAAACCTTCAGCCAGGATGCAGGGGCCAGCTGGTGTCAGTCAGTGAGCACCTTGCTGCTTCAAAGAAAAGGTGGGGATTCCAGGTTTCTTGCCTCCTGTAATGTCTGGTAAGCTAAAGGCCGTTCTGGTAACAGCACCTAGGCCCTTCTTGGGGTTTCACAGATGCATTAGTACTGTCCACGAGTGAACGATCTCAAGGATTTGGTGCATCTGTGTTAAAGGATTCAAGGTTTCCTTGGGTAATTTCTGGAAGATTCTTCCTGGTGTTGTCTTGGAGTGAGTGTGACACAGCTGTAGGCCAAGATCTTAGGCTAACATAAAGCCTTGGTGTGTTTTTTTTGCTTTTTCTTGCCTTTTTTGTCTTGCAACTGTTGTAATAAGTCCAGGAGGAGGAGATGCTGGAAATGCTGACAGATTCTGAGTTAGAGCAACCAGAGAGGCCATGCTGCAGTAATGTACTGCTCAGCTTTAATTGTGCTCAGTGCAATTTCTGTGTTCCCCATGGGCAGCTACTGTGCAGTGCTGCTGTGTGGTGGCCACGCTTGCATTCAGAGTTGTAATTTGCCAGTGGTCACTCTCAGAAGAAAAATATGCCCTGATGGGATCCTGAGTGAGCTGAGAGCCAAGGTAGAGGAAAAGAGAATGATTTTGGCATCTCCTGTAGGTGACCAACCATGAAGTCAGACACTTTTCTATCTGCAAGTTTTGAAAAATGACACCAGAGACTGACAGTCTCGTACCTCCTGCCCCCACCTCCCCTCCCAGGCTGAAGGAGCCGCTGCCTCATGGTCACTGTAGTTTAGCTGTGGCATTTTTCACTGTACACAACTGGATCCATTTTATGTACAGTAAGCAAAGCTGGGATTGCCTCTTGGGACAAACATTTTGACCCCCTTTTGCCTTTATAAACTTTATATCAAATTAAACAGTGCATAGGGAGCTGTGGACATGTGGACAGCAGCCCCCTTGATGCTACACCTGATGCTACACAATGGATACTCAGTGTTTACTTTTGCATCCTGCCTTCTTTTTGCTCAGGATGATTGGCTCCTTCCTCAAACACATGGAGCTTGCTCAGTGATAAGTCTCAAATCACATCTTGTTTGCCACCCCCCTACTATCCCAAAGAACTAGATAAAAATTTGAACTCAACAAAACCCATGCCAAATCCTGATCTGTACTTAGGGTTACTCAGTGTGTGGCTTTCTCATTTATCTTGTAAGCTTACAGCACTGACTCTCCAAAGAACACTCCTTGGTGATGCTTAATCAAAGAAAATAAATATTTCTTGGTCTTGGCTTAAGTTTCCATAGATCTACAGAGCAAGCCAGTTGTGAAGATTATTATGCTGGTTCCTGCTACAAGAATCATGTGAGTTGTTACTACAGCACCAGCTGTGAACAGTGTGACAAGTCTCATTTTGTTTCAGTTAAATGAATACTCTTCAAATGGTATTAACCTAGTTAAAATTGTGCTTATCAAAGCAGGATCTGTAAAGCAAGCCAGGTAAGTGCATATTACTGTTTGAAGTTGTATGAGAATCCAGAAGGACTAGTTGATTTTGAACTCTCCTCATGCTGCATATCATGATCAAGAGCTTGAGGCAACTTTAACATCTGAATGAGTCCATCATTAAAGGAGTAGTGTTGATAGCAGGACTGTGTTTACTCAGCGTTTCCCTGCAAGCTCTCAGATCGCTCCTTCCACTTAAGTGTTTACCCTTGAGTTTAGCAGAGATGCCTACCCAGTCAAGGAAAGGTCTTACACATCCTGTGGATGCTGCATGACAGTATTTCCATGAAATAAATGCTGAAGATGCTTTTTATGTCCTGGAAGAAATAACTAAGACATCGTGTAGGAAAAAAAACCCACAACAGGACTTGACCCTGCTTGTGTTTATATTTGTTTGGCACTATGCTATGTGAGGTAGTGTACGCATACAGAATATCAAGAAACAATCTCCAAGTTAGAATGTTTGAATTAAGCATCCCAAAAAACGTTGAGGAGGGCAATGACAGTAAAGTGACTTTCTCAAAATTTTGGTATTTTGGTCTGTGGTGGGATGAAATTTGGTCTCCAGATTTCGGGTTTGAACACTATATGCTGAATTGCAAAAACCCACGTAAGTTCATGTGATTCATGCTTGAGTACCATACCCAAGGGCATATCAGCATGGGTGCTGGCTGTCAGTCTGTTTCCAGTTTACTTTGAGAGTAAGGCTTTGTGTTTTACTGTGTCAAATGCTAATCTGGCTAAGGCTTTCTGTATCACTTACACAATTTAATATGTCAACCTCACCTTCCCCCCCTTGCTGGATTTACTCTACTGTATCATATGTATTATGGCAAAGTGTTTTCCCCTAAAATAGAGATAAACAATTTGGGAACAATGCACAAAGCAAATAAAATACACGGTCTACTGGAAGATTGCTTGACAGTGATGTTTTAAAAATATTAGCAAGGAGATATGCAATAAATTACTTAAGTATCTTCAGAAATGTTAAAGGAAACTGGGTCTTTGTGTAGGCGAGGAGATAAGTGTACTTGCCTAGTAGGGGAAGAGGAGGAGAAGGGCATGTATGGGTTGGAAGCAGGAAATACTAGGGTGTTTTGTGAGTTTTGGGTATTACTGGCTCTAAGTCAGAAGAACTGATACAGAGGTAAACAGAAGTTGTGTGGAACCTGCCATTTTTAAAATGTACACAGAAAAATATTCCTAACTCGTGTTAAGGGTTTCTCATCATTTAGTCTTTATTTTACATGATGACTGATCAACTAGTATTTAGTCCTCTCCTGGGTGGCAGGTGTAGCAGTCCTCCTCTTTGTGCCACAGTCCTGTGCAGAAGGCTCAGAAGGGCAGTTTCATGGCTGGATCTGATGCGGGGTGTTTGCAAGCACTCGGTGCCCTCAGCCCTTGGTGGCCGTCCTGCAGGACGTGCTGCGCATGATGCTGATGGTGCGTGCTGGCACGAAGCTGGGAGCCAGGAGCCCCTGCTGTAGCCCACAGGCGGCTGGAGAACCACCATGGGCAGCCCCTGCCAGTTACACCCTGACTCGCCTTACCTCACCTGAGGTGCTTGGCATGGAGGCCGTGTCTTGCTCCTGCTTGAGAGTACATGGCTGAAGCGCCCGGTTTGATGTGTGGAATGAAGAGAGGAAGAGCAGAGACCGTGGCAGAGCCCTCCTCCTGGTTGCCCCTATGCCGGCTGTGGTGCAAACCCACTGCCTCTTCTTCACCTGGAGCTGCAACCATTTGCCTTCTGCATTATACCTCCATCTTCCTGACTTCTTTCAGACATCCATGTGGCTCTGTACTCATCCTGCCTCTTCAAAAGATGGAAATCTTCATTTCTCCCTCCATTTTTCGAAGAACTGAGATTCTTGAGTCCTTGGATCATTTGACTTGCCCTCTGCTATGCTGCCTTTGCAGTGTTCCTTTTATATAATCACCGCTGCTCGCAGTATTCTGTAATACAGCCCCACTCCCCTCTCTAATAGACTGCTATGATGTCCATGACTTACATCCCTGAATTTTCATTACTGCTACAAAGACTTTTAGGCACTTTAAAAAGGAACAGATGGATTCTTCCCTATTTTGGAAGAGATCATTCGTGCCTGTCCACCTTCTCAAGTTCACCTATTTTCATTACTTTAACTTAAAATGATTTGTGGAGCCTTCTGAGCTCTCAAAATTAAACTGGAGCCTGAATAAGATTTGAACCTAGATTTTCCTCATCTAACCTAAAGTAGATGATAGCTTCAAGGGAGGACCTAGAGAATAGTTCATTTTGGTTATAGTTCAAAACAGTAGTCAGGCTGTTCTTTCCTACTGTGCTCTTTCAGAGTTGCTCCAAGGAAGCTCACAAAGAGCCCTTCTGAGATTGAAGTGGGAACAAAGTGCTAATTGTTAAATTATCTTTTGTCCACCAAAACCTAAGGAAAATCATCTGAAGGATGTTAGTTGCATACAGAGTATTTCTGTCTCCATCCAGTGTTGAGTAGTCTGTTTTAGAAAACCTTTATGTTTTGTCCTTTGCAGTTCTCAACAGGTTTTTGCACTCAAACAATATGGATTCTAGCAGGTGGCATTTTTGGCAAATGCCCTCTTGTCAATACCAGGATGTTCAGAAGTTGGCCTTTCTCATCATTTTCAGAACTATTAAGATGGGAGGTGAAGGGCAAATGTACTACTAATAGGGTGAAGATGCACTAAGATCTTAGACCAGAAGAAAACCCAAATACTGGTTTCCAAAGAATTGAGTTACTGGTGAAGAGCCTGGTCTAATAGCTGGGTATAGTAACTATCAGCACTTCTCTCTAGAAACAAACGGCGCAAACTTACAAGAGGGGGTCTTCTGCTGTGGCAGAGGTTAATTATATGAGTGGTTCTGCAACTTGCAGGCTTTTTCTTCTGTGCTCTGCTCACATTTGCCTTTACATTTGCCTTTCTGATGTGAACTGCAGTAACATGCGCAATTTATGTGTCTCTGTCTGATTTTGGTTAATTGTAGTAGTAATTACTAATTTCCAACCCTTGACCTGCTGTTTTAATCGCATTTTTTAAACAATCTTTTTGTGCAATTTTAGGATTTGGTGTTTGGTTTTTAATTTAGATAAATTATGCTAAAGTGTTCTTGAGAGAGCTGCACACTAAGGTCAAACGCTTTGTCTGCGCAGTGCCCATTTTCTTTAACCTATTTTAATAATTGTAGCTGCTTTCTTTAATGGGTAGCTTTTGTCTGAACTATGCTAAATCTGTCCTGTTTAGACCAGGCTGCTGCTGTAGCAGTAAAACACAGAGTGCTGCGGAGCAGTCCTGACGCTTCAGGATCACCGTCTGGGTCGGGGATGTTCTGGGGCCGGGTTTCCCTCCAGCACAGCTCCGTGCAGCTCCGCTACCCTGCACCTCTGCAGGGTGCCCGGAGGAGACAGACAGGCCACCAGCCTGTGGTGCTCAGCAGCCACCGCGAGCCATAGCTTCAGCATCCCGCCATCAGTTCAGCTGCGCTCGCACCTTGCCAACCTTGTTCGAAAGCCCTTCCTTCCCCTCTTCCCGGCAAGTAATGAGCAAAAGCCTGTTGCTGGTGGCAGGGGCCAGGGTCCCTCACCATGCTGGCTGCATCGCGAGGGCGTGAGTGCTGGGAGAGCTGGCCGGGACAGCTGGTAACGTCGGCGGCGTGAGCACCTCCCTATCTTAGAGCCCACCGCATCCTCTGAGCTGAGGGACTGAAGGGGAGGTGGCACTTCATCCCTCAGAAGAGCCGTGGCCAGACGTCATCAGGATGGCAAGGGATCCCTGTCAGCCTTCTTGTAGGAGAGCTCTCGATGTTTTTAGAAGGGATGCTTTTTTATCCCTCTGCTCTCCCAGGCATACAAAAAGGTTTATCTGTTTACAGGCAGAGGGGTGGTTAGCTTTGGCTGTTTGTGGTAAACTGTGCTAGATTTTACACAGACCAATTTTCCTAACTTTCTCTCCTCCTCCTTTTGCTTTCGATGGGGAAAATTGAACAGGTTCTGACGTTTTCAAACTTTGAAACAGGTATTAAAGAGCAATTAGCTGGCCAGCCTCCCTGGATAAAACATAGAAAGCTTGCCAAAGATCTTCTTGTCTTTAAACATTTGTACAAATCTCTTGTCAAATATAGGAGTAATTGCCTTTTTCCCCTTTTCGTTTTCCTCTCGCCTAAACCACTTTCAGTCCTGCATCTGGTTTAATATAATGGGTCTTTGCATGAATGGCTTAGTTAGCCAGGGTGGTAATAAAACACTTTAAATTTATTGTGACATTTGGATTTAATTAAAAAGTACACACTTAGAAAAGTAAAACATAACGTGTAGAGGGAGTCAGGAAGGTTTTTCTCCTTTTCTTCCAAAAAGCTAATTAGAGTTGTATTTTAAATTGTTTATGTGCTGCTAATCATTGTAATAAATCATTTATACTGAGAAAGACACACTCTAATGTGCTTGTGTAACTGTTTATGCTCTCAAGTTTCTATCATGAACAAATTGATCTGGAAGTGAATTTATTAACCACTAGGGAAGAAATCATTAGTGCTTTCTCTAAATATTCCCCAGGTACGCTTTTATTATAGTAGTTTACTGTTTTAACTAAAAGTAGCGTTACAGGGCCTTGGTTGTAATTATGATGCAAATTGACTTTCCGTCATTTAAAAGGAGGGAAAACTGCCTTTTTGCTGGTAATATATATCTATGTCATATGTTCCAGTGAACCTGACAGCTTCCAAAGGTTTTTTTCTGAAAACAAAATGTAAACTCATGTTTTTGGAGGAACTAGTTGTGGGGAGTTAATGGAAGTTTTATAATAATATACTGGAAAGTTTAATCTCTTTAATCTACCTGTCCTTTGCTAAAGGATTTTAGGAGAAGGTAAGCATAGCCTGTCATGTTAAATTTTTTGCATCTGGCAGCACGCTTACACTTACAAGGCAACTTGGTGCTTTCAGTGTGCTGGAGACCACTTGGAAATCTCTTGGAGATAATTGGCCTTGCTGGTTCCCTCTCACTGGTGAGGACACCAATGCAGAGATAGTCGTGCAGAAAATCAGTAGCAGAATTGCGATTATAATCTGAGGTTTTCTGGTTCGTGGTGCAGTTCTTAATCCAAACTCCGGAGCTGCTGGCATCCCAGCTCTTCCTGAGGGTTTTTGAGGTGGGCTTGTCCTGTAAGTCTGGAGATGGTCACAGAGCCATGTGTGAGGGTGTAGGGAGGTGCAGTCTGTGGGGATTTGCAGCCCGCCGCCTGGGGCTGAGGAACAGCTTTCCTATTTGGAAGTGTTGCTGAATTAGTTTTCAACACCCATGCTTCCCCCAAGGTGGTAAATTCTATTTCCCACCCTGCCCAAGAAACCAAATCTGACCATCGAAAGCTCCAGTTAACGCTAGTAGGTTTTGTGGGTCCTTTTTAAATTTAGCTGCTATTATTTGAGTACTGAATTATTTGTTTACAGGTCTAGCATCAGGCCACCAGGTGGGAATACCCGCAACCTGTAGATTTATTTAGTTGACTAGATGATTAGGCATTTTTATTTAAAGTCCTCAAAACTGTGAACTACAGTGTAACTTGGGGAGGTTTCATTTGCTATGGGATTTTCTTAATTAAAAAAACCAAAACAAAACAAAACAAAAACCAAAAAACCAACAACAGTCAAACAAAAAACCGCAACAACCAACCCACAAAACTAACCAGTGTTCCAATTTCTGGTAAAGCAAACAGTCTGCAACTCTTTCCAGCATAGGAGAGAAAATATGAGTAAAATTGTTCTTTTTAATACATATATTATTTGGAGGAATTGGCTTAGAAAGGAGAGCGGGGAGGATGCATGTGGAGTCCATGAGAGGCAGCTGCAGAACGCAGTGGCACCAGGAGAGGAGCGGAGATGGATTGAGCTGGAACCAGAAGCAAGGACTGCTTGCACCTTCACACAGGAGCTTTCAAAAATCACTTGCTGTGGAAGCTGCAAACCGCCGTGCTGTACTGCCTTCGGGATTTCAGGTTGTTTCTCCTGCAAAACCTTATGGGGAGTGCTTTCCCATTTAAACGTTCAGGTGGTCCGCGTGTGAGCTGCCTCCGTGCTCGCTGGAGGTGTAGTGCCTGCTTAACAACTCACATCAGCATTGCCACGGCTGAGAGTGTCTGAAGGATTTGTTGGTTGATATGTGTGTGCGCGTATACGTGAGAAAGACCTCCTGTTGCCTCAGGGAGTTAGGCACTGGAATAGCTTTGGGCGTTAAATATCTACACTTTTATTTTTACTGTTTTTTTAAAATATGGTCCTTAGCTGCTTATGGTTGAGTTAATGTTATTTTTTCTCTTTAGCCTTAGGGAGGTTCAAAAGTGACAAACGGTTGTGTATCCGTTGCAGCCATGTGCATGCCCTGCCACCAGCAACCTGTGGGCACCTGTGTGTGTGTGTGTAGAATTTATTGGTGCTTCAATTACACAACTGTCACTGAAGTGGCTTTCCATTTCTAGATTTTTTTTCTCCAAACAAATAGTTTTCTCCCACAAGAACAAGATGTTTATTCTCTGTCTCCTTTTAGACAGTATTTCTGACGTGTCGGTTTAAAATCCTGTAACGTTATACACATTTTGCTTGCAAAGTGTGATTTTTTTTTTTTTTTTTTTTTTTAGACTTCTAGCTATTCATTTTTCCAGAAACCTACTATACTATGTTCTGCCACATTAGGTTTCCCTAATAATCCATGGGAGGATGTGATCAAGATCTATTACTGCCTCTCGATATGGACGTCACCAAATTCTGTGAAGGAGCTGTAGTGGCAATTTGCTTTGCTGTTTGCAGGCATTTAAATCTGTATTTGGAAAGCCTTGCTGTACTAACCAGGCTTCAGAACTGTACGGAATCAGAGGACGTCTTGTGTCTTCTAGAAAATGCGTTTTTTTTTTTGTTGTCTTTAGATCCTTTTATGGCCATTTTCAGAGCGAAATAAGAAGCCTTCAGACATTTCATATTCTGCTGAACCTGATACTTAGGAATGTAAACGTGTCTATGAGAATGCCATTAATTGAGAATAATAAATGTTCCTTTATATGCAAAGTCTTTATATAGAGGTGACTCCTGCTGCAATTCCTGAAGGCGTTTTTCTTTCAAAGCTCAAGGATATCAGCACTTAAAGCAGCATTTGATATCCTCTTGCCATTCCTGTGGCCTGAGCCTCTGCATTGCTGAGGCTTATTTTTCTTCTCTTGACACTTTACAAGGTGTGCTGTATCCAAATGTGGACCTTCCCTGCAGAAGTTCCCATGAATTAACAGAACTCAGAAATAGCCAGTGGCAGTCCTACAGAAATTCCCAGAATTCAGAACTGGCATGTCCTTTGGCAAACAGAGGGAGAGGGAAAGGGACCAATGCAGCCATGTAATCAGTGGAGTTAGTGGAAAAAAGATGGTGCCCATTTACCCGAGTGAGGCCAATGAGGACAAGCTGTTCTCTGCCAGCACTTGTTGTGTACGATCAGCTTTTGTGTGCAGACTGCTTGTGTAGCTTTGGGCTTGTGTAAAAGTGCTAATGCGTCTTGAATGATAGATCTGCAAGCTACTTCAGTGTGTAGCCTTGGAGAACCAGGTCTGTAAGTTTTTAAGTAGGCTCTGTTGTAATTTCAGACTTTCTTAATAACCTTGGTGCATAGTGGCCTGGTAAGATTTAGTGCCTCATGTTTAAACTTCATTTTGTCTCCTTCCTTGTTAAAAATTCCTTGCAGCTGCGCAAGAAATTACCCAGGTTGACCCTTCTACTTGTAAGACCTTTTCAGATGTTGGCATCCCAAACCAGGGGGACAGTGCCTCTTGTGTGATGTGGCAGGAGCTCTTCCTGGGTGTGTGAGTGGTTCTGGATTGCGGAAGCACCAAGGGAAATTGTCACTTCACAGTTTAGGATCAAAATGAGGTAAACCCTGTTCATGACAAGTCAAAGTGAGTGATGATTTTAATATATTAAGGCTGTGTAAGAGGTAGGGGGACAGGATTGTTCCAGTTTCATCATGTGGAATGGGAAGAAGTGGTCCCTTGGTTTAACTCTTCACTGCCCTCAGAAGAGGGTAACATGCAGATACCCATGCTGATTCAGACCTTAACAGGGTGATATTAACAGTGTTGCAGTGTGTTGGTTCAAGTAAAGCCACCAAATGGAGCTGTGATGGAGCCATCCGTGAACTGCATATCAAAGACTGATTGTTCTCCAGTGTTTATAATGCAGGGCATCTGTCTTAAATGCTAACCTCCAAAATATTTCTCCATGTGCTGATAGTGTGATGCTAACTGTGGGATGCAGCTTTACCATTTTCTTATGCTCTGTAACAAAAATACAGCTCGGGGGTATATTAGTATGATAATACATTAACATAAAGTACATCTTTTTCCTGCAAAAATAGGCATTCCTCCCACCACAACTGAAGAGCAGAGAGGATATTGTCTGTGGAGGTTTGCATATTGTACTGCAAGTGTATTTTGACACTAGAAACTGAAGAAATGGGAAACTAGATATGTCTGGGGAGTAACTACTAATCTAAGTGTCAGGTTTGATACTGGCAGACTCTGTGGAACCAGTAGCTCAAATCTCCGGAGGGCTGGCGGAGCCCTTGACCTTCGTAGCAGCAGATGAACTGTTGTTATTGCTGAGGGTTGACCTCAGAGAGAGGGATGGGCAAATCTTAAACGTGGAAGTGGTGCCTGTTTTGCATAGATACAGGATGTCTCAGAGCACTAATACATAGGAGGGGTTTCCCCTGATTTTCTTGGCAGTTTAAACAGTGCTATCTGCATGCTGTCTGTGGGCTTCACTTCTCTCTGGAG
Source organism: Athene cunicularia (assembly GCF_003259725.1). NCBI lineage: Eukaryota > Metazoa > Chordata > Aves > Strigiformes > Strigidae > Athene > Athene cunicularia. The sequence continues at coordinate 2,724,682 of NW_020799102.1, forward strand.
ATGACCATGTTTCATCCCTCTGGTTATCTGTGGTTGCAATATGGGGGTCTCTAGGCAAAAGATATGCACTGGAAGCATATTTTAAAATTCAGATTTGCAGATTGCTCAGGTTGTAGGAATAGTTTGTGGTGGAACTCATTTTAAAAAAAAGTATTTCTGAGGTGCCTCCATCTGTATTGTTCGTGATAACATATAAAAGTGACAAGTTTTTGGTTCCCAGATGTCAGCATCTCAATTGTGAAATCAGCTGTGGGCCATCACTTTGAAGTTGTCCAGCTGTCCTATTGACTTGCTAGGCTAGAGAGAGCCTAGCAAGTCCAGTGTTGACCCAGCACCATCTTAGTGGTGGTACGTGCAGGGAGAGGCTGAGAGAATTGCGTGTTTCCAGCCTGGAGAGAAGGCAACAGGGAGATGTCACTGCTGGGGGGTTCAGAGGCGACTGAGCCAAACGTTTCTCAGGGGGAAGCAGAGGCTGGCACCTGGGAGATGAATTCATGCCTGGCACTTCCACGGGAAGATTCCCCCTGCCCCAGGCACCTGCTGGCAGGGGCAGACAGAGGCATGGTGGGATGGGCGGTGGATGATGCGGTGATGGTCCCACCACAACGCTGGGAGGAGAAACTGGCTGTCAGCTTCCTGGGCTATGTTGGCTTTCAGCACTGATCTGCCATCCCTCTTGTGTTGCCTGACAGACCTATTCAGGACTGGGGCCAGATTTCAGCTGCAGTAGGTTTGGGAATGAAGTGAAAATAAGGCTGAACCTGCATAAAAAGTGAGAAGTCTCTGGAGAAGTTTTCTGCTGTTTAATTCTCCGAAAGCAGAGTGGCAATTGCACACCCGGCAGTTGCTGTGAAATTGCTGCTATGGATAACCAAAAATGGGATAGATTTTTTATACTTGAACTTTGGGTTGTCTGAAATGCAGATATCTACTTTATCACCCTATTCCTGTTTGTAAACAGTTCAGTTAAGAACTCAAATGGATCTTGAATTTTGCAAAGACTCATCCACACGCTTCCATTAGGTGTTAGATCTGGAGCAGATGTTGGTTTTCCTTATTAGATTTTTGTTCACTGTGAATTGGGAATAAGTACACTAGTGGTATATAAAGATGAAGCAAAATAAATTAAGATTTCTATATGCACATTACCACTTCAGTACTGTGGGATTAAAAAAAAAAAAAAAAAAAAAAAAAAAAAAAAAAAGGACTTCCTAGCACTTGAAGTAACAAATTACTCATCTTACGCTTTTCTGTGGCAGATCATGGCTTGCTTTAAAGTAACATTCTTTTTTCCTGCGCTTAGATAATTTAGACACTCCTCTGAAAAGAAGTACCACATGGAGCGCAGTAGAGTTGAGGTAGATTGGAGGAAAGGATTACGTTTTGCGTGTGGAAGCAATGAATGCAGGCTGTAGATAAACGACATGGGTTTAGAGTGATCGTTGCTGCTGCAGCTTGATTATTTTTCTCAGGGACAGGCACTGACTCTCTCCTTCCTTTGAAGAACTACTGTACTCATGTCTGCACTGTATTTTGTATAACGTTTGTGCTAACTTCTGTTCTTCCACTTGCTAGCTGCCTCCCTTTCTCATCCCAAAGTAGGATGCTGTGATCATGTAGCTTCTGAGCCTTCAGCAGTGGCAACAGGCCGCTACAACAGGTTATACAAGGGCACCCTGTGAAAATACCCATATCATGTACTTCTTGCATATGGAAGCATCTGTTCCAGAGCTTTAAAAATGAGGGTTGCAGAAAGGCTGATGTAGTCTTGGGAGCAATCAGCTAGGAATAACGTAGGGTTGTTCAGGAGCTTTTTAGGTGAATAAGCAAATGTTTGTAGCTGTTTCCTTGCTGAGAGGTATGCAGAGACCGCGGTGGGCTTGTTCTCTTGACCTGTGCAGTAGAGGACAGGAGGGCATGGCAGGGCTGGAGATGTGTGCTGGGAAGCCACAGCCTGCTTCTCATGTCCCAGCTAGATGTCCAACAATATTTCTCGAGTACCACATTCACTTGATGAAAAAGCAAGGCAGAGAAAGAAGGGATCTAATGTGATTTCAAAGTAATAAGGTGGACTTTGCAGCAGCCCTGCCCTTAATGACTTTTTTTCTCACAAACCTGTTTTACAGATATTTATAGTCTTGTGAACTTTTTCTTGAAATATCAAATTTTTTTTTTTTTTTTTTTTTTTTTTTGAGAGGGAATAAATTGCCTGATGTCATTTGACATTGGTGGATATGTTTGTTTCTTTGATAAAGAGAAAATTTTTCTTAGATTCAATTTCTTGAATTTGTAGGAAAATTGTATAGCATTGAAATGGTAGGAATTAATCTAAATAGCCAGTGTGAGGTGAAAATGCTCCCTCTGCTCTAATTGGCGTGGCTCGGTGAAAGCCAGCTCTTGGGCTGCCTCCTTGCTAACTGCCCAGCCTCGTGGCAGATTGACATAATTCCCCTGTCTCTGGGGAACCATAATAGAGCACTCCCTGAAGTGCTCAAAATCCTGAAGGGAAATTAGGATCTCTCCTTTTTTTTTTTTTTTTTTAATGGGGTTTCTGGAGTGCTTATGTTCATCCAAAGGACTGTGGGCTATTAAATAGAGGGGGTTTTAAAGGTTTTTCTAATTGCCACACTTCCTCCCGCTCCCCCCTTTTAAGTGGCTTTGGACAGTTGCAGAACTTTGATTTTAAATTCGTCTAATCTCTTGAGATATCTAGGTAGGGAAAACTATTGTAACTGAAAATGGCTCTGATTTTTTTTTTTCTTTTCTTCCATTTTAATAGATATGTTTAGTCTACTTTAAAAGCTTTCTGGAGAATCTTTTATAAATGGCTAATTTAAGCTTGTCAGGTTTTAATTATAATCTCTCTATACACAAGTTAAGACGCTTAATGCTAGTGAAAAGTTCTGAATACAAAGCAAACCTGTGTCAAGTTGCAGAGCACTCTTACCCGTCTTAATTGCTTCTGGTCTGAACTTTAACCTTAACTCTCCCATCTGTCTTACACATTCCCTTCTCTCATCACAACCACTTTCTTTCTGCAGAGTGCTGAGGATCTGTCTTAATTCTGCAGGATTTTTAGTCCAGCAGAAAACTGCCATCAGGCTGTGGATGTTCAGCTCCTTCTTTATCCCACTGCAGCACGATGCCCGTTCCTGGAGCGCAGCACTGCTGCCGTGGGTGGCCCAGAGCATGCCCTTACCCCTGCTAGAACGGGACTGCTGGTGGAAGATGGGGTGCCTCAGCTATTGGAGAAGTGTCTTGGATCCCAGATGTCCTGACAGCTTCTGGTCTTAGTTCAAATCTCTTCCCAACAGCATCAGTAGTGCTTTTTGTTTGCAGTTTTATGGTTGTTTTCTTGGGTAGTTTATTCCTCTTTAGGACTGTTGTCTGCCTAATTTTCTAGCTATGACCCAGCCTTTGTGGCAAAGGTTAGTTGCATCTTTTTGTTAGGTAAGAATGAGTTTCATTCAAGCTTAGAAAATTAGCCTTGAAAACAGCCAGTCAGTGCAGATTCCTTCTGGAGAGTGCATTTAAAAGTTTGTATCCAAAATTGATTTGGAAGTACTCTAATCTAAAATAACCCTGATGTTAGCATTGTTGTCTGCAACTCCTGCTAGCCCTGGCGTTCTGGTTCAGTGCATTGGCACACAGTTCCCTGATGCTGTGAAATTGAGACTCATCTGGAGATACAGACTTTTCTAAAAAGGATTGCAAGGCACTTAAGACTCCTTATTTCATTAGTTCAGTGAAGGAGTTCTTTTCAGCAGTCAGGAATCTCATGATGAGGTGGATGAAAACTGAGCAAATCAAGCAGTAGAGACTCCCATGGAAATGGAGCAGAGCAAAAGCTGCTCAGTAAGATTTTTGGCCCAGAAGTGTGGCTTTTTTGGAGCTGAAGGTTAGTGGTTTAGAATTTCTTTTTAGTCTGAGGTTTCAGGGAAAGCATTAGTAGATACCTATCCAGGCCAGACTTCAGGAGGTACGTTTCAGGAGGCTTTCAGTTCTGCACACGGGGCTAGGTCATATGATTAATTTTTTTCATTGTTTTTAACCAAGTGTAACCATTGGCATCTTCATGTATGTTGGTGAGAATTAAATGGAGCATAAATAACTGAAGAGCAGACTTCCACTTTAAGGGGATCGGTTGCTGCATGAGGCAGTGGTAATGATCCAGAGGAGCAGGATGCATTGAGGAAAAGAGTAAAGTGTGAGTACCATCCAAAGTGCAGGCAGCAGGTCATAAATTCTTGTAGCAGTGGTGGTCTGAAATTCAAGGAATAGGATTAGAGAGCTACTGTAGGTTAATGAAAACAGCTCCCTTAGGATCAGCTTGAATTCAACTCAGTGGTCAACCGTAAGAAGAGGAATGTCTTGTGCAGTTCCAACTTGTCATCCATATTCTGAATACTGCGATGCTCCTGAATGCTTAATAGAGTAGAATGTGCTCTGTTACGGTATATTTCATATTGACTTCGAAGGTGCTTTAATGCAAACTAAATGTTCTGCTAACTTGCCCCAAACCTTTAGTGCTCACTTTATTCTGGAATATATGGTGAATTGCAACAGAGTTTTCAGAGCCTTTTCAGGCATTTCACAAAAAAGAAACAAAAGGAAGGAAAAGTCTTGCAATTTTGCTTGGGTCTTTCCTCTTGTCCAGGGTAATCGCGCTCTAATCCTGTGTCTATTTGTCACCTTAAAGGAACTCATTATAGAATGAGTATACAACAGCTATTGCCAAGAAACCACTTTTAATTCTTATAAGCATAATTTCTTGTAAAGAAGGGGGTAGCATTAATGGCCAGCTGTGGCTTGTGAGCCCTGACTTAATCAGCTGTGAATAACAAAAATTAGTTTGAGGCATATAGTTACTAGCCAACTGCAGCTATAACAAATATTTAATGAACAGTGTTGCACTGGGGTCTGCATACCTTTCCCTGTGAATGAACTGGGAAATGACCAAGAGCAGGACTTTCATTACTATGGTTAGGACAGAGGAAATGGGGTAGAGTAAAATCTGTGGAAGCAAACTGTGGCTAAGTTAGACTTAAGCTAGACCTCAGTAAACAGAAGAACAGAAGCAGTGAAAGTATTTAGCCTCTGTTTTCTGTGTCTTCTCTATCGTTGTGGCGTAAAGACAACAACTTTAGTTGATATTATTTGCAAGGTACAGGAAGTTGTTTCTAACAAATTTCACCCTGCCCTTTTTCTAGTCTTGAAATATTAAACTGCCATTGTTAGGGCAGTTGAGGGAGAAGGGTACTGCGCACCCCGGGGTCAGCGGTGGGATGGGAAGGATCCTTCCAGTTGTTGGTGAGCTATACTTTGTATAAACATCTAGAGTCTTTTGTTAAACTTCATGCAAGGCCAGGATATCCACAGACCTCCTGTGGTCTGAGCATCTGCTTTACAGAAGTCATGGGCTTTTGTCTGGTCATTCCCAGATAGGAGCTGTAACTGAGCAAAACGCACTGTTGTCCTCTTTCTGGCTCCTCCTAGAAAGGGCAAGATAGTGCTGGGTGTTGTGGAGTTTTGTTTTATTTGATGGGGGGGCAGTGGTGGTGGTTTTTTTTGGGGGGGGTGGGCGTCTAGGGGTGCAGATGGGGAGATGGGATGCTCTCCTAACCTTGGTTTTTCTTTGCTACTTTCATGAGACAAAATTCCAGTCTGCTTTATTTTTTAAATCAGCAAACTGATTATATATTGTAAAAGATCAGTGTTTTCATGGGTGAGTAGTAATTACTGAGTAATGGCTTAAAACATTTCCTGAAGGAACATAAAGCTGTTTTTAAAAGTCAAGAGTACATTAAAAGGATTACCATGTAGATTTGATTTTTAGATAACACTAAAATGGATCCCAAATGGACTTATGAAAAGGGATGCTATCTCTTTAATGGAAAGTGCATGGTCTGACAGCTCAGCATGCAAATGGTCTTGCAAAGGACTGTCGTGGGTTTTTTTTTTTTTCTTTCAACAAGAGAAGGAAATAGCTCTCCTTGCCCTTCTCCTTTCAACTTTTAATAGCAGATAGGTTGGTCTGGTTTTGCTAGGAAAGGGAGAAGAGTCTAGGTTTGGGCAATAACTGCATCTTTCTGAATCACTAGGGAGGTGTGTTTCACGACTTCTAGAAGGTCAGCAGCAACTCTATCTCTTACATGGATTGCATTAAGTAGATAGACTCCCTCTGCATTCTCTATAGGCGAATCTTTACTTGTCTCTTGGAAATGAAGAAAATATGCAAATAAATTATAGTCCATGTATATTTATTGTACTCATCCTGTGCAGGGCATGAGCATCAATGCTTGGCTTTGCAGTATGTTTGGACAAGGGCAGAAGGGGTTGTTATTTTCATAATACAGTAACTTGCAATTACTACAGTGTTTGCTATTTAGAGTTGCCAGCACAACTTTCTGGTGATTGATGGTGTACAATATACTTTTGGCCTGAGTAGGATTTCTTCTAGAAATGTTTAAAAGAGTGTATTCATATTTCATTAAATACAGAGCACCAGGATTCCAAATTCTTTTGTGGTATTGCACAAATTATTATAGGCTCCAAAAGTCTTGAGAAATTTCTGTAAGTCTGTGAAAGCTTTAGATTGGATAGTCATCATTGCCTGCATTAAGGCCTGTGACAGATTGCTTCATCAGTGTACACAGAGCAGAACATCAAATGGCCATTTGGCAGTGGGCACTGAAATTCTATTAAGGTTGCCGAAAGCTTAGGTTGACATTGTGTATGTCTGCAAAGAGGCAAAAGAAAAGATGATGATGATGGTGATTGTGCAATGATATAGTCCTATTCTCCTTAAAATATTCACATATATAGTGTACCAAATCTGTCAGAGTGATGTTAATGTTTCACTGCAAAACCTGAGCTCTGCTACATCACACATCTCTGCTTATGTCTTGAAACCTCAGTAGTAATATGTTAAACAGTGCATTTTAACTGGAAGATGAGAATTGTGTAGTATTACACATGAGCCTGGAAATAATTGACTTTTTACTTCTCAAACTCACTTTGGGATTTTTAACTTGATATAGGTTTTTTCTGGTTTATATTCTTTCCTTTTTGAAAAGGGCAGGGACAAAAAACTCCCTGTATTTAACATTGGTACATGGGTTATCCTTAAATGAGCTGAAAAGTGAGGGATGAGTTCTTACTTTGTGACCATTTGACTCAAAGACTCCTCTTCCATTGGTTTGCTTTGACACCCAAACTCCCTGAATAGAAAACTTATGAGCTTCTGTCTTTTCAGTGGTCACCTGAAAATTCATGGAATATTGAAGAATATGGGACAAATTTCAGGCTAGTCATCCCTAATAATACTTTTCTCATCTGTGAGGTTCTTACACTGTGGGAAAGGTGGTTTGAGGATAGTCATTCCATTGCCAGATTATTTCTACAGACACTGAAGGAGGGAACTGGCCACCTAGAATCATGGTCTTTGCTAGACTGTAGGATGCTAAATTGTGACTAATCAAGAAAACGATCGGAATATTCTCAGACTAGATTGAAGGTGGAAGAGATCTGCATGTCTTTTTACTGTTCCCGGGGCTTAAAACAGTAAAAACGGATTTTACTGAAGCACTACATGTGCTAAGAATAAGCTTTGGACAGATGCCAATTATAAAAAATTAAACCTCAAACAAGCATATTTTATGAGCACAGGGTAAATGTTGCTTACTGGAATGATTTATAGAAACTGTTTTGCAGCAACAGTTATTATGGTTTGCATTTAGTCCTGCTGCCATGTGTTCCTGTATAGCTACAGGTTGTCCTCTGGTAAGAGCTACTCCTTAGTCAAGTCTTAAAGCGGGTACTGGAAGTCTCAAAACTTTTTGGGAAAATAAAGATCTAGATTGTGACCCTAAACCTTGTGTCCTGGAATCGGGACCTACCTTGGTACAGATTCAAAGGATGCAAATTATTATTTTGGATATTTTGGTCTATCTGAGCAAATGGCTCGAAAACAGTCTCTGCATGTGAGATTGGAGGGGAGTTTAAGCCAGTCATGAAGCTTTGCATCACTTTTAGGCAGCTGAAACTGCCGGGGGACACTAGACTCTAAATATGCTCCTCTAAAGCTTGTTCTGAACTATAGGGCCAAAAATATTGCTATGTTATTGAGAGGAGGACTATAGCACAGTTAAAATAGAAGTACTGATCAAAATGTTGTTTCTCTCATTAAATGCACTCTCCAACTACTTTTTTGCCATGCTTGTAGTGATTCAGAAGAAAGAATACCACAAATGAATTGCTAAAGCCACTGTATATTGCAGCATGAAACTGGAAATGAAAAAAGGTTGTGGTTACTCATTGAATAATTTTGATGAATGGTCTAAGGCTTGTTCATAAGCATTTAGTTGCAAGTACCTGGTGTTCCAAATGTAACGTTTTAATTGGATATACAGATGACATGATGAGTTTCACCTTGCTGGCCATAATTCTTCAAATGAAATTCTTGGTGAAGATGCCCGAGATGGTGTACTCTCCGTTCAGTTCAAGTGCATGGTTTAACTTGTTTCGCAGGGTGTAATATTCATAGAAGGTGAGTAATACAATACTGGGAACACAAAGTGAGTTTCTTTTTAAGGGAATGAAATTCACTGCGTCTTTTTGGCAGTGACTGTCTGCATTTACTTAAATGGGTGATGCAGGGCTCTAATGCTTTTAAATGATATCAGATCCTCTGATAAAAGACATAAGACTGCAGCTTATTTATTGTGATGAGACAGGAATTAATAAGATTACTCCTACTCTTCAGTTACTTTTTCATCTTTTGCAGCCAAATGCTGGGGCTTTTGTTAGCAGGCAAAAAGAGGTTGGCTCATTTAAAAAGTGTTGATGTTAGAAATAAGCATTTTTTTTTTTGTTTAGACCTAGTCTCAGTTGCCCAACTGCCAAAACTCTGGTCTTTAAACCAGAATTGCTTTTAGCACTGGAATGTTGCATCCCTATAACAACCACTTACATAAACTGAAAAACAAACAAACAAAAACCACCTTTAAAAAAAAAAAAAAAAAAAGAGAGAAGTGTAACGTAAACCTGCAATAATTGTGGTCTTTGGCAGAGGAATTGTTCAGAAATGTAGTAACTGTCTGAAAAGCACTGCTCAATCAAGAATTTGTGGTGAAGAATCAAACATAATTCCAGTACTGTGTTGTGCAAGGTGCTGTACAGCTGCACACAAAGCACTGCGCTGCAGTGGTTGTCACAAACCTCTGAGAGAGTAGATGTATTTTGAGTGTGTATAGTTATCTGCTTTGCTGTTGAACTAGCTTTTAGGGCAAAATTAGCTAATCTGAAGAAAAGTTGGTGTGGTTTTTTTTAAAAAAAACCTCACACCCCCCCCAAAAAAAACCACCACCACTGCCCCCCCATCAAATAAAACAAAACTCCACAACCGAGAAAAACCACACCAAAAATCTTGCAGAGGGAAAGAGTTAAAGCCATCTGCCTGAAAGCATTGTGTAAAACATACACACAATGTTGGGGAAATAAGCCAATTATGTGTGCTTCACAGGAGGTGGGGGACTGACCTTTGTGTATAATTAGTTCTTTTATTTAAAGCAAAGATTTTTGAATAGAATAACTAATTAGCTGTCATAAATGGCAAATTGAAGATTTTGGCCAGATTCCTTGGGGAGTGTGGGAGGATGTCCCTCCTCCCAGCCCGTACTGTACGCTCTGGCTCTCCTCATTAGGGTTGGTTTTAGTTCTCCGCAGTGGTAATGAGGAGCGCAGTGGCGGCACTTCTCGGAGCCCCCTCTAACAAGGCATGAAATGCAGGTGCAGGAGAACCGCCCTCAGCTCCTGCCCATCTCCCTCGGCACATGTGGGTGTAGCGGGGGCCTCGGGTGGGATTGGGGGAGGCCAACGGGGGGCTGTGAGAAGTTGGAGGGGGGTCTGGAAAGTCCTGGTGATATCACCTGTTTCATGCTCTGGACTTGACTGTATAAAATACAGGCAAGCTGCAAAGCCTTGAGGCATATATCATTAGCTAACAGTCCTGCGTTACTCTTTCAGACCAATTAACCTTTAGAGTTGCATTAAAGAAATTAGGTGGTGAACTTCCATGCTTTCAGAGGAGACCAGTAGCTCTCTTGCAGACCAGAGCACTGTGGAGCCATACGCCATAGGACCGTTGCAGATAACTGTTATTTAAAAGGTCTACCATTTATAAAAAGTTCCCAGGCTCTCTTGGAAACAAGGCTTTTTGAACAGTGCCCTTAGAGGAACTGCAGCTGATTGCTATGTGAATAGAAATATCAGTAAAATGGCTTAGAAAAATTTAGAGGTGTACTTAGTGGACACATGTTATAAAGCCAGCTGAATAATTTTACAGAAAGACCCCGACTGAGAAGATACAGGCTGATTAAAGCTAGTTTGTCTGACTGTGAATAGAGGTAAAGTTTAGATTACTCACTACAATAACAGCCTCTTTAGACACAGCCATAAATTTCAGTATGTCCAGAGGTGGTGTCTATAATTTTTTAATGTGCATTGGAGCTCCGAGCACTCAGAACAGGTTTTGTTTTGTATTTACCAGCAGCAAGTCTATTAAGTTGTAAAGGGCAAAGAAGGGAGTGTAGGTAGCCAAAAATAGAAAGGCTTCATCTACTGTTTCTAAGAAAAGCTAGCGATGGATGGCTAGCAACAGGAGAGGAGAGAGCAACTTGATGGCACTTTCAGAATTTGGTAATCAATCAGCATTCCTTTTGTGATCACACATTTAAATGGGTGAGTGTCCAGCTGTTAATTTTTCTACTCCTGCAACACCCTTTCTCATTTTCTCATCCTTGCCCACAGAGCGCATGTGGAACTTGTCAAAGGTGAGCCCTTTGTTTCTTGACAGCCCTGGTTAGACACCACATGCTCCTGATCAGATTGAACTAGGGTTTCTTGGCATTTTTTGGTAAGTACTGGGAGAAATCTACATAGAGAAATGAAGCAGCGTCGCAGTCTTGCAGTGGGGAGATTTCCAAAAAAGAAAGAGCAGCTCTCCAGGTGGCTCCTGCCTGCAAAGCCCAAGCAGCTTGGTGCTTGCTGGAAGGGAGGCAGGAGGAGGAATGGGGGTTTGGTGTTGGCTGTGTCCTCTCTCTGCAAACTTCCGACCGTGAAAGGGGTTAAGCTTTTGAGATGCTGCTCTCTTGTTGCTTGGAAATGACATGGCAAGCGTTTGAGGAACCCTTGCTGATCAAGTTTGGCAGTTTTTGAAATTTTGTTTCACACCTTGCCTGCTGTGTCAACTCACCAGCTAATTGCAGTTGCAACTTTCTGTAGTGGTGTGTGTGCTCCTTGCAGACCGGTTGCTTGGGATGTCGGAGGGAAGCCGCACAGACCAAAATGTAATTTCAAAACACTGAACCTGACCAGCAGAGGCTGACCTTGCTCGTTATTATCTGAGTGGGAATAGCAGCTTTGAACATCATATGATCTCTGAAATGGTACCTTTTTTCATTAGAAAGCCCCCTGCTGAACACTGACCAAATACATAGCTTTTTTCCTTGCTTAAGGTACTGTTTAAAAATATATATATCTCTTCCTTTGCTAGTTATTAGAAGAAAATCAAAGTGTTACATCGGCCTTATTCGCAGAAACCTCTCATAAGACAATGGTGTGCTTGCAATAGTGGGGAACTGAGATGGCCACAGTGAGTGAGGGCTGCCGGTGCCACAGATGGAACAAGAAGCACCACTGCAGCCAGCCCGCAGCAGTCTGGGCCTGCTGGCCTCCTCAGGAGACCCTCCTAACCTGCCAGCCTGCCCTTGCTGATCAAACCAACCTCTGCTAATGGTCCAGCCAGGGTTTCATCCTGCGCAGCTGCCCTTGCACTTGACCATGCTGCTGTGTGGACCCCTCACTCTGGGTCAGGGCAGCTGCAACTCTGACAGGGCGCTCATTTCAGAGGCACTGAGAGCTTTGGGTAGTCCCATCTGGCTGAAGGTCTTGTATTCCTGAATCACAGAGATGATCTGAAACCCCACCCAAGCAGCGCTTCTCTTGTGAGGGGGTTTAAGGTGCTCTGGCTATCTAGAATCTGCATTTTTAAATCTGCAGCACTTCCAGATGCAGTTTCCTCAAGTTACCTAGATGAACCTTGCAAAAGAATTGTATGATGACCCCCCCTTGTAAGAAATCCTCTTCTGCCTCCATGGGTACACAGCTTACATTTACAGAGCCTATTTGGGGGGTGGGTAATGACTCACTGGTGTCTAGGGCTCCTAACTTAAATTATAATTTGCACATCTAGGCCTTAGTTATCATAGGTGCGAACTATTTGCTTTCATCACTGGTACTGATCTTACACAGTTTGCAAATGCAAATTCATGTATGTGCCCTTCTCTGCCTCAGAATAAGGCAGCCGCCTCTCACGATGTGCTGTTTTCCTGGTGTGGAGTTGGAGAGGGCATGGAATGAAGGCTTTAAATTTTCTGAAAAAGAAATCACTCAAAAAGTGAACCTTCTCCTTGCTTCCTGAAACGTACTCTGCAAACCACAACAACAAAATGAGTGCTGTGTCCAGTGCCACTTCCCTCGTTTTTGTAAGAAACTCTCACCAGGAGCACAGGACTTCTGCAGCCTGACCTCCAGCACCTGCGCTGTATTACACTTCTGACCCTTCCCTGTCTCTTCCTCCTTTTCCAAATGTTCCAGTGTTTGAGTGTGTCCGTAGAGTTCCTCCCAAGAGCGTTATGGGTTGCGTATGTGGCAGTCAAACACAGCTTTAAGTTTTCACTTTACTGCGTATTCGTCACTGGCGCCAAAAGTTCGCTTGGATCGACTTTGCAAGCGGGTTTAGAGTGTGCCGCAGCAAAGGGCAGGAGGGCTCTTTAAGCCTTAAGAGTTTTTGAATGTTACTTGACCTGTCTCCATGCTGCTGAGCCCACTTTGATAACAAATGGATCAATACCTTGCTGTTTGTGTAGAGGTGTCTTAAGTGCTATTGTCGTCTGCTTGCAGCTCTGACAAAGCAATTATTACTGTAGGAGTGCTGGGTTTTACATGTGCTGACCATTAGCCACCGTCGGGTCACCCTGGCTTTTAAGGAAAGCAGCAAATGTTACTTATTACAGTGGCACTGACTCAGTCCTCTCTGGTTAAGGGACTGTTAATAATTCCATTATCAACCTGCTACTTTCTGGGACATCTGGTGCTTCCTACAGAAATGGTGGCTTAACTTTCTGTAAGAGTATATAACCAGTGACATCTGCTACTGTAGCCAGTGTTCCCTCTCAGCTTCTTTGCCTTGGTTAAGCCCATGGCATCCTCATTACAGGTCCAGCATTGTCATTTTTAGTGATTGACACAAGTAAAAGTAAAAATCAAAGTAAAAACAAGGCTCCAGAGAAAACGAGATTCTAGTGCCTCATGAGCTCATTTCTTCTTTCATCATCTTCTGTCCCCTTCTTTCCCCATGGTATAATCCTTGATTACTGATTCCACCTTGCCTGTTGATCCCATAAAACCTCATCCTGCCTCCCTCTTAAACTGAGGAGGGTGACAGGTCTCACACCCGTGTCGGTGCTCACCCTGGGAGGCACTAGGTGTGTGGAGGACAGGAAAAAAACTGGAGATGGTAGTGTGAGGAAGGTAGCCACAGCCAGTCTCCACCAGCCTAGTGACTTGAATGTCCTGTCACCACCCTATACCCAGCTAGCTCATGCTTGCTTTGCAGTCCCGGCAGGGGTTTCCAGAGAGGAGAAAACTCCTGGCTTTTTACTACCTTCTCCAGAGGTACAAGAGGAGAAAGAAAGCTCTGCTTTGCTTAAGGAGCTTGGCTTCACTAGTGGTAGAAGGGGACTGGGTGGGTTATTCTCAGCAGTCCTCAAGGGCTTTTGAATAACACCTGTTTTCAAGCAGCCTCTGGGGCTGCTTTAGCTTTCACCGAGGCCTCTGTGGCCAGTGGGCTTCACAAGAAAGGAAAAGCAGAGGCATACCACATCTTTTTATACCTGCTCCTCTCTTTTCCCTATCAAGTTTGATTCAGCCAAGACATTGGACTGGGGGTACATACAGTGGTGGCCCTTCTGATCTTCTTAATTGCCTGTGACAGGTAATTAACAACACAAGGGTACTGGTAATGAGGGAAAAAGCAAATGTTGAAATTGCAGCCAGTTTATTCTGCTGCAAGATGCTAATTAAAAAAAGTCTGGTGCTTTGTGTCAGCCCTACCCTTAGGAAAAAAGGGCTGCATTCCTGCAAGTGTCTCACTTCCACTGAACTCGTGACAGCAAATGAAGTTTAAATTCCTTTGACTGTCAGCTTCTTGCAATGTGAACTCCTTGTAATGAAACCAGCAGCAGTATTTGCTCAAAGATTTACTACAGCGCAGCGCGCCCCCAAATGCAGGCAACCTGTTCGAGCTGTTTGGCTATCTTCTAAACGAAATGCTTTGTCTGTGTTGCAGGTGTGCCGATGTTATCTGTACAACCCAAGGGGAAGCAGAAGGGCTGCGCTGGTTGCAACCGGAAGATCAAGGACCGGTACCTGCTGAAGGCTCTGGATAAGTATTGGCATGAAGACTGCCTAAAGTGTGCCTGCTGTGACTGTCGTCTTGGAGAGGTTGGATCAACTCTTTACACAAAAGCAAATCTCATTCTTTGCCGCAGAGATTACCTGAGGTAAATAGAGGAACATACCGTGGGCTCTTCCCAAAGCCTCTCAGTGTGCTGCCAGCTGTTTGTCTTCCTAAACCTCTGCTATGAAAACGTGTACATGTGCCTGGTCAGCCCTGCCCAGAAGAAGTTGGAGTTTCTTCCTGTGTCTAAGCATGGCTTTTTGTTTGCACTTAACTTATTTTGTGGTCAGGGTGGAGGAATCCTATTTTTAGGTTAAGGTAGAAGGAGGAGGGCATGTCTTTATTATTACGAACCAACAAGAACAAACAGTTCTTGCTGAGAAAATTAGGAAAAGACTGTTGATTCTTCTTGCATATCTTTGATGTTATGCTCTTGCATATTGACTGAGACCTGACCAAACTTTACCTTTTCTTTTTCAATGATAGCTTTTATATAGACTTGTAGTGCTTATATTGAGTAAGGTTCCTCCCAAGGGGCTCTTGTCTCTTCCTTAAGTAAACAGAGCAAATCACTCCTAAATTACAGATCAAAAAAATTTTCTTCATGAGAAAGTCTGCAGAGACCATCACTAACTCTAAGTTAGAACTACCCTGTCAGTGTGTGTCTGCAGTGCAGAACAACACATGGGATTTTTTGCCTGGTCTGTACGGGGGGCTTGTACAAAATAATATAAACACTAATTAATTTTAGTAAGACAGCAGGCCTAATGCAAACATTCTTATGAGGGTCACACTGCAAAACACTCTGAGTTTTACTTGCTTTTCCTTTGGAAGAATGTACTTGATCTCCAGCTAATGTGGGGGTGTGTTTTTTTCCCCAAAGCACTGATAGCATTTCCTATGCAACCTCAACCAGCAAACACATCTGAAGCAAACCAAAAACAACTTGCTATTTTAAGACAGGGAGGTAAAATGCTGTCTAACCTTGTGGTGTCCAGAGGCTGGCTAGATGCTTCATGTGTTTCAATGTAAAACATATGCCTGAAAATCTTTAGCAAATATTTTCTTAGTAAACTTGAGCAAACAAGTTTCTCCTTCTAAAGATAAGAGGTTAAGCACTGAGCCGAATAGAAGAAATAAGTCTATTAGCTGCCATATGGGAGCTGCCACCTTGCCTTTCAGCCGAGCAGTGCAGAAGAGCATCCTGCTCACATGAGGACTTTTGCTCCTGTTTGAAACTCTCCAGGCCACACATGAAATGTCTCAGCTGAAATTCTGTCACACGGGCAGCAGTCGCAGGGCCACACTGGTTTGGGTGGGATGTATCCCCAAAAAGTAAGCGAGGAGGAGCGTGGGTAAGGGTGGAACACATCTGAAGGGGAAAAGACAGGATAAGCAGCCTTTGGAAAGGTAGGAAGGGTGTAGTGAGGAGAGAGTTAATTACCATCACTGTCATAAAATAATTTTTGTACCTTGCTTAAGTCTGAGTATTTACTAACACCACAAGTCACTTCCTCTTGAAGTATCCCTAATCCGGTCTGTGTGAAGCTGAAAAAACTGAGTTCCAGATTTCTAACCCCAAATTAGCATTTTGGTTCTTCACTGACCCTCCTTCATTTCAGCTATACTCTTTCTGTGTTGTGGACATAATTCTGATGTGCCAATGAAAAATATAACAGCTCTTGATCTTCACTTGTTGAGGGCTGCATAATTTCTTTCCATCACAGGATCACAATTGGGACATGCTAGGTACTAATCACAAGGACTCCCAAAACTTCTCAGGAGAGCTTCTTTCAGGAATAGTCTTCCTTCCAGAAAGTATATGCTGTATTAGTTTCTGGAGTATTTCTTTACACTCTATCTTGTTTATCTTTTCTTTATCTTGTTTTCACCCAGCTTGCCAAACAATCCAGGTCTCTCCATCAGTCATCCTCTTCTTCATTATTTATCACTTCCCTAGACTTTGTCATTTGTGCACTTGATATACAGTACTGTGTTGTGTTTGGTTTGGGGTTTTTTTAGTCTGACCTGAAAAGTAGATATTCAGCGTTATTCTACATGTTACAGAACCCACCTAGAAATAGTCATATGGGTGGTGATTCCCATCTGCATTTGCTTTTTGAGACCTATGATCTACCCTATATTTTGTCCATTTAATAAGCACCATGCCAACTGGTTTGTTCCAGTTTCATAACAAAAATAATGTGCAGCATCAAATCAGATATGTTAAAATGCTGGGGGAGAGCCCTGTTGATGCTGTTAAACTTAGAAGAACTTTTTTATTGCTGAAGGTATAGAGCATTTCTTTCTTTCCTTGGTTTACCCTCAGAATGCTGCTTTGAGGTAGATCAGCTCAATCTATGATCTTCTCACTGGCCCCAGATGGCAGGACTTTCTAGGGCACGCCACAAGCCTGTGCTAGAGATGTGAAAGAAGCCAGGAGTAGCAGACCCCAGGAAATGGCCCACGTCCCGTCTTTGAGGAGAGGGCAATTCATGACATGAAACGTGGAAGGCAACAGTTGGGACTAGTGTTTGACCATGTCCATGCAGCTCCTGTCACAGGACCAGTGTGGTCTCTGAAACAAACTTGTTCTGTGCCTGAAAGAGGTCTCATCTCATAGCCCCTCTGTCTCCATTTGCTGGGTTAGAATAACCCCTGGCCTACCAAGGCGGGGGGAGTCTCTTGCTATTTGTGCAGCATGGTTAGATGGTGGAGGCAAGGCTTATATGGCCTTTAAATATTTTTCCCCTATGTGGATTTAGTCCGTTTTAGCATCTTTGAGCACTAGAAATATTTCTTACTTGTTTTTTTTGTTAGGAAGAACAATATAATTGTCATATCCCAGGAAATCTGACAAAGGTTCAGGTGAGAAGGAATAACCCCAATTCTGTAACACAGTTGTTAACTTGTATTCAGCTGTTTGGCCAGCTTTACAGCTATGATGATTTGTGTTCTTGCTAATAAGTAAATTTAGGTTTATACTATTTTCTTGAGTTTTCTGTTGAACCCCTGGGTTCTGTTCTCCTGATGCTAAGAAGCCCTTCCCGGGTCCTAGGACAGGAATAAGGGCATCGCTATGCAGTCCCGTATTTTATGGAAGTATAAAGCAATTTTTTCTACTTTAAAACAACTTCTGTTACCTTCTACACATAATATTTCTTTCTCTCTCAATTTTAACTATTACTTCTATTAATAGAAGGAACTAAAGTTGCCATCACCATCTTCTCTACTGTCTGTTCACTCCTGGTAATTTGAATTTTTCTTCTTGGAGAATTACCCATTCCCATCATTATGTAATTCCTTCACTTTAATAGTTTTAGAGCCTCTATCCACATCTTTCTTTTCCTCGTTAAACACCTCATGGTATTTTGTTCTACTAGTCAAATTTCAGTGGAATTCATTCCTAAAAATAAGTTTTTGTACTTTACACTGTACTCACACCATAAAGGGAGTACCTTATCTGGATGACAGTCAAAGGAATTTATTGTTGGCCACTTCCTCTATATGCCTTTGAATAATAACAGGATGAATATTGCACTGATATTTTAGTAGGTCAACCATCATGTGAGAAATTAAAAGCTAGACTGATTTTGTACCCATTAATGTAAGTATATGCATCTTTTCTATCTGAAATACAGAAGGAATACTGCTGTGTAATGACCGGGAGGAAAAAAATTGGTGTTTCATCATCTCTTTACAGCCCAGTGTTTCTCTGATTTTGCCTGAGCTGATGGTGCTGTTTAGGAATACGTGCTTCGTTACCTGGTGAGACGTGCTTTCTCCTCCCCTTGCTCAGTCTCCATCTTCGAGCCTGCAGCAGCCTGTTCCTGCCCGTGACTGTGAAGACCCAGCCGTTACTACCCAGCACAGGCTCCCGCTTGCCTCATCGCTGCGGAGGCAGCAACGTATAGGTGCTTACCTATAGACAGGAGGTGCTCATGGAATATTTTGGGCAGCTTTAGGAATTCAGTTGAGGTGGCTGTTAATTTGCAGGTCTGGGACTCTGCCTGTGCCCCCCATCCTGCAGACAGGTGTCATTTGGGCTGTGACCACTGCAGGGATCAAGGACAGGGATGAACTTCAGGGCTTCTGCCGTCGTGTCGGCGTGGGGCAGGGCTCTGGGAGGGAGCGTGCCTGGCTCCCACCCTGCTGCCTCAGCGTCGCTTTGGAGCCACCTTCCTCAGAGGTGTTGGCAGTGCCGTGGGCTGCCGGGCCTGTGTGCTGGTCCTCAGTGGGTTTTTAGAAGAAATCTTTCAAACGTATTTCAGGAGCTGCTAGCAGACCACAGCCTGATCATTTGTTTCAAAAGATAAACTGTCGTCATTGCTTGTGAAGGAACATTTGTTAACCTTCACATTTCATAAACCACTTTCTTGCTCATTTTTTAATCATGAAAGATGAAATTGGATCTCGAGTTGTTATCCTTGCGATATCACCTCAGTCTCCAGCTGTGTCTAGATGTATCTTTCGATATATTTCGTCTGAGCAAATAGATTTACTATTTGTTTCATAATCACAGCTCCAGCATTCCTACCTCTAATTATTTTTGATAAGCAAATGCTATTGAAGAAACTGCTTCTGGGACAGAGAAGCTTAGCATGCAGCTCGGATGGCTCCTCACAGCCCCCACGCAGCAATGTGTGTTTGTTCCTCGGCGTAATTAAACATTCACCAAGCTCTGGTTCACAGGGACAGTTTGGGTGTTGCATCAGGATTTCCCGGGAGGAACTGACAACTTAAATTTCACTGTGAAGTGCTGATGAAGAACGCGATTTTGCCTTTTTACTCAGCATGGTGCCCTCACACGAGCAAAGGCAAGTCAGCCTTGCTTTGACAGGAGCAAAACTGTCGCTTCTGCATGTTTGATATGCTGGTGTTGGGAGAGTTTTTCATCATTTAAACTGATTAGGGCCTTAATTAGACTCCAAAGAAAGCTCAAAACCTGCATTAAAAAATAATGGTGAATCAGTAAGAGAGAAGGGCTTTCCGGGGAGCCCTGATGCTGTTCTTAGTGGATTTCATGGAAATTCTTTTCATCTGACTTCCCAGGTGTTTTGGTCAGTGCTGCCGTGCTGAGGTTGCAGTGGTGCTGAGGCCTGAGCGTGGCGTTGGTGCCTCTGGCAGGGGTGCAGCCCTGCACACCCCATCTGAGGGACAGACCTCCTGGCAGGACTGCCATCCCCTGGCACCCTCAGCACTCTGTATCCTGGAGGCTTGAACTCCACCCTGGGCAGCTCCTACTCCAAACGAGTCAGCTGCCAGGTACTGGGGTTTCCAGTTGTTGGATACTGGTTTTTTGCTCTGCTCTGAATGCCCCAGCAGGTTCATTCTGTCAGTGAATTTCTGAATTCTGTCAGGGCTTTGGGAGCCCTTTAGATGAGGTGTTCTGTATCTGACAAATGTGCGGGGTTTAGTTTTGTTGTGGGATATGAAAAACAATTTTGCATAAACACGGGCAGCCTGCTCTCTGACACAGGAGGATGCAGGCAGATACCCTCCATCTGGTGGGCTTCCCCGAGTTGGTAACAATAGCCCTTAGCCAAACCATTAAACCATGGTTGCACGTGTAAGCACAAGTTTTCAGGAACTGAGAAGTGCATGCCGCAACTAGCAAAATTTAAGTTAATCTACCAGAGACATCACTAATACTCTGAACATAGTTTCAGCCTGCAGAAGCTGCAACACTTTTGAAGCATCAAGGAGAATCTTCAGGATTTTTTTCCCACCAGAGGAGCGTAGTGTGCATGCCTGCACCAAGAGCGTGCCCTGCCTACTTTTCAAGGGACATGTTTAGCGTGGGGAGGAGAGGTATAACGCAGCATGGCTGAGCAAATGATATGTGCTCAGAGCCTAAAAATGTTGCTAAATTGAAGCACTGTTCTTGCATTGCACAGGGAGAGTCTTGCATCCTGTGTAGGATACCCTCACTTCTACACTTGGTATCTATACAGATTAAGGAGGATTAATTAGGCTCAAAATACAATGTGTCTTGGCAACATTGCTGTGCTTTGTGATGTTAAAGCAGGTTTTTTTCTCCATAGTAGCTGGTCCAGGAGTTTCTCACAGCCCATGCCTTTCAGGATAAACAAGCAATGCTTGGTTTGTTCATTTGCTTTTTTTCCTCCTCCTTTTTTCCTTCTCCACAACTTCTCAGTGAGGAGGAAAGCTTATGGGGAGTAATTCTTCCTGTCTGTGTTATACTAGCATGCCTCTAGCACTTTCAACCTTGCAGTTTTCTGATTGCTGTTTTTAAAATCCCCTAAGAGGACATTGTTGTACATGTGCTCAGCAGTGCCAGAGACAGGTGGGTTTTAAGGTCAGTGGCTTCAGTTATCAGATAAGAAAGGTTGGGGCAGGGGAGGAGGACTTGGACTTCTACCTGCTAAGAGTCCCAGCCCCACTGAAAATGCAGAGACCAAAGGAATGAAAATATGTGAACATTCAGATGCGTTCTTTAACTGAAAACTGATGCCTTTGAGCAACCTTGAAGTTTAGGCCCAGTTATCTCTGAACTAGTGTGGTCTGTACTGCACTGGTTCAGCTCCTCCCGCTATGCTCTCCATGAATGCCAAACCCTTTGGCATGCAAGATGTAAATTCTTTGGGATTGAACTTGAAGGCTTCATGAAGGGACAGCTTGACCAACTTCATTACTATCAAAATGCATTTCCTTTCCTTCAGCTGACATGACTTCCCACTGCAGCACTGACAACAGTGTCCTGGATAGGAGGGTGCACCAGCTAATATGTATTTACTGTGCTGAAACGCCTATCGCTGAAGCTTTCTCCGAATATTACACAAAGGTGGATTACAGGGAAGTTGGGAACCTCGAGCCTGAAATTGCTTTTAAGCGTATTCTTTTAATCTTTCTAAGTGATGTTCAGACTTTCCCTGCAATTATTGGCACATTCAATACTTTGGTCAAATCAGACTTGTAGCTCAGCATATTTCTAATAGCCACAGATGGAAAAAATACTGATTGAAAGCTATTAAGATTCATCCTCACTGGAAGACTAGTTGTTGGTTTTTTTCAAATAGTGAGGGCAAAACCTTTTTTCTTTTCACGACAAGTTTCAGATACATAAAGCAAGTGTGGTTCTACAGCAGGTTCTATGGAGCTAGGAAATAAATGGCAGCAGGCATATAAAGAAGGTGTATGGGAAAGCCTACTTCACCTACTAGCTGGAGAGTAGGGGGTTCTACTAGCAAGGGGTTCAGTAGCTCTTCAAAAACTTTTGTATATCCAGATAACCTGGATATACAAATATATAGAGAAATATGTAGCTGTACACAATATCTATAAATGTAGATATTTATCTGCAGGTAAGTGTTCAGTCCTCTTTCAGTTCTCAATTCTTACCTTTCAGTGTTGACAGAGCCTGTTGTTTTGGGGAATTATCTGTCTCAACTCAGCTGCTTAATTTTGAACTTGTTCTTGCGTTGTTTGAAAAAAATCAGATTGACACTCTGAACCTATCCGTTCTGTGCCACTCATTATTTACATGTGCCTGTCCTGGTTCCTCTTTTTTTTTTTTTTTGTCTCCTGTGACAGCTCCAAAATTTTCACTCTATCTGTGGAGGAAAGATTTTCTCCCTCTTTCTGGATTGCAAGCTGCTAGCTAGTCAGAGACCAGGCTAGAGAGAGGAGAAGAAATGGGGACTCTCCTTATAGGCAATGACTAAAACAGATTGTTGTTTTTAGTGGTGACAGAAATAGGCAATTAGGTTCTCTTAGCCACCCTGAACATTTTGGTCAGAGAAAAAAAAAAATCTGTTAAAAGGTGCTAAACTCAACATGTCCGTATGAGAAGTTTCTTACTGATTTCGTAAGGTAAGGAATGGTAAGGACTCTTTACCATATTTTTTTCCCCAAAAAACCTGCAGGGGGGACTTTGCTACACTTTGAATTAACTTGAGGTGTATGCATGGAGCTGGTGAGGTCAGGATCACTGTGCAGAAGGCTACTACTCTTTAGCCCAGACAAGACTACATAAAAAGCATCCTTTGACAGTTGCCTACCGCTTCCAGGAGCGCTCCCTTCTTTTCTCATTAATTCATTTGCATTCATGGCTGCTCCTGTATGCCAATTAGCTTTAATTTTTACTATACACACTGACATCAATGGCCAATGAGAACAGTGTGTAGCGGGTTTTTTAGTGTGCCTATAAACTACAGAAAATTGTCCTTGGACAAACTCCTGCTTTTAGACTGGCTGACAACAATAGACATGGTTAAGTTCAGGCTAAGAGCCATTAAACATAATTACTACCACAGGGTAAAAGTTTAATTGTGCTAAATTTTAAATCTGCATAGTCTATGCTTATTTACAAGCTGGCTAGGTCTTTCTGTTACATAAGGGGGAATAAATATGTACTTAAAAATTGTTGCCTTTTAACTTCAAAGGGAGATGGGGGAAAAAAAAAAAAAAAAAAAAAGGTTTTTTAGAAGAAGCAAAACAACTCCAAACTAAAACCTTTCCGTATTTCCAGCTTCTTTTATTCCAATGGCACCAAGCTGGTAAGTAGATGAGGAGCATCTGATAGATTTTTCTAATGCGCTTCAACTTTGTGTGTGTGAATGTGCGAGAGAGTATTGCATCTGTTATGAAGGTGTCTGGGGGACTGAATGCAGATCAGTTTGTTCATGTGGGGTTATTTTAAATTTAACCACAGATGGGGCTTGGGGTAGAAGATTTTTCTCCTGCTCCTTGTCTTCTCTCCCTCCTCCAATAATGTTAAACTCCCACCTCAGAAAGTTTCAGCTCAAGTACCTTCTGGGTAAGTAGATATCAGAGGTGGCAGGTTTTTTACAAGCAAACAAAAAAGGCAAAAGCCTGTGTTCATTTTACTTTTTCTTCCAGCAGATTAATAAAAAAATCATGTTCACTGAGCTATAAGTTACAGTGTATTTTTAGAAGCACGGTGAATATACAGTGCTCTAAATCACTCCCTGAAAAGCAGATTAAAATTAGGAAGTGCTAGAATAAGTGTGAAATGTTCATCTGTTGGGAAAGGGAGGGTATGGAGGACTGTGAAACTTGATAGAAGAGAAAAAGATCAGCACGCTGACTAGCTGGAAGCTATGTTTATGTAGACATTAGAAGGCAACACGATTTCAGCTGGACAGAACATAAGCCTCAGATCTTATGCAAACAGTCAAATCTGTTTAACAATTGGTTTACCCCCAAAACCCCTGAAAGGAGACAGGTGAATACGATGCCAAATACATTTTTCATGTTTCTTAAGCTAACTGTTTAAATAGTTAAGTGAACATCTGTCCAAATTTCCCCATCATTTCCATTTAGAAAAGTCTCCCATTTGAAGGCTGAAGAAAAGCGCCTGCTTAACAATGCAAATGGTGCTGTCTGGGGCCCCTTTATTTTGTTTAATCTAGATTGAGCTCCACACAACTGTGATGCTAATGAATAATGGATATTTTATACTTGTGCATGTAGCAGTGCTGGGCACAGAGCAAATCTAGGATTAACCTCCCAGTTTCCCTTCCTAACATATTGGACTCAGGTTTTGAGTTTGCTGTGACTTGGGTACTCTAAAAACGGATGCTGGCTTTTATGGAAAATGGCAAAACTCCGGCAAAAGCTGTCAGGTTTTGCTATGCCCAAGTGAGGTACTGTAGAAGGGGGGCAGCTACGCTGAGGAGAGGAGGGGAGGGAAGGGAAGGAGGAATGTCTGTATTAATGGCTTGATTTGTGAGTGGGTACTGAATAAGAGTCAGGGCGTTTTGGGGTGGAGACCTGTATGCTTTTCAGTGCCACATTTTTTCAGACCGGTCTGCTGGCGTTAGGCAGCCCAGCACCGTGCTCAGCTGCCTCCCCTGCCTGCCTGCATGAGCAGGAGTGAGCCGGAGCCAGCTCGCAGGGAGAAAGGGGCTGCCCCACGACTGATTACATGGTCTGAATTTGCCAGTGCAAACTATATAGCTGGGTTTTCACTCTGCCTTTCAGCCTTCACATGATGGAGTCATAGGGGAAGAAATTTTGGTACTCCCTTTGTGATTTTTCTGTCCTGCACAAGCGTTTCTGTATTTGTTTGCGTTGTTTAACTTTCAGGGAAAAAGTAGTGCTGTTTCTTCATAGGAAGTCTTGGGGTTTTCCAGCCAGGCCTAATGAAAGACCACTGATACCACTTCTAATGAAAAATAAGGGTAGCCTTTTTTCGTAGCTGAAGAGCGAGCTGACTTCGGTAGCACAGCACTGTAGGAGGGTGGGAGAGTTTTGTGGAGGTTTCTATAACATTGCTGGGTGTTTTAATCCACAATTACTGGCCAGTAATAATTAGTATTGATTAGCTTGGCAAATTGCAGGTTTAGAAATTGGTTATAGATTTTCTGATGCTTCTCATCTGCGTGTTGTGGAATCAGCCAGAACCAATGGCTTGAAACAAACCACGAGCCCAAATCTGTCTGCAGGCAGCGACGCGTTGCATGCGCAGAGCTAAGGGTCAGCAGGAATCATATGTCTTGAGGCTCATCGCCCCAAGAGTATGATTTTTATCATCTCCTAAGCAAAGTAACTAACCACATGCATATTGACCACAGTCTCAGGTGAAGCTTGGTTTTGTTGGCCTGTTGATTTGTGCCCCAGGTGGTTCGTGTGGCTTTAACGTCGCAGTGGCGTGCTGCCCCCGGCGTGTGCGGGGGTCTGCAGAGACGTCTTGGAGAAGGAAGCTGGGGGAAGGATGCTGCAGTCTTGGTTGAGTCCCCCGGCGGGAGCTGTAACAGCAGCAGACATCTGGGGAGACAGATAGTGAAAGCCAAGATGAAAATGGCAAAGCTTCCAGTGCTGAAGGGTTGTCCTGGAGGACCAGGGAGCTGAAGTGGAACGGCTGAGCATGCTGTTCAGGCTGTGGTGGAAGGGCTTAGCTGGCTCCCGGGAGGGGCATGGAGGCAGGAGGAGGGGGGCACAGCCAGGGAGGAGGGCTTGCTCTCTGAGATGCCTCACAAAATGCTTGTGTACTCATTGCAAGAGAAATTGTGCTTTTTCGTTTTAAACAGCAGGTAAGTGAGGTTCTTCCTGAGCTATATTATAGCGTTGCCTGCCAGGGTTGGCAAAGTTTGCAGGTCTTCTGCGTCTTGCTACGAGAGGCTGCCAGCCTGTCCCTCCGTTAGGTTGCAGCCAAGCACAGACGGGGCAAGTGCATGTGGAGGAGGATGGACGGCTCCGAGCACCTACCCCACTGCTGCAGAGAGGCAGATAGTTTTTGACTGAAATTTTGTGAGCCCCAAAATAGTGCTCTAAGTGTTTAATGCTTTTCTCCATTAGACAGCAAATTAGCCCTAGGCTCACAAACCAAATGAAGTTTCATCTCAACAATCGGAGCCTGCTCACCAGGCAGTTTTATCCCAAGTTCCTGCACACTGGTTGGTCAGCGAAATGGAGACTGCAACTTCTATTTATTGGTGCAATACAGTATTTGATACTGCTAATTACACTTAATTAGTCCTTCCACCATTTAATTAAAATGGCTTCTAATGATTGTGCTTCTTTGGCAGGCTCTTTGGTACCACCGGGAATTGTGCTGCCTGCAGTAAACTGATCCCTGCCTTTGAGATGGTGATGAGGGCCAGAGATAATGTTTACCATTTGGACTGCTTTGCCTGTCAGCTCTGCAACCAGCGGTGAGGACACAGTTATTATACACACAAACACAAACTAATTTATACCTTTGCCTGCAAAACAGGGGAAATGTTTGATCCGCACTACCTGTCTGGGGCTCACAGCCTGCTGGTGTGGCTCAGGCTGGTTTATTAGGCTGACCTGGGTGATGCATGTACCTGTAGCTCCTGTACTGCAAATCCCCTTGGAGCTGGTGGGAGTTGGAGGGGCGAGGGGGAGCACACAGACTGCAGATCTGGCTATGGTTATACAGCAGCACAGCTGCTGCTGAATAAAACAAACTGCTTCAGCGTCCTTTCAGGAGCTGCCCTCTTTGCAGAACACAGACGATGGAGAATGGACCTCCTCTGGCAAACTGATGTTATTTTTGCTTAAATCATATTTCTGACACGCTCAAAACTGGGGATGGTGAAGAAGGAGGAGAAAGAGAAGGGACAGGAAGGAGAAAAATACTCCACATAAACCCTTTCCAACACTAGGAACATATACCTTTAGTTGTTGTATAGTAAATAGGGGATCTTAGTGGTGTAATTTTGAGTGAGGCTTGTGTATTTCTGCTGGGTTTTACCCAGTGGAAAATGCACATCAAGGAGAATAATAGAGAGTTTTCACTTGGGCTACCTGTAACCAGCTGAATTTGGGAGGGCTGTGAAAAATATTCCCGGCACCCTGTTTGTTGGTCATTGTAGGCAGAATGGAAGCCCACAGAACCAGATGTGGTAGTGTTGCCTTCTGATGCATCCATCCATTCTTGTGCAAGACAGGCCTGGAAGTGCTTGTTGTTCTTACTGCTTGTTTAGTCAGGCTGTAGTGAATGGCCAGGACTCAAGGGTTGTGCTGGGGTTCCTGTTCTGGAGTTGTGGTTGTGTTTCCCAAAGATGAAACTAGGAGACACCCGTGTGACGGTGTGTTCGAGAAAACAAAACTCTTGGGAAGATAGAGAGTGTAATTCTGTAAAAGTCAAGCTAAAAGCCTGACTTAAAAAATCATCACTCACCCTAGAACAAAAGACACGGCAGGATCTCTAATGAAGTAGCCGTACACACTGCGTGTGTGGATACAAACCCCTGCCACCTTTCCCAGTAAGCTTAGGAGACCGTGCAAACTGGGGGCTGATTCTCCTGCCATGCCCTCTGACGGTGCCTTAGTTCATGGGGATGAATGGGGCTGCACCTGGTTGGTGCCAGAGCAGGGAAGAGGAGAACCGGGCAAGCTGTCTGTCGCTCGGTTGGCGTTACTCAGTCCCGTTACGTTTGTTCGAGGTAGAAAACCAAGGAATGGTGGTGGGCCCACGGGCTGGGTGGCAGCGCCGAGGCGGCAGTGACATCTAGTGGCTCCTGGCCTGGGGCCGCTTCCCCGCAGCCGCGCTCCGTCTGCCAGTTGCCCGCTCTTGCGTTGCCACTCTGGAACGTGCTCCTGAAACGGCCGCGATTCCCCAGCAGCAGCGTGACGCTGCCTGCTGATGCGTTTCTTCCCCAAAGATGGTCTGTCTTCACACAGCTGGAATCGCTGGTGCTCGTGGGGTTTGTTTCCAGACTCGGCAGCGATGCGGGGCGCTGCCAGGCGCAGCCCTCGGGCTCAGCTTGCTTCAGCCTGAGGATGAAAGCCAGGCAGGAGAGGGGTGCTCCCAGGCTCCCCGCCGCTGCTGGGGCTAGAGAGAGCATCACAGATGTCCCTTCTGGCAGGGGCAAGTCACAGCCCTGAGCTGCACAGGCAGGAGTGCTGGGCTGGCCCTGGAGTCTGTAGGGTGAGTGTTTGTCAACAAACCCCTACTTTATCCTAGCTTCTCTCTTGGAAAAGCCTAGTACCACCTAGTTTTCATTTTCAGAAATTTCCTTTAAATTTCACCCTTTATTACGAAGGCTCCAAAGCACCTCTCTTCTCTCCGCCACTGCTAACACTGTTACTGCACTCAGCGCAAAGTGCAGTCCTACTCTGCCCTTTAAGTAACCTCCATGTACTGTCAGTGCCTGGCAGGAAAGCGCAGATAATCCCCCTGTTCTGGCCAAGTCCTGCTTTGATGCACAAAGTATTTGCCCAGTTTGGGAGGAGCTGAGTTTTTCTGAAAGATGGGCTGAGTAGACAGCGTAGAGCTAAGTGTAGATGTTATTTTTGGCTGAGATCAGAAGGCTGCTAATTTTTATGACCTATCCTCTAGAGATTTTGGCCTGAAAGCGTAGAATGGAAGTGCTCCTGTAACAGACAACATTGGAAGCTGAACTGAGAACAGTGAGTTTAAGTAACCCTAAAGTCAAAACTGCAGAGGTGGATGCCAAAACTAGTTCTGAATAAGAAATCCCACCTGAAACACCACCTCCTTCTTTAGCTGTGAAAAGATTTGATTATGAAAACCTTTCTCTAGTTCTCTTCCAGCTTACTTGCCCTTTTGTAGCTAGACTCTGTGTAGAGTGTTAGATCCATCAGAGCAAAATCTCTAATATTTTTGTCGAGTGTGCAGTGTTTTCATTAGCTTCATTCTCCAAAACATCAGGTTTGCAGCAAGTCCCACAACGCTACTCAGCCTACAGTGCTTTAAACTGTTCCAAGGTCAACACTGCTTGTCACAATACTGAATAAAAGTTGGTCACCGCTGTAAGTGGCTAATAGGTCAGTATTACAAGGGTTGCAGGAAATCCAGCCGCTTGTGTTGCCATTATTGAAAATGTAGTTTTGCTCAGAAGAAAATCACTCTGTAGAAATGGCAGGGTATGTTCAGTGCCCGTTTCTTGCTGCTGCTGGCTGGAACTCGATTGGCCAGACGGCCGCTGCGACAGACCTGCTCCGAGCATGGGGGCTGGCGCTGCCACCCCTCGTCTCGCTCGGAACAGACCTCTGGGCTGAGACACACACAACTGGCTCTGAAACTGCCCTGCTAAATCCTGTCTCTAGTTGTGATGCATCAGCTGAAGAGATCCCAGTTTACTGCTGGGTTTGCAAGACTGGCAGGTCTGGAATAGTCTCTTTTCCAGTGAATCGAGCCCTTCTCCCCAAACTTCACAGGGTCTCAGGGTAACCCTGCTGTGCGTTCTAGTTCACACACACACACCCCCAACTCCCTAGTTCTCCAGCTCCTCTGGCTCCTCTAGACCCAAACCAGGTTTAGCAAGAGACAGCTGTTGATGATGCTGGTGGCAAGAGTAATTTTTGTATTTCTTTTCCTGGAGATTTATATTGTACTTGAAGTAGGGATAAGTAGCAAAAAGCAAGCAGCTGTCTGTTATTTATAGTGAGTAAACCTAGTGGTGGGGAAGGTGGTGTTAAGAAGAGTGTGTGCAATACAGTTTTTTAGCATAAAAGCCATTATTTTAAATTGAGATTATTTTTTAGTATATAAAAAAAGGTTGAATTTCTGTACTACTAAAGCATGTGTCACAGAGGGAAGATGGAAGGTCTCCAGTGAAATCATATAAAGTGAGAACCAATGCCCAGTTCTCTGTATTGATTTGGCAAATTAATCAGCTTATTTGCAGGTGTCCAGTTGGAGAAAACTTGTACCCATGTCAGACCTATAAAGGAACTCTAAAATGATCAGTCCTGTTCCTGTAGCAGAAAAATACTCAGTTTTATGGAGACGCTCTGCCCGAAGCTGCCTGAGTTACAAATCTAGAAGGCATTTTAGATAAGGAGTAGGCGATGTTGCTGCCAAAGCTCTGCCTGGGAGCAGAGGAGATGGCCATTTGAGGTCTGCTAAGTCTCCTGAGGATGGGGTCATCTCCACTGATCTTCCTTCAAAGCTCAGTAAATATTTGGCCTCTCCGGAGGCGGTACTTACCCGTTCCTCTCCGTTCAGAGCTGCCTTTAGGCAGAGTGCCCAGGGTGCGCCTCTGCTTTAGGGACCTGGCGCTGATTTAAGACTGGTTCTTGGGGCAGGGAGGCACAGCCCTGTGCTCTGTGTGTGATGGACCAAAACCAGCCCCTGAATTGGGTGCAAAGAGCATTATTTGTTTTCTTAAGAAGTAAAGATTAGCTTCTGATTCTTGAGCAAGCAAACAGGGGGAAAAAAGCTATTGGCTGTCAATTCACACCTCTCAGATCTTATATCTGGAACTTTTTTGACCTTAATGGTCAAATAAAATTGTTAAATATCACAAGCCTCTCTGTCAACTTCAAGACAAACAGAACAATTTACATGGTATATAGAGAGCAGTGCCCTTCGCTCAATGAAGATAAAGGTTAGGAGTCCAGCCACCAGGAAATTTCTATTTATTGTTCAGCACTGTACACAAGGGGGTGAGGAAGGACTTAATAGCCAGTCCTTCCCTGGAAATTAGTGTAAATACTGCCTCACCCGAGGGAACCGTGGAAATGTGGATACCAGCAAAAACTTCAAATAGTCTCTGTGTAATATCGCCCATTTGATTTCCCGGTTGTAGAGCCGACACCTCTGGTCTGCAGGGACAACTCCCTTATTTGCCCCCGGCCGCCTCCTGCCGCTGGCGTGGGACCCAGCAGAGGCCAGCTTCTGAGCTGCTTCATTCACCCGTGGCCTGGGAGCTGAGCACCCCTGTGCTGGGAGGAGGGACGGCAAAACCCGCGGGCGCCTGCCGGGAAGGGGAGCGGGGGAGAAGCAGGTGGGCTTTCCTGGGGTGCCACGCCATCGGCGGAGCTGGAAATCAAACTCCCGTCCCCAGAGTCACCTTCAGACCCAGCCAGCCTCAAATCCCCCCTGTTCTCTAACCTCTGTTCATACTTATATCCGTTAATTCTTTTTATCTTCCAGATTCTGTGTGGGAGACAAATTTTTCCTGAAGAACAACATGATCTTGTGTCAGATGGACTATGAGGAAGGGCAGCTGAACGGGAGCTTCGAGTCCCAGGTTCAATAACAAACCCTGCTTCACTGAAGCACTGTGGGATGGGCACTCGGCCGCGCCAGCAGCGAGGGCGCCTGTCAGCTTGCCTGCAATATTTTTTTAATTCTTGGTCCAGGGAGGACTATATACATTGTAGTACTTTTCCCCCCCAACACAAAGCAGTTACAATTTTAGATGTACAGTTGTGCCTGCTTAGCTGAGCACTGCATTGCCTGTATGTTTGTGAGTTTTTGGGGTCTGGGGGAGGGCTCTGTACAGTCTGTTTTCTGTATATAAACTGGAACATTTATTTTATGAAAAATGTAATGCAATTTTATTACTGGTGTGAATTAAAAATTATGAATGTTTCCTGGTCATCTTAGCTGTGGTTTTTCCCCACGCGGTGACAGCCTGTATTTCCTGTGCTTGATGTTGAGCAGACTATTAGAAATCTATACACGGATCCCTGGAAACTGCATGAATACAGACAGAGGCAGGAGTCCACAGGCACAAACTGAGGGAAGAAATGCTGCTGCAGTTAGACCTCTCCGCTTGAACCAGGGAGAGACTTGTGTCGAAACGCCTGCGGTGATGTACAGGGAGAGGGATGGAGCTGTGGGCACCGTCGGTGTGGCTGGCCGCATCCCACCGAGGCTGCTGTGCCATGCTGAGTCGCTGGCTCAGAGGCGTCTCGCTTTTCACCTCTGTGCATTTAGAGAGAGCGTTTCCAGGGCCAGGAGTGCTTGTTGGCCGACGGATACGGTGCCTGCAGTCTGGGCTGCGAGGAACAGGCTCCCTCCAGCCCTGCCAACAGGTGCCCAGGCATTGATCAGAATATTTATTTCACGGCTTTGATAGGCGGCAGGGTTTTCCTGTGGGGCGTCGCTTGTCCAGGTCTGAGCTGCTGCGAGAGCTGATGTCAGGGTTCAAGCGCATCTGGGCGCTGACGCAGCATCCCTTTTCACAGCCCTTTCTGCCTCTGCCAGGTGCTTTGACCTCCCACGTAACGAAAGCGATCGGATTTGAAGCATCTCCCATAGAAAAGCTCTGATCTGTGTTCCTGCTGCGATGCTTTGTGCAATGATTTTCAAGGTTATGCAATTCATGTGCAACCCACTGGACTGGACCAAACACATTTCTTTGTACGGTGAGTGTCACTTTAATACAGTGCACCAGTAGCTGTAAAGGATGGCTGCAATTCTATTTATTTCATCTTCTTGGTTTTTCTTAGATTTACCTCTCTTTCCTCTAATAAATAGACACCAAGTACTTCTTTTCTGATGTGACTTAATCGGTTACCAGTCCCAGGTCACATGTGTGTTCTCTGAATTGCAAATGCCAAATGCAGTGCAGCTCTGCCTGTTGCATAAAATGCTTTTATGTACATCTGGGTTGAGTAATGGCTGAACAGAAGCAAAACACTACTAGGAACTTCCTATGCTTCAAAATATCACCTGTCATCTCAAGCTACCTCAGACATGTGAATTGAATGATTTTTCTTCATAGACATTTTGGGTTGGGAGACCCATTATAAAATGCGTGGCCCCATCCCCTTTTATTCCCATAAAAATGGAATAGCAATTAAAACACCACCTGTAGCCTCCTGTGGATAGGTAGCATTTTAATTGCTGTTCCATTTTAGTGCCTTTTGGGGCTGGGAGGTGTCTTTTGAGAAACTGTAGAGTTGATGCTCTTTTTGCAGAGGCTGTTGCAGGTGGCTACAGTGGGGCTACTGAAGGAGCCGCTTGTTGCCCAAACGTTTTGATGCCTTGCTTCGAAGCTGCTAGCCAGTTGCTGCCTGTGCTCCTGGATGATGGCTGCCCACCTGCCTGTGGGGCTTGCTGTAATTCAGCACACAATGTCAGCATGCAGGTACTGTGCCATGGTGAGGATGGGAGCAATAAAACCAAACAGAAACCAGAACGCCTCACTAAACAAGCTGGGGGTTTTATTCAGATTTAGTTCAGATTCTTAAGGAGAGTTTTGGTACCAGTTTAAAAACTTAGAGAAGGGTACTTAAACCTTCTAGAAGTTTTTTTTTTTTCTTGGCTTAGGTGATCTCCTTGCTTCAGAAAGGAGGAGGAAAGTGTAACACTTCAGAGCTGCTTGGCTAATGCCAGCTGATGGATCTGCAGCTGCCAGATCTCTCATACATTGCTGGGAAAGCCACAGAAATGTCACCCCAGAGGCGGGAGCATGCTGGAGGAGAGAGTTGCTTGTGTGGGAAATCCCATTCTACCATGGGATGAATACAAATGGCACTTGGCTGGTGTGGGCCATGTCTTGCTGTGTACATGCATCCCCACACCGGCTCTGCAGGGGAGGTGTGTCTGAGCTGGGCCTGTTGGGATGTGTCAGCAAATCCAGCAGAATGATGGAGCAGAAGATAGCCCAGAACTTGGAGAAGAAAGGACTGGTTAAATGGGACAAAGTAACCAGTAAGTTGAAAAAGCTATTGTAAGGTCTAGTTGTAGTGGTTGCCATCTGTGTGGTACTGGCAGGATGGCAATGGGGTGTAGAGGAAGCCTGGAGCCAGGATGAGACACGGTTAGCGATGTCAGCAGAGAGCAGGGAGCACCCAGAGGTCCAGTGGGCACAGGGGACGTCACCAGCACAACATGGGTCTCTCCTCCTGGGGAGAGGTAAACATCAGGGTGGTGTATTTTGAGAGACTGAACCCACATGAAGAGCGCCCTTGACTCCAGAGCCAGGCGGGAACTGAGCCCTGCACACCCCAGCTGGAGCACAGCAGGAAGCTCGGCCGGTACCGGCCTGCACCACGAAGGAACGACTTCCAGTCATGCACACTTGGGTGCCAACGTCTCTTTAGTTTGCTCAGTGGTCTCTGACATGAGCCAGTCTGGAGCCCTCCCTTGCTACTGTGATGGCAGCACAGACAGGCTCGCACCTTAAGACGCTCTTCTGTTCAGTGAAGATGTGGGGGATTAGTTACACCCCGGGCCATGATTCACCTGTGATGGCATCTTGTTGCCTCCGTGCACTTGTCCTTGCCGTGAAATGCAGGCAGTGCTCCCCTGCCTGGGTGAAGGGGCTTCATTTCCGATGGGCAGACCTCTTGATTTGTCACCAGGGCTGTAGAGCCAATTCCTGATACCTAACGAGGAATTTCATGATGTTATTTCATGCAAAAGCCCCAGATGGTGGCTGGGTGGGTGGGAGGAAAGCCTGGGACAGGACATGGCTTCTTGCTGTTCAGTGGGGTGCAGCAAATGTCCAGTTGTCTTATATTTTAAAAAAAATAATACAAGGGAGAAATTGTGCAGCATCTGTATCCCTCTTTTCTGTGTCTGCACAGCAGACAAGGCCCACCTGCCACAGCCCATGCCCCAGAGGGCATTGGAAGTGTCATTTCTTTAAAAATAAAAATCCCAGGAGGACAATGCAATCATGAATTTTTGTCTGAACGCTGCAAATTTTCTTAACAGAAACAAGTGCTGGAGTGCAGACCTGCTGTTGAATAATCACTTCCACTCTACGGAGCAGAGCACAGAAACCTTTTGATGGTGTTATAGTCATCACTTGGCATAAATATTCATTCAAGGAATCAGAGCAGAGTAAATGGCATTTTAGTCTCTAATCATTTAGTATTAGCAGATAGCCTTTTTACTGCTAAAGATAACCACTGCTTAATCAGTTTAGTGACCACTGGCATATAGTATGACATTTAAGCTTGTGCCTCAGTCCCTGCATTGAGGACATGGCTGCTGGTGACCCCTCTGTCCAAGTCTCCATTGTTCCCAAAGTCATCCCAGCCACTGCCAGCTGCCAACTGCACGCAACTGGCTTTAACTTCCAAATTATCTGCCATTTGCCTCCTTATCTTAGATCAAAGTGGTATTTTAAGTTCATACTACAAATGTTAAAATGTAGGATCTTTTCTCTCTTTCTTTTTGTAGTCGGGGCTAATGGCTGATCACAGCACAGTCTGATTTTGAGATTAAAAACAAGCCAGTATTTAAAGGCAATCAAAATCTCAAGCTTCTTCTCCATTCATCTTTAATGCTGGTGTAATTGCTGCACAGATTCTGGCTCTTCCTCCAGACTTTTTTTTTTTTTTTTTTTTTTTTGTGCGTGCCTCTGTCTTTCAGAGGGATGTTATACTTCCCTGAGCAGCATCAGCGCTATTGAGCACTCTGCTATCGACAATCCAGCTCACCCGATTTCATGTCTTGCCAAACAAGTTAATCTAATATTAACAGCAGTTTGTTACCTCGTTGTTAGCTTAATTTACTTTACAAGAAATGCTATATTTGCATTTCATCCCTCTGTCACTGGCTTGCAAACCGTGCTTCCCAGTGCCAAGAAGGGATGGTTCACACCCTTTTGCGCGAGTCCCTCAGCGTGCGTTGCTGCGCAGAGGAGGGGGCCATCACCCCAACCAGGCATTTTCGCTAATTGGCCCGGGGCGAGGGGGGGGCGATGTGGGGAGTTGGAAGGAAGGTTTCGAAAGCCATCGAGCAGGTCCTGGAAATGCAATATTCACAATAGCACAAATACCGCTGCTGCTCTTCCAGTAATATAGCTGAGTCGTAGACAGTAGTTTTCCCTGGTGGCAAACATATACAGTAAATGTCTTTAGTATGGAAATCAGCAGACATATGGGCACACAGCAGCAGACATTTGCAACACCAACAGGTTCTTCAGGCTTTTAGGGGGTGCTCCCGTGCCAGGACTCACCAAGGTCTCTTTGCCATCGTGGCAAGCCCTGTACCTCACTTCCAAATAGCTGGGCGTGGGATGGGACAGGCGGGACGGCACAAACTGTGAGCAAAGCCCTTCAAGCAGTTGCTCAAAAGCCGCTTCCCCAGCCGACCCAGCTCCCAGGCCTTGGCACCTCTCAGACGAGAAGGCTTTTCCCCAGCAGCCCCACAGAGCCATGCCAGCTCTGGATTCAGGAAGGGTGGTGAGACGGGACTGGGGATGCCTCACAGAGGCATCAGTGACTCAGTGCCTGGGGGCTGGTTCCCCCTAGATGAGAGGATGTGGTGTTGCTGGTGATGGAGGTGGCTTTTGCAAGTGTTAATTTCTGGGTTAATTCTTGACCAGTTCACTATGTGCCGCATTGCTAAACTCTGTCCTTAAATATAGGACACTGGCTTTCCACCTGCTCTAGCGATCGCTGCCTGCCATGGTACTGGCCAGCAAGTGGCGGAGTTGCCTCCACTGAGTTTGTAATATTATTTACAAAAGGGAAGGGACAGCAAAGGGGTGATGCCACTGATGCCCCCCAGCATCAGCCTCTTGCACAAAAATGGTCTTTTTAGCAGAGGGGGAAGGTTGCAAACATTTTTCTAGGAGAGTCCATTTGGATGCAGGGTTGGTTCCTGGCTGCTGGTCCCACCACACCCTGACTCATCAGGTCACTCCAGCTTCTCCTGTGCTGGTGCACATCTCTCTGGTCTAGTAGCATTTGAACTGACCCAGAGAGGGGGAGTTGGGGTGCACACCCCCACGCTATCCAGAAGCAGCAAGGACCAGCCCCCAGGGAGAGGTAACCCATGCAGTGCACTCCAGCACAGGGCTGAGCCCCCGCTGGGGGTACCAGCTTAGGGGGAGCCCCGGTTTGCACAGCTCCATTTAGGTATCTCAGCTTACAGGAACCGAATGACTCTGTCTCGCTCTGCTTTTAATAGCAAAACCCTGAAAGGTGCCAAGGACGGCTCTGGCCAGGCTGAGACGCCTGGCGGGATGGTCAGTTTGTGATGCTGAAGGTTTTTAGTGAAGGTATGAAAGAAAGCAGGGCTGGAGGAGGAGTGGTGGCTGGGAGCAGGGTTTGGTCCTGGAGAAGCAGCAGGAGCTGGAGAGCTGGAGTCAGGGCTCAGCTGTGGATAAAAGTACTGAATATTGGTAGTTTATTGTGAGCATTTAGAGGGAAAGTGCCCAAAACAGAGATCAATTTTGCCACAAAAGCACTCTGAAACATCTCAGAAGTAATATAAACATTAGTATAAGTGTAAATATAAATAATATGAATAGAAATACATTGCACTGAACACAGTCCTATGGCTTTGAGGCCAGCGTGGGCTCCCATGGCCATCCCATAAAAACCTCTCCAGCCAAGTCTTTGGGCAGCAGGGCAGTCTGGGGGGCAATGATTTAAGCTGCGGCTGCATCACTTGTCTGTCATCCCTCCTGGTGGCTAACCCTCTATCCTTATCAGGCATGAAGAATCACTCTCCCCAGGGCATTTGCCTGTGTGAGCAGCTGAGTGCCAAAGCTGGGGACTCCCACGCCAATGCCAGGTGCTGGGTCTGCTCCCACCACTGCCTCAACCCACCATTAGCTCAACACGTAAGGACAAATGCTGCTGAGCAGGCAAATGGGTCTGATGTTGAATAAGGAGCATGAATCAGATGCAAGTACACACAGTGCATCCTCTCTAAACCAGGTGATGGAGGGGAGACTGCGGGGGCTCAGCTGGGCAAGCGGCTTTGGGAGCACTGTAAAATGAAGGTGCTCTGGCAAGGGGGAAGGTGTGATGGGCCAAGCCAGTGACCTGGGCTCAGGTTTTCCCCTGGGAGACTCAAACGGTTGGGCCTGTGGAAATCTGCAGGCCATTGGAGTTGCCCCCTGGCTACGCTGGTGTTCCACTGTGAGCCCAGTAGGACCCAGCAGCCCTTTTCCTCTGGCATCTGCTGGGTGGTGTCCCTACTGCCCAGAACAGCACTGAGCATCCCTCAGGCCCCGGTCACTGACCGTGAGCCCCTTGGAAATGCTGCCCATCACTGCCAGTCGGTGTCCAGCAGCCCGAGCCGCGATGCAGCCACGGGCAGGCCCTGGTGCAGCCAGCGCTGCTGCCTGCCGCGCCACAGGCACCTTGCACGCCCAGCAGCAATGCAGAAATCCATCCCTGCTGCCAACTGGCCAAACGAAGCTGAAGTCCCAGGAGCTTCCTGGAATGAACATTTCTCTAAAAAAAAAAAAAAAAAAAAAAA
>NW_020799102.1:2762638-2800974 GCF_003259725.1 Athene cunicularia
CAGCTCTGGATTCAGGAAGGGTGGTGAGACGGGACTGGGGATGCCTCACAGAGGCATCAGTGACTCAGTGCCTGGGGGCTGGTTCCCCCTAGATGAGAGGATGTGGTGTTGCTGGTGATGGAGGTGGCTTTTGCAAGTGTTAATTTCTGGGTTAATTCTTGACCAGTTCACTATGTGCCGCATTGCTAAACTCTGTCCTTAAATATAGGACACTGGCTTTCCACCTGCTCTAGCGATCGCTGCCTGCCATGGTACTGGCCAGCAAGTGGCGGAGTTGCCTCCACTGAGTTTGTAATATTATTTACAAAAGGGAAGGGACAGCAAAGGGGTGATGCCACTGATGCCCCCCAGCATCAGCCTCTTGCACAAAAATGGTCTTTTTAGCAGAGGGGGAAGGTTGCAAACATTTTTCTAGGAGAGTCCATTTGGATGCAGGGTTGGTTCCTGGCTGCTGGTCCCACCACACCCTGACTCAAAAAAAAAAAAAAAAAATATTTTTGAGAAGATAAATAAGTTGTTGGGTCACTCTTTTTGTTTCTCAGTGCTGCAAAATACACATAGCTTGCACCTTTTATTATCATGCAGCCGTGCCAAAGCAAGACCAATCAGGCCAATGAATCCCCCTGGTGCAGGCCAGCAGGCTCTGCCCGCCGGGTGCTGCCGGTGTGCAGGCAGACTGGGCTTGCTGCTTGTTTCAGCCCTTGCTGGTAATACTCCTGGAAAGAGATGTTGCTAACACAACCCAAGCTTTTATGGGCTATTTTACTAAGAAAATGGCCTTGGGAATAGCTTTATTATTATTAAATAGAATGAGGTATTTACTTAAAGGTCTTGACATCCCTGTAGAAACCATAGAAAAGTGGGTTTTTTTACTTAATGAAAGCCTGTTGTTCAAAAACAGTGTTTCACTCTGGGGCTTATCCTGCAGCCCCACGTGCATCCCAGCAGCGGGTGCCTACACATGGTGGGAGAACCAAGGCAGAGAAAGTGCCAATACCCTCTGGTCTGCCTCTCCTTGTGCAGCTCACCTGGCTTTTTCCACCCTTAAAATGCTTCCCTGTGCAGTTTGCCATTCCTGTCTACCCCAGGGGAGTGACACATAGCCTGTTGGTGATGATAGGGTGGCCATCAGTGGTGCTCAGAAGTGTGCTGCCACCCTCCAAGGACAGCCCGTGGACAGCATCCACCCTGACAGCTGATGGATCACTCCTCCCCATGGCTTCGGGTCCCATCGCAGCTGTGATTCCTCCAGCTGTGGCCTACAGGCTCAAGGGCAACAGGTGACCAAAACACCATCCAAGGCATCCCTGTCCCCATCCCCCGAGGGCAGCGGCTGTAGGAAGGGGAGGCCTGACCCTGCCCACGGCAGGCTGCTGGGGCCGAGGCCAGGCGTACGGCCGCGCCGCAGAACCCTCTGTGTCTGGACACCATGCAAATGGTGCCGGTCACAGAGACCACGCTGCTGTTACCACCAGTCTTTATAAATGACTTTTCAGTAAGTCTATTATTTAATCTAAGTAACCCCTTCAATGTTCAACACTCAGGTTCAGAAGGGGGGAATTCTCTTTGCAGTTTGGTTTTCTGAAAAGAGCGTATCTTTGTCATAATTTAAAAAAAATAATTATTATTTCTTAAATTCTTCCCAAACACAGCCAGAGATGCAGTGAAGCAACTTGCCTCAGTAGCCCATGGTGCTGTAACAGGAGCCCTGGGGGCTGAGGCAGTGCTCTCTCTTCTGCCTGCTGCAGAGGAGGGGGAAAGGTGTTCAAGAAGTCCCGATGGGAATACAAAGGTTCAGGACACAACATCCTCCAAACCAAGGACGTCTTGGCTCTGCACCTCAGAGGAGGCTCTGGGAAACACCAACCTTTGGCTAGAAACATCAACAATACTGCTCAGCCATGGCCACACCGGCAGGCCCTGGGGCTGCTGCTGGCCATGCCACACTGCGTCCCCTCACCCTGGTGGGGAGCAGCAGCCTCATAAATAATTCCTCAGTGTAATGGCAATGTTGTAAAACATGAATATTTAGTGCATGCATAATAGTTGTTTATTCATACTTAAATGTCAGCTGGTGAAAACATATTTAAAAGGCTCCCTTCCCAGGGAATCACAAGCCGCCGGAGGAGATGGGCTGCGAAGGAAGCCCTGAGAAGTCACGTTGTTTCTCCCCACGCTGAGCCCAGGGCTGCAGTGACAGACCCCTGCACTCTCCAGCTGCATCATGTCCCCACTCGCTGGGGACCAGTCCTGCAGGAGCCAGCACCGTCCTGCTCTCAGCAGGACCATCTCCTACCAATGGAGGTTTCGCATTGGTGCCAGAACTAAATTTGGTGGAAACTGCACCGGTTCTCCTGGTACACTGGGTGTAACCAACGTGGCTGAGCCGTGGGGACACCGGCGGGGCAGGCTGCACCCCAGCATGGGCTGTGGGGCAGTGGGAATTTTGCAGGACAGGGAGGATGCTGTGGTGCGGGCAAGGGTGCAGGCTGGACAAGGTGGGAGTGCCTGCTGGCTGCCTGCCCACTCCTGCTCGCCAGTGCAAACGTTCAACATTTGGGAAGGGAAGAGAAAAATAAATTATCAGTAAAGTAAAGCACCACAAACTTATGAAGGACAATTTTTTTTTTTTTTTTTGCTGTCAATACACACAAAGAGGCAAAAATTGGAAGCTTTTGAGGAAAAGAAATGCGTCTGAACTTCTGAGCAAACTAGAAAGTACTGAAAAGCCCTGCATTGCTGAGCTCCTCTGAGGTAACTTCTGTGCTCAGAGAGAATATTTCAGAAGACATTTTATTCTTTAGAAGATGCCAAAAATGCAAGACTTGGCACTTTAACAAAACAGAAAAAGGAAAACACATAATCTTCTTAACTAGTAAGTCTTTGAGCCCAGGATCACATTGTTGCCATATAATAAAAAGGGATGTTATGCAGTAATTTGGGCAGTTAAGAATTCTGTGCATACTCAAAATCATGACATTTCAAGGACAATAAAGTTGGCTGGCTCATGGCCATTGCCCATACGAAGAGAAAACAAAAAACCGGATTGTCAGCTGGTTATTCATACCACATTACAAAACAAGCCTCCCAACAGGCAAACACTCTTTATTGCTTGTGTTTTTGCTCCAGAAATATATTTTTTAATTAAAAAAAAAAAAAAAAGTTCTCGCAGCATTCATCTTACAAATGTTAACCCCTTAAAAGACAATTCTGACATACTTTGCCGCTGGCTTTTCCACTTTATAAATGTTCTACAGACAAGGAGAAAATTAGAAAGAAAAAATTTATTTCTCACATGGCACGAGCTGTCTGTTTCTTTATGGGGAAAAAAAGAAAAAGAATCAAGGCATTCAAGACAGCTTTTATGCTATTAATCATGTGGAATGTGATTAATCATGCGGGATGCTTTGATTTTTGGGGTGTCTGGCTTGAAATAACGTCTAGGAAGTTGCTTTCCAGATAAAAGATGTGAAATCTATGAGTGTGCGCCAAACGGTGACCCCCAAACCTGCAGCCAGCATTGAGGATGGCCCTGGTTTCACGAGGGGCTGTGGCACGGAGCGGGTGGCACCGGTGTGCTGGGGGTGCAGGGGGCTCGGCTGGGCAAGGCACAGCAGGGCTGGGCACCCACCACGGGCAGGGCGTTATTTTGTCTTGTGGTTGTATAATGACCCGCTGGGCCATACAGGCTCCCCTATCACTGTACTGTTACTACAGTATGTGCTCGTGCAGAAATGAGGATTTCTCTTTCTTTTGCAGATGCTTTATACGCTGGTAGGCGATGCTGCTTGCCTCTGCTGCTGCCCTTGCTTTCCAGAGGCCCTGATGCGTTGAGTTTAGCCAGGAGCTGGGAAAGCCAAGCTCTGAGCCACAAACTGCTTAACCCCACACATTTATCCTTTCATGGCTCTTTACTTCCATGATTTAATTTCTCCCCAAAGAACTTTATTCTGGCTTTTAAATAAAGAATGAGCTTTCTAATAAGTCCTCTTCTTGCAGAGTCACTGTCCTTTTTAGAAACAGCTGAAGCACCACGATTATTACATCACTGGATAAAACTATGAAGTACAAAATCTTGAAAAACTATTAAGCACCTACTTGAGCTTGATCAAAACCCTGACTCCCCCTCTGTGAGCCTCACTGAATCACCAGCAAGGGCAGAGAGCCTCCCCAGTGCCCATGGGGATGTGCTCGACCCAGGTTGGGGCATGCTCAGGGACCACATGGCCAGAGCACAGAGGCAAGGCACCGCGGGGACAGTCACCTCCTGGCTGGGGTGGCCGCGGGCAGTGCTCCGTGGTGTGACCCGCTGACAGCCTCTGTCCAGCCATCCCTTTGGGTTTCACTTCCAGCAGGTGACCAGCTCTATTGGTGTGACAGCCCACGTGTTTCCAGTCCCTGGTGGGTCTTGTTGACAAGGTTTTATAAAAATGAGAGTTATCAGCAGCACAGCTCACCCTGATGATCCTTGAACTACATTTACTCATTTATTTGTAGAGAGGCAGGTAGTCCAGGGAAATGAAATGGAAGCCTTTCCCGCTGACAGGGAAAAGGCAGGTTTCTGAAACACTGCCTCCCACAGGTTGTTATCCTGTCCCTTTAATTGTCCCAAGGGGCTGTGCTGGAACAGCTGTGGGTTGTTTACAGCAAGATGTTCAGGGCTATATATTCTGCAGTGGTAGGGATGTGTGGCTTTGGGGAGTGTCTGCTGGGAATGCCTGCTAGGAACAGGTATGGCAGTGGGATGTTCTGGGCTTTTGCTTGGGCTGAGGAAAGTATAAGAGGTGTCTGCAGTGCACCTGGGGAAATGGGCTGAGCCTTGTGGGGAGGGAGGTGATGGGCAGGTGGAGTTGCCATGTAATTTTGACCTCTTGCTAAGAGCTGCGATGGTATGTGTGGAAAGAAATGCCAAATCACCGGTTAAATTGAATCCCCTTGGTCAAAGGGCAAATCTTTGCTGTATTATAGCTCTCCTTTTCTGAATTGCTGGGCTGTGTATAATTTTTATCACTTT
Source organism: Athene cunicularia (assembly GCF_003259725.1). Lineage (NCBI taxonomy): Eukaryota > Metazoa > Chordata > Aves > Strigiformes > Strigidae > Athene > Athene cunicularia. The sequence continues at coordinate 2,767,653 of NW_020799102.1, forward strand.
AAAATGTGGTCAGCGGAAGATGATGGTGCTGGACCCTCTTGGCTGTGCTCCCTGCTGTGCCAGACTTTGCTGCAGCTCCTGTGAGCTGGGGTGAGCGCTTCTCTCTTGCCCTGCACTGTGCAGCCCTGCGGGAAGGGGTGACACCTCTGTTTGGTCACAGGGCTCCCACAGAACTGCCTCCCTCCCGCCGGGGGCACAGGCTGCAGGAGGGAGACTGAGCTCTGGGAGTTCCTCCCACCCCTGTCACTGAGGTAACTCTGTCCTCACCATAACTCAGGGGAGAGGCTAGGCCAAAAAACCCTTGGAAGTGCTTTTTGGGGAACTGCTTGTTGGTTGTTTGTGGAAATGCACCAGGGTAGTGCTGATGCAAATAGGCTCATCTCTTGTCAAGCCACTGTATGTGTTTTCTCATCCTCTGAGTGCTGGGCCGGCTCCCTGCTGCTCTGTAGTAGCTCCAGCTTTCTGTGCTGCTTGTTTCCACCCACCACCTTGTACATTCCTTGTGTTTCTCCTTCTCCTCCCAACTTCTTGAGCATCTTTATTCACAGTGTGATTTTCTCAGCCTTTGTCTGCTTTAATGCATGTTGGTCTTTTCCCTGTCTCTGCCTATATCTGTCGTTGCCCGTATTTACCTCGTTTTAATTGCACGTTCTCCGGGACAAAGCGCAATGATGCCATTTTGTGGATAATTAAATCTGCCTGGTTGTAGTCCAGCCAGCGGGGCAGTCTGCACCGCATCATGCAGGAGGGTATAAACTGCTCAGATTTGCATGCAGAGTCTGTCATCTACTGTGAATCATTTTGGGATGCTTTTGCATGAGAGAAGCTGTTTAAAAATAAATTGTATTGTATTAGACTAATGGAAGATAATAAATTTGGCTGGTCTTTTAGCTTAAAATTCATCAATGTCTGGAACTGGAAGGGGGGGAAGGAGTTGGAGGACATTGAGCCACTGGGCAATTAATGGCCAGGAGCTAGGCACTTACCAGGCTGCTGTGATGCCTGGCTGTGTCACAGCAAACTTGCGGCGTGAAGACAGTGCAAGCATTAAACCCCTTTTAAAAAGGCAAAAACTACAAAAAAAAATCCTCCTCTTTTAAACACCAGTTAACAAGATATCCCTTAATCAAAGTCTGCTCCAAGTGGCACTGTGCAAAGGGATTATTGCAAGATCAAAAACGTTTGAATTATTGAAGCCTTTCAACCCTGAGGGCTTTTGCTGTCCCCTCCCTGTCCCCCATGCTACAGCAGGGAGAGCCCTTTTTGGGGGGCATAATTTCCCAAAGATCAGTACATGTTGGCTCCACACTCATTCTGTTCAGCAGTGTGGGAGAGGGATTGCAGAATCAAACCCAAAGCTTATGCAAACTCTTACTGGGCAGTTTTGGGGAGATAAGTCATGCGCTCTGTGTGCTATCTCTGCACTGACTCACCATCATGTGGCGGGGCTCCTGGGGCAGTGCCACCTTGCAGGGGTGGTTCTGCAGCCCTGTGCTGGCAGTGGGGGGACCACAGGGAAGGAACTCGCAGTGAGGATGATTCATGATCAGGAACTTGTTCTCAGGAAATCCATAGGAAAAAGCACACTGGCTGTAAAGTCAGCTTTATGGTTATTTCTGGGCATCACCAGTGTCCTGCTCTCATGTCCCCCAACATGTACTCCCTTTGGTTTCCTGCTCTTAGATGCAGACAGGCTGCAGCGGCGGGTGGCTGCGGCGTTGCTCCAGGAGAGCGTCCCTGTGGTGATGGCCCACAACACCGAGCCCAGGGCTGTGGCACGGGTTCCTCACTCGCATTAAGGGCTGGGGGATTTTCCCCTCAGCCCCTGTGTATGGGTGATGCCTCCTCATCTCAGTGCTGTTGCAAATTTTGGGTGCTTCTGGTAATACCTGCAAAGCAAGGCCTGATTGATGCACACGTACGTGGGAGGAGAGATGAGCATGAGATGTGGAGGGAAAGCAGCTTATTAGCAGAGCAAATCATTCACAGTGAATAATTTCTTCAACAAACACAGCTCATATTTCTGAATGTCTGTGAAGGGGCTGTGCTTTTCCTAAATCTGTTGGTGTATAGACTTAATGGATTTTGCTTTTTTCCCCTTTCAGTTTGGGATGGGTGAGAGCATGTTGGCCATGCTCAGGCTGTCCTGACAAACTGTGACAGCTCACACTGGTACTTCATCAGCGTACCCTAGGACTATCTCTCTCCCTGGTCAGGGCAAAGGTCCTAGAAAGATCCCTTTTCCCTGAAAGTATGGCAAATGCAAGGACTTGTGTGGACAGGCTTAACGTTAACCCATCTAACACATAAGACCGTGTAGGCGAACCTTGCTTGTTGGTGGAAGGTAAAGACAAAAGCCACCTAAACAGGGCTGCTGCAACCTCATGTTTAAAGTCACCTGAATGTTTGAAAAAATGCCTTAGATACACTTGCCTGGTAATTTTTATTTCATGTTTGACCCAATACAACTAGTAGTATTCTCTTGCATCTTCAGTAGCGCTTAGCTGGGCACGAGGAGAGGGAAGCCAAGAATGTAATTTATGGGAGGAAAAGCTGCAGCAATCAGATGTTTTGTCCTCTATAAAGTACTTCTGTCACTTAAGTGCCCACTTGTTGAATGGCACTTTCTGTTGATGTCATTTGCTGGCTTCCTGAGCAGCTTCTTCCAAAAGCTCGCTTCGAGGAAAAGCATATTTTAAAAAATGCATGTGTATGATCTTGGACTCTGCTGTTACAAAGCGATGAGGCTCAAGGTCCTGGAAACTCAACTCCCTTATTGCTGGTAACCTGATCTAGCAGCTTTCCTGAAACCTGCCTCCCTCACACCCCCAAAACATTTTATTTACAGCAGGAAATATGGGCCATGGGGTAAGATAAAGGCTATGAGAGAGCTGCAGGTGCAAGTATGCCGTGCTTTGGATTGTTGTCTTTCCTCTCACACAGATCACTGGTGGGGCTGATCTGGCCAAAGTTAACTGCCCATCACCACCCACCCTGTTGCAAATCAGTCCCAAGGAGGTAACTTGGGCAGATGCTTATTTAGCAGGAAGGCGTGAGGGCAACACCTACTTGTGTGTATGGTGATGGCTGACTACACTAGGCAAGTAAAATAAACTCAGATTTTATCCCCACTAGCAGCAGCTGAAACAAGTACATCTTCCCCACAGCTGGTGATGGGCTGACACAGGAGTGGGCTCCGGGTCTGCACTCCTGCTGCAGCTGCCGAGAGGGAGGATGTGAGATTAGGGGCCTTGTCCCCTCAGCATCCTGCTCCGAGCCTGCCTCCCCTCGTGTTATCTCTGCCCTGGGTTTCGTAGGGATTTTTTGCAGTCACTCCTGGTGACTTCTCTGCAGACCAGCAGTGCAGCTGCCCCCTCTCCCAGAGTGAGTGTGCAGCACAAGAGCTGTACCTGGGACTGTGCTCAGCCCTGTGCGGCAGATAAATCTGTACCTGCGGAGCAGGGAGAGGCACAACTATTGCTGCCCTGGTAAATCATGCTGCTCAGGAGTTCAGTAGATTAACTTTCTAGTCATCCCAGGTCTTTTAAAGGGCTCTTCTTTTTTTTATTATCCAATTAACTATACATGTTAATAAGAAATTTTCTTTGTATAAAACCAAGCAAATTTTTTTTCTCTGCCTGGAGTGACATAAATAGACCTTTTCACATATAGCTTCAGTGTCCTGGGACTGATTTGTGGATATATATTGCTGCTTAGAAAGACTGTAATTTACAGGTGATTGCTTGGAGGACTTCAAATTACCACCACTCATATATATGGATATATAAATAAAAAATGAAGCTTCTCGGGACATTCTGCATAAACAATTTTCTTGAGAAGAAAAAGGATTCTCAATAAAATAAAAAAAAACCCCAACAGTATTTTTTTATATCTATGCCACTGCATAAAGTATGGGTAGATTATTTCAGTCCTTCATTTCTATTTCAGCATTTCTGGAACGTTTCCTCTAACATTTTATCTTTTTTCTTCCATCACATAAATCCTCCTATATTCTGCTCCCGGAGGATCCGGCAGGTTTGGGGTCTGGAGGCAGCAGGAGCCCTGCCGCCCAGCCCTGCCTGCCCGCACCGCCTCCAAGAAGAATAGGGATGGGAAGGATTAGCTCCAGCTACCTTAATGAAATATCGCTTCAGCTCCTAAGTCTCACAGAAAAATACACACATGCACAAAGAGAAATACTTTTGGAAGCTGCTTGTGATTTTATTGCCTTGCTGCTGGGGAAGCCCAGCTGGCAACAGCTCACAGGCACCTCTGCTGCTGGGAGCTGCTGACAGTGTCTGCTCTCAGCACTAAGGCTTTTCTGTTAAAGATGGATACCCTAAAGTCACTATTTCACTTTGGAAGATATTTATATGAAGTTTGTTTGCTCTCCCAGCCTGTGACAGCCATGGCTCACCCAAACCAGGACTGGAGTGGTGAAGCAGGTCTGTCGCAGTGGCTGAGGGCATGTCTGAAAGAGCAGCCCTGCAGCAAGGCCAGATGAGCACCCAGGACTCTGCATCCCTCTGCAGTGTTTTTCCAGCCTCCAGTGTCTGTGCTTCAGGGGCAGCTGTAAGAAAGTCATATCACAGCACTTGAGGGCCCTTTTCTGCTGTGAATTTGTCTAGTTGTGCTTTTTTAGCTCATTTGAACTTTTGGGCATCTGCAACACTTGTTCCGTGGTTTGGTGATTTTTTTTTCAAAATTATAAACAGATTAATTCAAGTTTAGATGACCTCACATGACCTGAAAGTAGATCGTTTCTCCTAGTCATTCCTAGTCCTTTTAATAAAGCTAGCAGCAAAATCTGAGTTCAGCTGCCAGTGTGTGTTTCCACTATAATTAAGGGGTTTAAAATGAGCACAACTTGTGTGGAGGAAAAGGGAGCTCTATGTGAAAAGAAGAGTCTTTTAATTGAGATTAGTCGATCCATATTCCATTAACAGATCCTGTCCTGTGGACACTGTCCCTGCATAGCCAGGTGGGATTTATCGGTCTCGGCACTCGCAGCCTCCCTTGTGCTGCTGCTCTCCCAGGGAGCTGAGAGGAGTGAGGGCGGGATAGGCTGCTGTATATCACCCATCTCCTGGTCGCCAAATGATGATTCAGATTCACACCGAGATCTATAAAAGTCAGTGGTTTATTGCTGTCTTGTATTTCTGTATTAACCACCTCATTATCATCCCAAATGGAGTATAAATCCAAGGGTATCCAGTTGCTCAAGCCTGCATGCTTGTGCTCCCCCGCCTCCTGCCATATAAATCTCCGCTCTGGGTAACAGGAGGGACCCTGTGGTTTCCCAGCTTGGAAGCAGGCAGCGTTTATAAAGGATGAGTTTCCTCTGCCCAGGGGCAGGCCAGGTAGTGCTCCTCACTTCTCTTGACTGTGAGTCTCTGCTGGCATGGGAGAGCAGTGGCACTGGCGCATCCCAGGGACCCCTGGGCATGATGCTGTGCCTGCTGCCGAGCCAGGTGTCTTGACCCTATACGTTTGGGAGATGTGCTGGTCCCTTGGGGAATGGTCTGTCCTTGGTGTCTGGGGCTTTTTGTGAGGGAGATGATGGTTCTGTTCAGTCCTATGGTTGCCGATGCAAGGCCAGTTGCCAAGTGGCTGGGAAGCAGTAGGGGCAAGCCCCGCACACCCTGGCCTCAGCTGCATACTGCCTGCTTTGGGCACTTGGCATCTTGCTCTTGTGATGGAGAAAGCCTGAAATAAATGACAGGGCTGGGTCAGATCACACCGCAAGCAGCCATGGCTAGGAACAGGGGCCTCTCTGGGATGCCCACTGAGGTGCAGGGGGATTTGCTGCTTTGGAAAATCCTGAGGATGGCCAGTTAAACCCCCCGATATGCTGAAAAGAGCTTTTATGCCAGGTCCATAGTTCACCGCATGTCAGAGTCAGAAATAATTGCCAGAAGCAGCGCATGATCTTTTGAGCTTTGCCATGATCATGAGGTCTCATCCCTAGGAACACGTGCCATTAGCAGGAGACAACTTTTCCTGCAGTTCAAGGCTAATGAATGTGCTTTTAAGCATTGGTGAGGAATGTTACTCATAACACTTAGGGATAATTTTCTTAAAATAAATCAGGAAAAAAATGCCACCTTTGGACCAAGATCTCCCAAAGGCAGCAGCTCTGTTGGTCTCAGTAGTGTGACATGGGTGTGCATCAGTCAGGACACTTGTCCCACAAATGAGAGCTTGTGCATTTATTGCTCGGCTGTAAACCTTGTCAGAACAGGCTGTATTATGCTGGTATGACTTGAGGCAACTCAAAGTTAATGCAGTCTGGCATCACTGTTTCCAATTTTCTTGCGGTCTGATGTCAAAACAGCAATTACCCACATTTTACTAAACGAATCCTTCTTTACATCCTGTTTTCATTATGAAATAATGAACTAATTATTTAACATCTCCAAAGTACTTCAACTGAGCCATCTCAAATCTGATACTACACTTAAGAAGTTTTGGGGTTTTTTTAGATCTCTCTCTTCTAAATGAAGTGTGCAGTCTTTTCCTTCAGGTCAGTGGTAGCTACTGAAAACCTCACGTCTGCACAGGAGCTTGGTATGCTGTCCCTCCTGCCCAGCTACTTGGTCATTGCATCATTACAGTTTGATGCGCTGGAAACCACAGGTGAAGAATAAGATTAAAGTCTAAAGCTGCTGGTATTACAATTACATGAATCTATATGATTCTCTATGTAAATAGTGGACCAAAGCATGTTGCTTTTCTCCAAGAGTTTTTCTTTTTCGTTTGTCTAGTTCATTTAGTGGAAGGAGACCAAATGAACAATGGGGAAAGCAAAATTATTTTTAAACTAATATTATTTTCTGTTTCTGCATAATACAGGGCACTTTTTGAGTAACTGTCTCTTAAAATGTGCACATCACCACTGTCTATTTTTGCTGCAAGTTCCTGTCCAATGCAAAGTGATGAGTTTCACAGAATTTGATAAATTACACCCCTCCTTTGCAAATTATTCTCCTTCAATCTTACACCACCTCTGCTCTTGACATGTGTGCTGGAGAGAGTGACAAGCTTTTAAACCTCATTTAATGCTTGTACCCAAGAGTCGCAGAGTTTTCCAGGTTTCTCAGAGGTCGGGCACACTTCTCACACTCTGCGTGCATGCTTTTTTGTTCTTATTATTTACAACGTTGCTGCTCCTGAGCTGATTCATGCACCCAGATCGTGTATATTCTAAAGCAAAGCTTCTAAGGAGGGAAAAAATATTAGGGACAGATATATTTAGGGACGTAATGAAGAGCCTGTTTGATGCTACCCAGTACGAAGGGTGCGACAAGGAGGTGCAGTTTTTCTCCTCCTCTTTCTCCTCTCCTCCTTCTCCATGAGCTGCTGAACACCCCTCATTGCCTTCCCTCTGGCACTGGGTTACCCTTACTTTGCTCTTCATTGTTGGGTGCTGAAACGTTATGTGGTTGCATAAGGGGTTTTGATCTGTGCCTCTTCTTTCCCTCTTTTGTGCCTCTTCTCACAGAAACAATAATTTCTCTTGTTTGGTGTGTTCTGGGCTGTCAGCTTCAGGCAGGTTTTCCCTCAACACCCTTTGAAGACACATTGGTAAAATGTCAGTGTCATATAAGTGCACATTGTTATTCCTGGATTTGTACCTACACTATCTCTCTTTGTCTCTCTGGAAGCCTCATGTAAAGATCAAATATGATGTTATGGCTGATGGTTAGTGAGCAAGGTTCCTTCCCTTCCTGCTCCTATTCCTTCTTTTTTTTTACAAAATTTATTTTTCCCTTGCCAGTGGATCTTTTCCTCATCCTCATTATACCAGTCAAAAGCAACTGGGATACTGGCAGCATGGTCCTTCGTGGCTTTGTTGGGGTGTGATGGGGGTATTAAGGCTCTGGTAGAGCAGTTGGTGGTTTTGGCTGTCCATGGTTTGTTGTGGGAGCTGGGCTGCAGGAGGGCTGCGGGGCTGTCCAGGTGCCTGCATGCCAGCATGGGGAGAGATGCAGCTGGGCTTCATGTACAGCAGCTTTTCAGGTCTGAAGTTGGGGTCTGTGTCACTGACTAGCACATGAAGGAGCGTTAAATCATTACTGCATATTACCTGCTCGGGTTCACTTTCAACAGAGTACATTGCTCTTGTGCTGGCTGATTGCTCACGGTTTGGGTCACTGCTGTGGAAGCTGCCAGCTGGGCTTTTGCATGGGGAGGACAAGATAATCCTGGTTTGGGGCCTCCTGAAAGTGCCCAACACAAAAAACCTCTGCACTGTCCTTCTGCAGAATGAAATATTTAATTTGGATTTTATCTACAGAGAACTGCGTCTTCTGCACCACTCGCCTTTCCAGAACACCTTGAGCACCTTGACAAAACAGTTATCTTGGGAAGCCTACAGGCAAGGAATATAAGTTACCAGCAAATGGGAGCATGAACTCAATCATGTGTACGCTTACTTGCATGCGGTAAAGGAAGCAGAGGGCACACACCCCTCATACAAGCTGGTGTTGAGGCACGTTCCCCTTTGAAACACAGTACCAATGTCTTTCAGCTCCACATTTGTCCTTTTTATTTTTATGTATGATGCTGCAGTGAAATAAATGTCATTTAATTTGGGTTCTTCAGCAGTTTGGTATCCAGAGTTCACACCCAGGGATAGAGAGGTTTGCAGTTGGGTAAAAATGTGCTCCCAGTGACCTAGCTCAGTTAATTGGGCCCAGAATAAGACTTGTTGGCAAAGGTGAGCCAGTTCAGCTGCTGCCTTACTCTTCCAGGGACTCCAAAGCACGTGAAGGATCTCCATGGCTGGGCCATGCTGCCTGACCCAGAAACACGCAGAGTAACACAGTAGCACCAGCACCAATGTGGTGATGGACGCTGCTGGCCAAGCCCAGATCCCCAGAATGGGGAGGCACTGGTTTGCTTGGTGGGAGGGAGAGAGGTGGCCTTGCTGCCCAAGTCACTGGGCAGCTTGTGGGGCTGTCAGATTGGGATCTACTTTCTTGTTAGCTGTAAAATGGACTGTTCAGGAGCATCCACAGCCCTGAATCCCAGAGAGGATCCTACGGGAGGATCTTGTTAGCTTATACTATTCCCATGCAGTCTGCAGGGGGAAAAGCCTGAGACAGTAAATACATGTGGGTTTTATTCTTCTCATATTAAAAAAGTTTTTAGTTGGAGCAGAAGACCAGCTGCCCTTGGCAAGAAAAAGCTTCTGCAATGCACATGCTGGACAGGGGTGTATGCTGCTGCTGCAGACAGCCGATTGCATGTGGTCACACCCTGCACTGGAAACGCAGGGGAAGGATGCAAGAAGGTGCACTGACCTTTGGGGATTTGCAGTTTAACTGGGAGATATTATTTGAGAGAGTCTTTTGGAAATTCATGCTCACAGATACAATCTTATACATTTCAAAGTCCCGGTCCAGCCGCTCTAATGTAACGTTAGGCTCCTGAGGCCAAGTCAGCACCAGGGGAGGGTAAGAAGAAAGAAATTTAATCAGAAATGAAGAAATTTCCCCAAACCTTCATTCATTTTTTGGGTATACATTTGCTGGAGTGTCCCCACCAGCATGCTCATCAGTGCTGTGGTCATTGCAGACTCTAGATGGAGACGACTTACCCTGACTTTGGAGCTGTCACAAATGAAAGGCACTTAACAAGTGCTTCTGAAATAAGAAAACCTCTGTACTCCTCTCCTCATCATTCATTTTCAAATTGATAAGTTAAATACTGTACTCCAGCATAAACATTTCTCAGGGACAAAGTATAAACATTTCTAGTGGAGTGCACTTAATACAATTTTGTTTGCCAAGTGGCGCTGTCTCCTCCCAAGCTATGACTATGAGAGGGTTTTATTTAAATGGAGATATGAATTAATTGCACTCAGCACAGCCTCTCATCCCAGCTCTCTCCTGCATCCGTACCCTTGGACTGTCTGAAGGAAAGGGCAGGTGGGAGCTGCTGCAGTAGAGCCTTGCAGAGACACTGGCAGGACACCGCTATGGCCATTCCTCTGCCTGCTGCCTCCCCAGTCTCCTCTAGATAATTTTCTTTCCATTAGAAGAGACGTGACTGGATTTGCTTTAGTTAGAAGGCTGCAGATGCAATTCCATAAAAGACCTCCTTCCCAAGGCAAGGGTTAATGCAATGTTTTGTGACCTGGCTATACAGTGATGGGAGATACCAACTCGGACAGCTGGATTAGATTAATATACGTTAGATATATTAAGATTACATTCAAGAGAAGAAAGCCTAATTTTAGACTTTGATTGAAAGCCCATCTTGGTAATAGCATGGCTAATTTTCTTTCAAAATCGGCAAAACTTAAATTTCAACTATGTCTTAAACTGGGCCCAGCTACTAACAAGTCTGAGCTTTCTGACATCTGTCCATCCCTCTGTCTGTCCCTTCTGTATCCAAATTCCTGTTTAGATACAAATTATACAGAAACTGGTGAAACCTGACTCTCCTTCGATTCATGCTCAGTTATGTGTTTTGTTCACTCCTGAAATGCCTTAGAAGAAAGTCAGGAAAAGTGTGAATGGAAATAAATTTTGCACTCTAGACTTAAATTTCCAAGTTTTGCAAAGAAGTGTGCAAAACCCCAGCCACATGTGGTGAGTGCTACAAAGCCTCTCTGCCTCTGTCACCCCCAAAGGAGGGCGAGCAGTCATGAGTTTATTTTGTTTTGTTTTCTGTGAGATGCTAACATTGGTACATGGTGTATTTTGGCAGAAAGGTTTCTTCCACAGCAATTTGATCATTATGAAAGCCAAGGGGAGGCTTGAGGCAGGGGATGGAGGCTGGGGATGGAGAATTCAACTCAAGCACTGGAGGGTCCCATGGACTCTGGCCCACTTCAGGTCCCTCTGAAGCTCTGCCCAATGCCAGCCGCTCTTCCCTACGAGGAGAGGTAATCTGTCAAGTCGGCAGAAACAAACTTGTTCTCATAAAACACACAGCAGTAATTTTATGGTACGGGAGGAGAGACGTACAGCCAGAGTCTTGCTGCTCATCAGAAAAATGGCATCTACCTTTTGTACGACTATTGCTTTCTTTCACTTTTTTTTTTTTACCTTTAAGATTAAAAACCTCTCGAAGAAGGCTTACAAGGTTTATGGCAGAGGTATACAAGAAGCGAATTAAAATTCCATAAATATATTTGCTGGCTAAAATTTATATATCCTGTATTCCTTAGGTATCTAATTAGACCCAAGAAGAAAATAGCCCTGCAAAGGATAGGCATTTTGTTCAAATAATTTTTAAAAATTGAGCTAAATAATGGCCATTTTATACTGCACACAATATAATTGTTCTTCTTGTATTGGGGAGCAGTTATAAATTATCTGGTATCCCATTCAGTCTCGTTACCACACCGAGTACCAAACAATTGTGAATGTAGTTACTGGGCACGTAAATTCACGGCTTTCTGACAGCTATACCGTTATTGCTGCTGCTAACTAACCTTCTGCATAAAAAATGCAATCCCTAGGAAAGAAGGAGCATTTATCTAAGTGCTGACATTGAAACATTCTGAATAACTCTTTGAATCATTTGTACTATTATGGGTAGAAAATGTAATTATTGTAATCAGCCTTGAGTCTGAGGCCATGTTGTTTAAAAAAAAAAAAAGGGAGAGGGAGAGAAAGGGGGGAACCCAGATCTGAACAACGAAAATGAACCTTGATAATGGAGCAGCCTTGAATTCCACTTCATTTATCACACTAATGGATGTCAAGATGACCTCAATCAAACATTTTGTTTTCCAGTTTTAAGTTTTTTTTTTTTTTTTTTTTTTTTTTTTTTTTTTTTCCCCCTGGGGGGAAAAAAAAAAGTTATTTAAATTGTTCCTAGTAATTACATTAGAGTAGAAGGTCAAAGTCAATATGAAATAATATCCACCAACCTTTTGATGAGTCTAGCCCAGGCTCTTTACTGACACAGTTCACATCTCTATAATCCTAGTGCAAGCTTTGTGCTTTTCCTTCCCTATTCCTTATGTTTTTATACTGAAATAGAAATCACATTTCTTGGTGTTTTTATTAATTTTCATTTGGAGCCCCAGAGTAGTTAATCTAGCATTTTAAAGAAAATGATCATATGGTTTAAACACTACTGCCCTGACTAGCATATTTCAGGAGAGAATATAGCTGTACAGAAGGCAGAGAAATCTAAATAAGAAAAGGTTTATGACAGCAGTGTTTCATTAAAATGTCGTGACTCACCTAGACCCATCTCATGAAGAACATCACATGGGACCAGTGGTGGGTCCTGGGCAAAACCTTATGAACGTGGGCCCTATATCCAGATTGGACTATCAGTTCAGTTATATCTCTGTGATGGACAAGCGCATCCAGACACCAGCACTTCCGCTCCCCATGACTGGTAAAACTGTTGGGTGGATCCAAATTCAGCCAGGGCCCAGAGCTGCCTCTGGTGACTTGTCTCCTTCTGGCTCATGCAACTTAGTTCTGGATGTTGAGTGAAAGTGTCTGTCTACCCCTCAGAAATGGGGTGCAAGCTGGATTTTTATGTTATTGTGTAAGTATAGTCCATAATTGTGCTGGTGTCATCTGTAACAGCCAAAAGAAATACCCAATGGATGTATTTTGACTCGTTTATTTTGGCAGGCCAGCATTTCTGTGGATCCACAGTGTCTTGAGTCACTGAGGACCTGTTTCACAGGTTTCCAAACATAACTGTGAGCTGTAGAAATATGAATTGCTTAGAAGCTATGAATGAATGATTTCATTGAAAACTGCCAGTTTTATTTTAAAAAAAAGAAAAATAAGAGAAAAATCTTCAGTCTGAGGAGGAACTATCTGTGAGCATTCACCATCCTTGTACCCACCTGTAGCTGTGGCAAGTACAAGCTTGTCCATCTTTTACTCTCTTCTGTCCGTGGGGAATGAGGCAAATGTGGTTTCACTTCTGTAGGTGCCAAAGAGTTTTTCACAGGCTCTGCAGGAGGTCTCTCTTTGTAATTTTTAACCATACTTTTAACATATAGCTGCTTTGGTGTGCTTACATGATGGGCAGGGAAGGAAGATACATGTCCTAAAAGAAGACACTGTTAGAAGATCCACGTCTCACTTTTGAGCCACACTTGCTACAGCAGATTATGCAAATCCTGGATTTGGACACAGGAATTAGCCCTAAACCCAGGTGTATGGATTTAAGAGATCTGCACGCTCTCCTGCACCCTATAAATTGCGTGTTTACTGTTCTCTAATGCAAGATTATTTATGTCTTTTCTACATTTAACAGGATAATGATGTTCTCTGTTGACATTTTCCACTACAGCTTGTAACATTATAAGAATATCTTTATTTTTAATTCTGGAACTTTAAAGAGTGCTTACATTGGTGTCTTTGGACAGCACTCACAAAAATACCACAGTTTATTTAAGAGACAGCCTGCTTCTTTAGGAAAAAATATGATGCAGTAAATGATTTGTAAGAAATCTACAACCATCCCACCCCAGTAATAGCATCATGCGACAGATTTCCACAGGCCCTTACTCACTCAAGCGTGAAGCTCTTGGAGTGGTCTGTGCCAAATAAACTTCTTTGAAATGGTCAGAAATCATCCATATGGTAAAATATCATCTCTCCACTCTTTAGCAATAACTCAGTTTCAGAAAAATAATTTGAAAAAAAAAATGTGACCAATGTTGGTCCATGCAAGGGGACCTTCCTGCTGGAAGGGCAGAGGATGTCTTGCCTGAGTCTCCTGCCTACCCCAGCTGTGTAGAAAGTAGTTGCATGGAAGAAAAGAGAGGGAGCAAACAGGTAAGATGAGAGGAAAGGTGTGCAACGCTTAAAAGGATGTCTAAAGAGAGGCAGGACACAGAGCTTAGTGTCTTTCCTGAGAGTAATAGTGCACTGTGTATTAATCTCAGGCTAAAAGATAGACTAGTGAATCATAATAGGAAAAAAAAAAAAAAGTGTGGACATTTTAAAGTTAAGCTTTTAAGAATAAATAAATCTGTAGAATGTGACATAAATCAGCTGCCTCTTTCCCCCTCCCTCCCCCACCCCCAAACACTTGCTATAGCGATTGGAAACATTTGGGTCTGAAAAAAAAGGGAAAGCTATAAGTGCTTTTTCTTTCTTTTTTTTGCCAAATCATGCAGAAGATGCTGGCAGCTGCAAAGATTCAATTATACACAATGCAAAAAATAATTTAAAAAAATAATGGCACTTGAAAAAAAATTGCCTCTCCAGAAATTGCGTGGAACAATAAATCTGTTAATTAGCTAATTAATATTCAATTGGGGTCAGTGGGCTTAATAGAACCTTTTTCTGAGACCCAAGAAATTTTCCAATCACAATGTTAAGTCTGCCCACTTTCATTATCATCTAAGCGCAGGCAGCCCTTATCTGGCCGCCAGGCGCCCAGGAACAATGCGGCACCATTATCATCCCCATGCAGTGGGTGCGGGTACCACAGTCGGATGTTGCAGGCTGTGAAGTAAAAATGCTTGAGCATTTAGGGTAATTGATATATGGGTTCTGCTGTATTGTTTAGGGCTGTTTGTTTGCTCTACTGGTATTTAAGGCAGCGGAGCATCAGAAGATTGATTTTCATTGGTTGCCTTTTTTTTTTTTATTATTTTTTTTTTAACGAAATCGATGACAAGTTGTCAGTGCGGGACCCTGACCAATAGCATCCAGCAAGTCGTCCCCACGGCGTGAGGGCTGCCATCGGCTGGGCACACACGGAGGTGCCGGGGCAGTGAGCCCCCCATGCCTTCCACCACACCTCGTCCAGCAGAGATGCTGCGGGAACGCTCACCTCTGCAGGGTTGACAGTTAAACCCGTATCACTATAAAAAGGGACACATTTAAACCAGCATCACTATAAAAGAGGACAAAATGCAAGATCTAGATTATTAATGGTGGTAGCCGCTTTTATTTATTTTTCCAAGGGACTGCAGTTTCTGCTGTAAGACCTGCTATCTCTTTCTTCCCTTGATATCCAAATATGAAAGTGGGTCTCTTGTGTTTGGGTCCCCATGCTGCCCCCAGGTTAAGAGAACGCTGTAGATTACAGCTTTTGGACTTCACTGGACTGAGTACTGTTGTTTATGGTATTCCACAACATTTCATAAAACAGTTTGTGACCGAAATTACATTTGTTGTTTAGCTGGTTGTAAATCCTCCAGGTTAGCCTAGAAAGGCCAACTAGGTCCAAGCAGTTTGACATAGACTCCTTAAATCACTGTCCCAGGCCCCTGGCATGTACCGTACTCTTCTGATGATTAGGTTGTAAATGAAAAATACTATTGGCATTAACTCTACAGAATGGGGACTTGATCTACAGGACCTACCTGCCCCTCCACTTCTTCAAAGAGTTTCATCTCCACGTGCTATTGCAAGTGACACCAAAGAGGGTAAAAGTTGCCTGAATACTTTGCAGTTGCCTAATTCAGCTGCTTCAAGTTTCTCTAAAAGCTTCTGCAATGAGGAGCAATTCAGGTTTCCCTCCCTTTGCACAGCTCCCTCGCCAGCCCTAGGTTTGTCTGGGAGATAATCCTGGAGAGCTGAAGAAAAGAGGTTTTTCACTGGAAATTTGGCGACTGGGAAATCCTTTTCCTTTCCTTATTTTTCCCTTTCCCTTTCTTGCAAAGGATCCCTGTTGCCAGTAGTCAGGGGAGACTATAATTGCTTAAAACCTGACAATTTGGCAAGTGTTTCCCAGGTGACGTGCCTGTCGGTTATTTGTGTACTTAACTTTAAACTAGAAACTCCTGGTTATGGATGGGTTATCCCTGAGCCTGC
This sequence comes from Athene cunicularia, assembly GCF_003259725.1. Classification (NCBI taxonomy): domain Eukaryota; kingdom Metazoa; phylum Chordata; class Aves; order Strigiformes; family Strigidae; genus Athene; species Athene cunicularia. The sequence goes on from NW_020799102.1 coordinate 2,783,417, forward strand.
TAGTGCTGGAGAAGAACATTTCAGGTGATTTCTTGGCAGTGAAGCTATAGGTCAAATGATTTACAGGTGCTGGCTTTCCCTGGTGGCGGCTCCTCGGCCTGGTGCACCCCGCGGAAGTTTTCTCCCAGAGCTGTCAGGAGGACATGGGCGTTTGTTGGACAGGGAGATTTCTGGAGAGACAGGAAGGTGCTGTGTGGGGGGGGCAGTGGCAGCCCTTCCAGGCCATCAGCCAGATGCTCGTAGTTCCACTTCGGTCCTTCCGTGGGTTTTCTGGTTAGCTTTTTCAGCCCGACTTCACTGGGCTCACGTACTTTATTTTAGGGGAACAAGCTGGGGAGGGGGAAATAATTTTTCTTCTTTCTCCTTCAACTTTCTTCCAAGTCACTGGACTTTTATATTTATTTCCCGGGTAGCCTATGTGCAATTATTCTGATTAAATCCCACTTGCCACCTCTCTGCTATAGCGCGTGTGCATACCCTAAACCTTAAAAGCAAAATAAAAGCTGCTATTTCCTATTTTCATAAATGAAAAGATGTTTTAAGTATTGGGAGACACTGAAAGAAATTCTGCAGTTTGAAGATACTTCAACTTAACTACTAATTGCAGAGGACCAGTGGGCGTAATTTTGGCACTATATTAGCTTTGCCACTCCATGAATAATTTGCATACAAAATGCTTTATTTTGGCAATCTATTAAAGAGCTATACAGTATTTGTGGCTTATCGCATTCACGCAGGAAGCAGGATCCTTGGCCATCTCGTTAAATTCTGTTGATGCATAACAATTTAAAGCATGGCACAAGCTGGTATGACATTTAAAGATGCCTTCACTTAATTATATTACACAAATATTGGGTTGTTTATCCTTGGGAATAAAGTCTTTTTGAAGTCAAAGTTGGCATGCGTATAAAGGAGTAAATTTTAACTGATCCCTCAAGTGGGCCTCCTAGCCGCAAATTGGGGTTCTTGCATTTTTTAAATTATTTGTGATAAGAAGCATTACACTTTGAATGCAGCCACTGGAGTTTGTTTGGTACTCCCCCTCTTCTCCTCCTCTAATGAAAATACACTCTTTAGCAATAAATCGTCACATGAAACCAGAGGGGTAAGTGTAGGCTGCGGGGAAGAAATGGGACAAACAGTGGTGGTCATAACAGTTTGTGGCTGCAAAAAATCCTTACTTTTGTCTTCAACAGGAGAAAAAAGTGATGTAACACTGTCTAAAGACTGTTTGCATTGAAGCAATGGGGAAATTAGGGTAAAAGAAAAATCAATGCCTTTTTTAGCCCCAGAAGGATAATCAGCATGAAGCAAACACTGGAGTTTGGGTTTCTCTGTAGATAATAAATTGAAAGCCTGCAACTCTAAAATTCACATTGTTCACTTTAGTGGGGTGATCGCATTTCTTCAGTGATAGAGATACTCTTACATATATCCCATGCAGAAGCTGAAGGGAAAAAGGCTGAGAATGGGCTGGGCAGAGGGGTCTCCAGCCCAGTAAAAGGCACATACATAGAGATCCTAGATGAGGAAAATAAAACCATCCATTTGCCAGTGTTGGGAAGAAAGTGTGATTATTTTGGTTTGTAGATGATGTTAATAATAGGGAATGGATCAGATTTTGGCTCACTTCACAGTAAAAGGGAACATTGCTGTGTGATAAAAATGCAGGATTTGAGCAGGAGCTTTCCCCCATTTCCTGCCCCAAATTGATGAGCAAAAAGGGGAAAAAAATGTAAAGAAAAGAAAACAAAAGCCAACCAACCCCCCCCCAAAACCCTAGGGAACAGTCCTACCTAACCTTACTTGTAAATAAATGGGATGACCTCCAGGTACAGACAGATCATCACTTAAGAGGGTCACTGCACGTCAGTTGAGCTACATTAAATGGCCTTCTGTCCCTTTCCGGACTTATTTTAGAACAAAATGTGGTGGCTCAAAATGTTTGCTGGGCTGGGTAATCAGAAACATTCAGTTCACCCAATTCTTGAATTATGTAGAAAAAATATATGGTATTTCTCTCTCACCAAAACCAGTCATACAGGAGGCATTCACTAAAGGCAGATTAGAGTGTTTGTCTGGGTAGTTATAACTGACATTTCTCTCCTTTGGTTTATCTGAGTTGTTCACTCTCATAGAAAAATTAACTTTATATCCCATTTCTCAGTATACTTGTTCAGCTATTTAGAGGGTTTTTTAAAAAAATGGTGTATCTATACTAATTTTAATTCTGATGTTGCTGTTATTCAGCCACAGTTCTGCCAGCTGCAGCTCTGAGCTGCAGTTCACTGGAAAACTTCTTTGTCCCTAAAGATAACGTCTCAAAAAAGCTGAAAAGAAGGGCTGGTCCTGGCGTGGTGGCTTCATCTCCTTCTTATACTTCGCAAAACTTCACTGCTGTGAATAGGTATTTTGAAAAACATGCAGGCCAGTGGGAATTAGCACCCCTGCACCATTGGCAGAACCGCTTCTTTCAACTCAAGGAGAAGTTTGGGTCCTCAGTCTACTTTTGGCTTTGTTGTGTGTCCCCCCTATAATCAATTAACTAATGAGCTGATATGAAGTAATTTTATATATCACGGACTATTGATAAAATCAGTGTTAAGTATATTAGCAATTAGGAAACTAAGAGGATGTTAGGAATCCTTACGTCCAATTAAGTACTATGATTTAAATTACCGTCTTCCCATTATCCTCCATTTCAATCTATAAACTGTCCCTTATTGATGGATGTGTATAGATGCACTCCTGGAAGAGCTGCACCGTCTTGGACTATCTGCCAGTGCAGCGGGACAGACCCATGCCCAGGCACGATGTTCTGAGCCCCAACCAGCCGGTCAGACAGGCTGAGGCACCTGAGTGTCATCAAACACACAAGCTGCCTTAGCCTAAATCCCATTGATTTTTGGCAAGATTTAAGAGCCCCAACTTTGTCCTTAGATGACTGCAGCTTCATGAGTGCTGGAATATCTGGTCATTGCTGGTGCCCATGCCCAAAAATGCGGGGACACACTCCTGAAGCGGACAGATGTGGGGCAGGGTCTGAGTCCTGCCAGTGCCCTCGAGAGGTGCAGCCCTGCCGAGGTGGCCTGAAAGCCAGTACAGGGCTGCACTGGGGTGCTCTGCCCCAAGGTGCTCTGTTAAATTAGCCGGGCACATCAATAGCTTTTAAATTCTGGCCTTAAGACTTCGGTCCTCAAAGTGTTGTGGCACCTGTCTTTAACTGGTTATGGCATTTCTAATGACTGGAGCAGGGGTGAGCAAGTCTCACTGGTATAATTTTTTATTGGGAATTGGACATTACCTAACTTTAAGGATCTGCACCAAAGCACTGGCACAAGTTACAGCATGACAGTACGTGAGTATTTTCATCCACTCCTCTGCCCCATAATGTATTAGAGGACTAATCTGTTACTAAAAGGAAAAGGTATTAAATTTTGGTCCTCTAAACAAAAAAAAAAGTAAGTTCTGCACACAAATATTCTTAAGTATCAGAGAGGAAAAGTCAGCTTAAAGCTGTGCTTTGTAGCAATGTAGCGAGATCTCCTCCTGCGACTACTTCTGACACAAAGTAAACAGCATTCATATCTACCCTGGTAAACAGCATATTCCTTACTGCTTCTACCAAGCACAGCTCTAATATTTATCTTATACTTTGTATTTGTTGTGAGATTTGGTTGAATAAACTTTAGCTTCATAATAAACATCTCTCAGAGTTAATGGACCAGCAGCGAGGCTGCTGAGCATCAAGCCGCACCAGCCACGCCAGCGATTCCCGGGGAATTACTTGCAGGTGCAGGTACTTGGCAATGCCCGGGGCTTGCCAAATGCAGGCGGTAATGACTGGCATAAAAAGTTTGGCTGGTGCTTTAGATGAACTGGGCATGCTGCAATGCCAGAGCTCACGGATCTCCTGCCCCCAGTTCCGCAGCAGTTTCACCAGATATCTGTCTGCAGTCGGGACACGGGCCTCATCACTGTGGTCATAACACCCCGGAAAGCAGGCTGATGAGAAGCCTAAGGACATAACGTGAATGACTGGGGAAACTAAGAAAAATCTGCAGTATCAGCTCGTACTCATTAATAACTCTCTTTTTTTTTCTTTCTTTCTTCTTTTTTCTTTTTCTTTTTTAATCACTTAATATAAAATTGAGAGCACCAATTTTTGTAGCTACATCAATTTTTAGTCATAAGGAATTAGGAAACACAGGATGTATGGACTGTAGTTATTTGTCACTGATGTGTGAGCACACATCCCAGCCCTCACACCATACCTAGCCAGAAGGTCACTATCTGACGTTTGTGTAAGGCCCAGCCATGCCACGCAGTGCAAGCCTTGGTCCTTGTGGGACCAGCTACCTGCCTTTTCTCTATGCATTTTTCAAAGTGTAACTGTGAACATGAGCAGAACCACAAGCTCGAGAGTCAGCGGACACGGCGGCCAGGACCAGAGCTGAACAGAGTGGGCAGGACAAGCAGGAGGTGTTGAGGGGGGAGGCTACGTGGGGAAGACAAGCGTGGTGTGATTACCAAACCACGTGGCTGCTCTGATCTTATGCTCTTCAGGGCCTTTTTAATTTCACTGGATGATGCCTGATTTGCAGGTAGAATTTGGGCCTTTGGGCTCATTTTACTTAATCTTCCAGAATCTCTTGAGAGCTTTTTAATGGGAACTCCGTATTAACTGTCCCGACAGCTGCACATCCAAAGACTATTTAAACTTGAATGCCTTCTTAGCCTTTATCATTGAAAATCACAAACTACTATTTCCACCCTTTTCACCAAGCCCTTGATTTTTCCTTCATCCCTATGCTGTTGGAGCTGCAGTGTCTCTCTTTGAGATTGTCCCTTCCTCTTACGGTTTCTAAGAGTGGGACTTTCTATGGCAAGATGTACTCGTATCATTCTTACTTTTCTTCTTTGTGGGAATCATTTACCAGCAGTAGAATTACTGTTGTGTCCAGAGGCCTCAACCAAGTTCTAAACATATAAAAATGAGGACAATAGGTGAAGTCCTGATAACAACTGGAGAAGTCCAACCAAACAGAAAAAAATGCATAGACAGGTTGAATGACTTAACCAAAGACACATGGAAAGTAACTGCCCCAGAAATAACAAATCCCCTGTGACCTTGGTTAATGTTCTGCTCCTTGATCTGCCTGTCTTCTGGGGACTAGTCCTCCCTGGCACTGCAGAGCTGCAGGATGGCTGTGCTGTGGGGAGTTGGGCCATCCATCCATTTCTAGCATGAGAAGAATGGCATTTAAATCGCACCCCAGAGTGAGCTGCACTTGAGCTTGTGTGGGACGTGCGTGTGCCTTCAAATACACAGGGCTTCACTTCTGAAAAGTGCCTTGGCAATAACAGATGACTACAAGCACCCCATCAGTCTTATTCTTCTAGTTTGCTTCCACCTCCATCATTTCTGGGGGAGGGTGCCTCCAGGATCTGGTTGGACTTTCATGGTCTGTGGACTTACGTGCTGTCAGGTACATGCATGAACAGTGTTTTACCCCTGATATTTGGCTGTTTCTCATGTGTGACAGATCTGCTGTGGTTTTTTTTGCTTGTTCTTATGCCTCACTCCACATGTACCTGATCTGTTTAGTTATCACACTGAAACGTGCCCCGGTATTAGCTCATTGTTGTTCACGTGTACAGGGTAACACCTCTGAACAATATGGTCTGCAACATCTGTGTTGGCATTGCTTGCATTAAATGACAGCATTTCATACAAGCATTAAATTAAATCCTGAGTGGATATAAACCAAAGTGGCTCTACTGACTTGCAGTTCTCAAGCCCTGCTTAGCTGTCTTCTCACCCACCAGTGCAGAGCCATACCATGGACTTCACAAGGCTGGTTGGGAGCGCTGCTTGATCAGGAATCAGTATGATTTATGTTTTCCTTTTTCCTAACATGATGGATATCAGCCATAGAACCTGAGCTCCTTTTTGATTAGCTCTTAGTATTGACCTGTCCCACTCATCTAATGCACAGTTTAGTATGTGGAATGTTATATTTGAAAAGTTACTATTTGAATACCTTATTTATGTGTTATGTCATAAATGCAATAAATTGAAGGGCGTAAATAATGGGGAGATCTTCCACAGCACACATTAATTTCTTGATGTTTTTATCACATACATAATGCACAGTACAATTACCAGTTGCTTTGCTATCGTCATTAACACTGAGAATTAAAAGTAACTGATATATAAAATATTACGCAATACCTGCATTTCCTCTCGTACCTGAGCTATCTCCATTATCACAAATGCTACACTCCCCTCTACCAGCACCCACCAGTGAAATGTGTGGTGAGTGTTTTGCAACATGTTCCTGTGTAGTATGGGACAGGATTTAGCACCACCTAGGAGGGATGCAAATGATATAACATGCATGCTTGTAAGGCTGTACAGAGCATTGGGGTGCTTCTGCTGTTACAATAAATGAGATTGCCGTGGACATGGCTTTCTATGAATTCCTATTACTTGCAAAAGATGATCTTGACCAGCCAATTATGTTAGATTACCACTGGCTATGAAACAAGGATCTAATATGAGTCTCATTGATGCTAATGAACATTTTTACGCTAACTTGAAAAGGTGCTGTTGGATCAAGCAGCAAATTATTTTCCTCCAGGGTATTTAAATTTTGATTGTGTCCCACAAAACTAGAATCTCTTGGGTCTAATGAGCAGTGCATAACTCTTGCCCTGTTACAAGGAAAATGTAGAGGCTGACATTGATGAAACAAGGTGGATCTTTCCTTCTGCCAGCTATTTGACGGTTGTGACACATTGTCTTCTGCCATGAGTTCCTACTAGAGACTCGGTTGTTGGTACGGAGGGCAGGGTCAGCGGTATAAACTTTCAGAGCTTCAAAAAAAAACCCAGCCACAAGGTGTTTCTATAAAGCACATATTTCTGGCCTACTTGAATCCAGCTGTGTGACTTTCAGGTCAGGAAGAGGAATTACAATACAATCTTCGCTAACTTTTGATTCTCCACAAAAGGTCTTAACAAAATTGGATGAGTTTTATATGAATATGTTAGCAGGGTGTAGAATAACTCTTTGCTTGCCTTCTTCTCACTGAACTGGTAGGTAGCCTTTCTAGTGTGAATAGAGCCCTTTTTTTTTGTAATGAAAGACTTATGAAAATATAATAAGTGAATGGAAAGAGAAGCACAGTAAGTTCTGCATCTTTTCATTGATCTGTTATTTTTAGTAAATCGCATGTAATCATAACACAAAATCCTTGAAATATGATGTGACAAAAATAATCAGAAATCAAGCTCAACCTGAAAAGTAAAGTCATCAGCTCATACAGTTCATAAAAGCAAGAATATATTTTAGACAGTCTAGTTAGCATATTGCAATCTATTTAGCAATGTAGTTAGCATACCACTGCATCTGGTGCAGTGCTGTGTTCCTTATTAATTTTCAATACGTTTATTTGTCTGCTTTATACTTCAGATCTGCTGGGTGCTGCCAGATGTGTTACTCCATTTCTTCGGATTGAATCCAGGGTTTACCGTCTATTTGCCTGCCACTGCAACTCTTGCAACACCTGTGCTTACCCCAGGTAGGGGCATAGGAGATGGGTGTTAGGAGGGCAGTTCAACATCCAGTGTGAACATGCGAAACAAAAATTAATTATAACATGTACTGTATGTGATGGAAATAACTGCCTAATGATGTCTCCTGTTTCCATTCAGATGAATTAATGTTTGTTGTGAGCCCTTGGGAAACCAGATACACTTTAAAGTTGTAATGAGTGCTATCATTATTGCTTTTGACAGTCATTGACGCACAATTATCTGATCATCTATCTTAAAAAAAAATAAATCAAAACTTGTTATGTATGAGTTCTGGGCTGGCAAATTACAGAACAGTCACCTTAGGACCTCAACCACTCAGCTATTTTCTGTAGTGGCACTGCCATCTCCTGGAAAAACAGAAGTTGTGCTTTCAAATTTTTCACTTTGAGATGAAAGAAACTTTTCTAGAGTAAAAGGTTAAGTACAAAAGCCAACAACATCTTAAAGGGGTTAGGAGTTGCTGACATAACCTGGTTTCAATGTTAGAAATGGCTTCGTGGTTCTCTGTTATCAAAGGATTTTGTGGAGGAAAAAGAATGGATGTGATGTTTGGAGTGTTGTGGGCTGCTCCTATCAAAAGGAGATGGTGAGAACAACTAGGTGCTCCACTGGTTTGGTGTTTCTTTACAAAACTTAACACATCATGAATTGTCCACCAAGAAATTGTGCAGTATTACTTTACTTAATGCCCCCAGCAGTCAGTAACCCAGAAACAGATACTTTCAGATTATGGGATTTTAGCAGTAAAAAGGTTTGTATTGAAGTTTCATCTGAAAGGAGATGGTATTGTATTTTTTTGCCTGCTTTCTTGTCTTTTCCCGAGCCACCCTGTGATAATTAGCATTGATCATCCTACCAACTTAGTAGTGGTTCTGGCTGCCACTGAAGGATTTCCCCCAATTTCAAACAGTTCTGCGTTAAGTTTTGTTACTCAGATTTTACATGTGTCCATATCCCCACTTGTCTTCTGCCTCAAGGCCAGCTTTTCCATCAATGAGCTTGGACCTCTGGCTGCCATGTGTGACCTTCAGCCTGAAGAGGAACTGTTAGAAGAGTCTCTCGCACTCTTCCCAGGTTCAGCTTCTCTGACTGGCTCCAAGACCAGCTGGAGGATGAAACTATGGCTCTGCCTGCAGCAGAGGGGGAATCTTCTCCCTGCCTCAACTCCCTCTTCTAGAAATGAGTGGGAGATGGGCACCCATGTCTCAGGTGGGGCTGCCCTTCCCCAGGACACAGACTGGTGAAGCACATAGCTGCTCCGCTGTGTTAGCTCTTGAGCGGGGCTGAAATCTCCCTCCAGGCCCAACCGCTTCAGGCATGCCTTATCTGTTTGCATAGGGATAGAGCTGGGGGGAAGGCTGCCCTTGTTTCAGTGAAACCATTTCTTGCTACCGCCTCAAGTTATGGAATTTTGTTCAACTACGAAAGATTAAATCCTTCTTCACTTGCACTTATCAGGTAACCTGTGAGATGACGCATTCACAACTTCACCACCCTAAATTAGAACACAATTCTAACTACTTTCAAATTAACTGGGCCTTGTTTTCGGGGTATTTTCCTATTTCCAGTCAAAACCAAGTTATTTTTTAACCCAAATTCCTCTTACGATTACAGCCTCTCTGCTGGGGAGAAGCTGTGTCTGAACTATCCATGCTTTATTATCCACACTCTGCTGTAATGACGACCCATTACTCCCACACCTGCCTCAGCTGGGCCCATTCCCGCCTCCGCAGTGCTGGAATACGGGGACGCTGGCTGCTCCATCAGCCAGCAGCACACAGCTCCAGCTGAACAGTTCCCCCTCCCATCACGCTCCGTATGCTGCAGGGATGCCGGCCTCATAGACATCTAGAAATCGCGCAGCCTTTCACTAATACTTTGGATTCAAATAATTTTTTTTCTCCTGTGATGCATGCAAGATATCAAAGCTGCTGCAAATGAAGTCGCTAGGACTCAGTTGCCCAGTCTGTTCATTTGTCGTTGCATATAGTGCCAAATTGCTCTCTGAAACAACCCTGTGGATAGTAGGATTGTGGAAAGTGGCACCCACTTTTTTGACTGTGGTCAAAGCAAGTCATGTCTGGTCTGTTGAGGGTTTTCATTTTATTAGAAACACCTAAGCTCCTCTGCGAGATTTTTATATCACATCTCATCACAGACTTGCTAAAAGTCTTGTAGTTTCAGACTGTCCTTCCTTTTTAAAATTATGAAATAGCATCAAGATTTTATTTTCTTTTAAATAAATTCAGTATAACCAGTTGATACTGGTACCATTACCTATGAGGATTTTTTTCCCAACCTACAAGAACTCTTTAAAGTTTCAAGTTTTCTCTTAGGTAAGAAAACTTTTGCTGTGCTTTTGTAGGATACATATATGCCAAGGTCGCAGCCTCTTCCTGCAACTGTACCACTGAAGGATGAGGAACATTTACATATCTGCAAAGAGAAGAGAGGCAACAGACTTTTCTTCCTCCCTGAACACATTTATTCCCTGCAGCCGCCAATACTTTTCTCTCATGCTTAGGGCAATATTTGATTCTAGTTGCCCAACAACCCTATCTGATGAGAACATCAGCAATGCAGAGTTTTTACCCAAGACAGATTGCAAAACCAAATTAAACTGCTTCTGGTTTTCTAAGCATCTGGACAGGTATCTGCTAAGATTCCTCAGTCACAAGCTACTGTAAGAAGAACAGTTTGAACTGGCCTCAATAATAGGGACAGGAATTCCTGTGACACTCCAGAAATTTATTTCCAAAGAGCTCAGATTTTTCTAGCAAGCCATTATCCTCACAGCTTCTCTGCAAAAACGCTAACTAGAAGGATCTTCAGCTCTGAAAACAGACAGTTCATGTCGCTGACCATTACAACACTCCATTTTCTCACCTCCCACAACATTTCTGAAGTACTGCCAAACCTACAAAGAGCATTTTCTGTAGTAGCAACAGAACCTCACCATATGCACCTTTCTCTATGTTTCAGGTACAGGACCACATACCTACTGATGCAGAATTTTGCCACTAAAAGTGCCCCCTGTTGAATGGGTCAGTGTTACCTCCATGTTTAATTTCAATCTGGAAGCTTTAAATTTAGTGAAGGCTACAAGATGATGTCATAATTTCTTGATGCAATGGTTCATCTTACACACAGATACCACTCTGGTAAAACAAACCGATAGGAAATGGCATGCTTTTCAATATTATCATCATCAAATTTTTTCACATGGCAAATGCTTTTAATAAGCTGAAAGCTACAGTCTGAGACCACCAGCAGTTCTCAAATTAAGCTTGAGGCTTTCCTTGGTACTTCGGATGCTGTTTTGAACTTTGGCACCTATTTTATGATCAACTTTTCCTGGTACACATTTTTAATTGAAATGCTTCATCAGTGCTAATTTCACTCCAAAATTAATGATTTTTTTTCTCAATACATAAACGGCTCTCTTAGAAACCTCTTTTCTATCATGTGTGTTATGTACAGGCTGTGCTGAAACCTAGCATTTCAATCACAGCATCATCTCCATTCTCCTTTTCCTCAGCTCCTCAGCAGTCATTGCTACTTCACATCATGCTCAACAGATCTCCATACATATTTATTCACCCTGATCCAAAAAGTAACACACTAATACAACCCGTTATCTTTGTTCATTAGCCAGTCCTCCTCCTGGAGGAGGCTACAAGAGGACTGAGCTCAGCAGAAACTCTCTGGGTACAAAAAATAGTTTCCTATAGAAACTACAGTAAACTGAAAGGCTGGTGCTTCTGGTCTCTCAGCTCAGAGGGGCTCCCAGGTGCAGCAGCTGGGCAGATGTGGAGGCACAGGGAGCATTTAGAGAGACATGGGCACAGATTTTCTGCTGGTCACTGCCACAGTCATCCTGCAAGTTGGTCTCGTTTTTTTTTTTTTTTTTTTTTTTTAGCAAACACTGTTTGGAAGTAGATGATTATCCTTCTTGGTAAACAATTATTAGTTCCTCTAAGAAATATCATACCAGACTATGAGGGACACACTGGTTGGCAAGCTAAGCCTACAAAACACTTGATTGATTTTCTTAGAAGCTCTTTCTTGCCTGACTTCCAGTAATGTGTTTTGCTAGAAGCAAAGACCCTGGAAGATGCAGCAGCTTTATAACAGACCTGCTTTCAGATATTCCAACCTGAAGCTGTGTTCTCCAGGTCATGGTATTAGTTGTGCTTGAGTTAGCTCAGCCTGATGGCTGGATCAAACCTTATGTCAAGGGCTTGTACCAACCCAATGACTAACTGTCTTTGCTGTCAGGACCATCTCTGTAACATCACCAGAGATGTGTCAGTCCTATTTGCTCATAGGAATGGCCTTTTCTGTTTGTTTTGCCAGATTTTCATTTGGTAAGCCAATCAGGGAAGTTCTTCCCCAATCCTGAACTGTTTCATAATGACAGTTCAAAATCACCCATATTACCGGGGAAATTCCATTTTCATTTCTTTCTCAAGATATTTTTTTTTTACTTCTTTCAACCCAGCTTTCAGCTGGGTCTCTGAATCTTCATGAGATCCAGAAAGCAAAACTTCATGAACCTCACCTGGCTTCTAATGCTGGTATTCTCTTTTGCACTTCCTAAGTGAATTGACGTCCTCCACAGACAAGGGTTTGCTTCTCAGTTGGTGGCATTCATCTGAGTCAATATTCACACCTATGGGGTGCCCATCAATCTCTGAGCAAGGCACCCTCTGCACCCTTTATTGTCAAGGAAGGAAAATACAGTATGTTCTATGACATCTGAAAGTAGACCTCCACCTATGATCGGGTGAATTATACCTTAAAAGTACCAATTTACCACTGATCAATACAAACATGTCTCAGACATAAGTGTGTATGTCACGGGTCTCTGAAGCTAGAGACATGAATCCACCTCACCAGCCTCATTCTTCCCCAACCCCCAGCATTTTCACTGCCTTGTTCTCCCTAGCTTCCCACAGTAAAGGATGCTCCTATAACTACCAATACGGACTCAAAATCATTTTCACCCTTTGAACAGTGACAGTCCTACAGTCACGCTGTTCAATGAACATTCCTTTAGAGCGCACACTAGAAATGCTGATGCCAATTATCTCTGTACTGGAGTTCTGGACTTCAGGGAGAATTTACATGTAGCCCAAGCATGAGGTCCATCCAGGTGCACCTCCTGAAGACAGAAGAGCTCATCGCACATGTGACTGCGCCTACAGCCACCGACACAGACAGGCTTTGTGAGGCTGGCAGCTTCTCCCATACAGCATCTTCTCTAAGGGAGGCTTTGCATCGTAGTCAGCACAATAAATGCTCCTAAATTATCTGTACCTCAGCCACAATGACATCAATTCAGGATGAAGAACTTTCATTTCTAAGTAAAGTGAAAGTTTTGCCTGGTAATGGATAAAATTACAGCTTAACTGGCCCTAAAGGTGGTTGGCACGTAGTAAAGGGGCCATGTTCTCTGGTTCCTACTGTACTAAATGCATCCTCTAGCTGAAAGAAAACAGTGATTATCAGAAAGTCAATTGTCATTCTGCCTCTTTAGAAAAATTCCCATTAAAGATAAAGCCAATTTTAATTAGATTAAGTATCCAATTACTGTAATTACATTTTTAAAAAATTCACATCATGAGGATGACCCTTTTAAAAAGGGTTACAAGAATAATTAGTGTATTCATATTAACCAAAATGTATTGGATAATATTTATACCCAGAAGGCAAAGTACATTACACATATTTCACCTTTGGGGAAAGCTTGCAAATGTTTTGGCAGTGGTATGAATATTTATAGGGAAGAGCGTGCTTTAGCAAGATTATATGAGAAAGCATTTATATGCTCACAAATTTTTACCCAAGGGTAAAGTATACATAAAATGTAGTGCAGAGATTATGGATATGCAAAGTATGATTTAAGCGGGGAATTTATATCAGTTTGTTTAATTAATTGGAGCAGAATACTACTTCCCTTATTTTATTTTTTTTTGTGACAGAAGGGCCCACAGAATTCAAGTCTGAGCTTTCTTTCTGCTGATCAATGACAGCAAGAAAGACGCAGGGAAAGGGTCTTCCCTCCGCAAGGCATTACCTTGTCCATAGTTTAAACCATCCCCTTTAATGTGTTCCTGATCACATTATGTAAGCAATCCCATCTGTTACCTGGTGTTACCTTATCAACTCACCGTGGAGTTGGAAAACACACAGGCAGCCTCTAGTCAACACTGCTCATTTAGGGGCAAATCCTCCAATTCTCAGTGTGGGGAAGACTTGAAGATATGCCAAACAGGTTTGCTCACGCACAGAAGACAAGAAACCACATCCTTGTTCCAGGCAACCCACAGAAGGCACAGAGGATGTGACCCATTTTTACCTCTTAGGTACAGCAGTGACTTAGCATACTGCAAGGACACTAGCCATGCAAGCTCTTGTGCTGTGCACAAAATCCTCGCCACAGACTTGCAAGCACAACACACCACAGAGGTTTTTCCAGCAAATATTACCGGCACAGCCTAACCTAACCATTGGTTTCTGTCTGCTCTGCAGCTCATCAACAGATTTGGGAGTTACCAAGGCATTACATTCTTCGGCAGAAAAAAGCTCTCAGGTTTCCTACTGGTGTTTGCATTTACCTAATACTGCAGCATTTGGCCCTTTAATACTAAGATACTCTGCAGTGAGAAGTATGCTTGCAGCATGCACATAGACGCCGTCCTAAGTTATGTGAGAGAAGCTGTGATGGCATAGCTTTTGGCAAGACCTCTAGACATATGAGAAGGCTCTTGAGTCATTTGTTAGTTTGATTAAGTTAAGAAATTTGTTCCTAATTTACATTTATATCAACGATTATTCATTTCTATAGCAATTTATATGTGGCCAGTCAAGAACGAGCAGACAAAAAAAAAAAAAAAAAAAAAAAAAAAAAAAAAAGACAGGCTTAAAATGATTCATTCAAGTTCTCTCACATTAATTTCATCTTCACTGAAATATCAGTAATCATACCCAAGCATTCATGCCTTTCCTGTTTTGCAGAACTGTTGAATATTGTTTTACATAATCCTTAGTTTTCTATTCATTAAGCCATAGACTGTTGCTCGTGCAGATCTTTACCTACACATGTGAAAAAGGTTCTAGGTTCTGAAGATGACCATTCCCTTATGAAAGGAAAAAGTTACAGTATGTTGCAAACATTTGTGCAAATGGATGGTTGCTTTGATGCGGGTATTGCCAGCATGGACAGTAGCATGAACACGTACAATTTCCAGAACTCACACTGTTATTTCCTGGGTTTTGAGCTTGCTTGCAAAATAAAGTAGCTCAAGAGCATCCTTAAGAAAAAAGCATAAAAATAAGAAAAAAAAGTTGGATTCATATTGGATAAATTGTCTTTCAACTTTTTCCACATTTGTCCCATGATAAGGAGAAACTGAGAAATTTGGTAAGCACGGGATAGCAGAGAAGCAGGTAAGTGGGAAAATATCAGTTAAATAAATAGGAAGAAAACTAAATTCATTTCTATTGTTCCTTTCCAGAAGTTCAAAATAAATAATCTGTTGGAGATTGATATCAATACTTGCTGCATATCTATTATACTACCTGGAAGGTATTTGGCTATGTAGATGTTGTTTATGAATACTATAAAGCCTGTACTTATATCACTTTGGAAACATAAATCAAACAAGATATTTATGAATACTAGCACTTATGAAGACAATCTTCTGTGAAAACATCTCTTTCTACGTGATGGCAAACACAATTTTTGAATTGTGTTTTTGAATTGCAATCTAAATACAGCGAAACCCACTTTATGAGCCTGGTATTTTGAGGCCCATGTGAGCAATCAGTGCATTTGCGGTACTCAGACTGTGGTCTGAAAAATTCAGATATTCAGATCAGAATATATTTATGGTATTTTCCCCTTCCAGAAGGTAAAATCATCTAAAACATCCTCTTGATCTTCTTTGTTGGGATGTTGTTTTCAACGGTTACTTTGTAAGATTAGAAAGGGGTTCTACAGCAAGCTGAACCAGAAGGATTTTACCTGCCACTTTCACAGACAAGGACTGGACCTGTCCTTTTTGTCAAGCCCAAGACTCCTACCCTAGGCTTCCCCAGCAGCTGTAGAAGAAAAAAATGGGTTTTATCAAGCCCTCTTTTTTTTTTAAACATCACCCTTGATGATTGAATACTTCACAAATAGTCATTATATCTACGCAGTCTCTATGTATAATCACAGTATTCAATTTCTTGCTTTGGCTTTGAGCTGCTGCAGGCTTCTTGACTGGCCATGGAACAAGTGCCACTCTGGGATCAGAAAGCTGCTGATTCCACATGAAATGATAGTTGTAGAGCACTGGTCTCCCCGTTCCTCCTTGGCTTTGAGTGGTGTAGGGAAAAATACTGAGAAACCTGCCATAAGCATTTATTTTTTTCTTCCAGTGACCTTCTTAGGAACAAGGTAATAGCGGAGAGGCAATCTGCTTCATCTAAACCTAATCACCAAGGAAGCCCCCAAATATCAGTGTTATGAATTGACTGCCTTGACGACACCCATGGCACTTATAACGGTGAAACAATCCTTTGGCAGGAGCAGCTAATGCCTAAAAAGGCTCAGGTGGTGGTGCTGCTCCCCCAGTTGCTGTTTGTCCTTCCTGAGCATCCCAAGAATTAGAACAGAAAGAGGAGTGATCCCCAGGAGTGCTGTGCCAGGCCAGGGGTGTTCTCCTGTGGTCATAGTTTTGCTTTTCGCTTAAGGACTGATGTTTCGGGTAACTTCAGCATCATCAGACACTGAAGATGACTGTCCTAAGCAACTGCAAAATCTCACCACTGTACTATGCTAAAAAGCTTTTTCTCCTCAGTGAAGAGATGAAAGCTGTTACTCATGATGTACTCATCACTGACAGAATAACAATATATTTTTCATGACAGATTGGTGAATTATTTGTTGTTAGTGGACTGATGGCATGTTTCTGATCAGGGCAATGATCCTTTTGATGTCGCTACCTGCTAACTTTGCCACTATAGGCATCAAGAGCTGCCGGCAAGTTTAGGAAAGGGGCACAAGCACCAAAACAGTAGTTCCCACAACTCTTTATTTCCTGGAGCAGAGCGGGGAGTCCCTGGAGTCCTCCTGTGAGGTGCCTGAGAACTGGTGAATGAGCAGCGGGTGAAGGAGCCGTGGGAGGAGACAGCCCAGAGGTTAGTTGGATACCGGCCGGTGGAGCCTGGCCACGGGTGTCATCTCCCTAGGGCTGAGGTGCACAGGGAGAATGACTTCTGGAATCATCCGTTCAGTTCCAGCTGTTCAGAGAGTGGATATCTCTTTTGTAGTAATTTAAGTCTGTGGTATTCTGCTGCCGTAGTGGTCTGCAGTGTAAGTCAAAGCAATTCTGCTCTCAGCTCAAGTCTAATTAAGGGTAGCTCTTGCGTAAAGTGAGTTAAATTCAGTAGTCACAGCCCAGACCCCATGGAAAATAGTGTAATTCAACTACAGTAATACAATGTAATATAAATATAATGGAAATACAAAACCATATAATTTAATTTGACGTGATTGGCAGTTTTTTGCTTAAGTCGGTGAAAATGAGTGAGCACAAACAATGAACCTCCCTCTTTACTGCGATCTTTTATTGTTAGTATAGTAGAAAGGTGGTTTCAGGATGACTTTGCACAGCAGCAACCTAAACAAATGCACTTACAATATGCAAATTTAAACTCCCTTTTGAAAATATACGCACATTTATAACCTTTAAATTTCTTAACATAGTTGCCGTAAACTGAATTAATTTTAAATATGGTCTGGACTTTTCTACATCTGTTCCGTGTGCTCAAAGGAGGGAAACAATTCCCCATGGAGAAGCCAGGCAAGCCATGGTCTCAACCAGCGCTTTCACCCGGGATGCTTTCCCGTCCCTGCGAGCCCGCCTGCCCTCACCGCCGCAGTCCTGCCGCCCCTTCCCGGGCCC